>NW_027397065.1:46062438-46166004 GCF_003265705.2 Callorhinus ursinus
CCAAAAAAACAAATGACAATGTTTGACTGTTAAGTGTAAAAGTCTCTGAAATCTACCTTATGACAAGAAAATTCAGAAAGAAGCTTGGCTACATTCCCACCCCAATATCCACCAGCCAAATCTAGAAAAGTGAATCTCTTAGCTGAGGAGAAGAACAGAAGTCTGATTTAAAAAAAAAAAAAAAGTAGTTGTTGATGTGATAATAAACTCCTGTCTGGCCCTTCCTTCAGGCCCCATAGGTGTGGAGATTGCAGAATCCAGTTCAGTTTTCAGAATTTTAGAGTGGAGGACAACTGTGGCCCATAACTTGTCTGGAATTAGGTTGGCAGAGTGTTTTGATCGGCCCTAAACCAGTGTTGTGAGGTGAACAGGAGTCACCTCCCATACAACCAAAGCACCTTGGACAAACAGTAAAACCTTCCATCCCCTGAGCAGGTAAAAGGCATCAACTGAAAGAGAAACTAGTCCTCCAGGTCAAAACAAAGGAGGAATGGTAATGTACCATTTCTTCAGAGACCATGGTTGGACTTGAGAGGATGACTGTACATCTCAGCAGAACAAGCCAGAACGAAAAAGGAGTCCAATCTAAAAAGTGGTCTGGCTACTTTTCCGCAGGGGCCAAGACACCTGGGAAGTCCTGGTTATTGGACCTGGTTGAGGGTCCTTCAGCAGATTTACTCAGTGCTGCCTGCCTCCCTGTCACTGGCCATTTGCTCAGTGGAGAGCTGTGTTCACGCCAACTGGCCTCATCTACTAAAATCTCACTTCATCCCCCCATGAGGGCTGGGCTGCAGCACACAGCTCTGGCTCCCAAGCCCCATGCTATCAGGTCACGGAGGGCTCTGCCTCTTCTCTTCCAGACCCAAGTGAAACACTACTCACGGGATGTGGGATGTAGTTTCCCCAACGGTTGCCTGGTGAGGGACTTCGACAAAACCCAAAAGGGTAGACAAAGCTTTGGCCAATGGGAGGGAGTCATCTGTGTTTCTCTGTCAAACTGCAGCCAGTTCAGTCATCTCCTAACTTGTATCGGCTTCCTCCCTTCCCGGGCACTCTTTTCCCCCTCACTCCCTCACCCACTGTGCTAGTCATTTACATGTACATTTGTCTCACACTTCCCTTTCTAGAGAATGTGGGCCAAGTGGTGGTACTTAACATTAACTCCAGGAAGGAACAGAAGAGGGGAGAAAACATCTAAGGTTGACTTGAAATTAACAAGAAATGGCTAAATTTGACTAAAACTAGCAGGATGGACTAGACTGGAAGGCTGACAAAGGAATTAAGGCCACAGAAAAAAAACAGTTACATCTTTATACATCAAACTTTGTACTTAGAAATTAAATAGCTGTTATATTCAGAAATATTAAAAAATTTGGGGCGCCTGGGTGGCTCAGTCATTAAACGTCTGCCTTCGGCTCAGGTCATGATCCCAGGGTCCTGGGATCGAGCCCCGCATTGGGCTCCCTGCTCAGCGGGAAGCCTGCTTCTCCATCTCTAGTGTCTCTTTCAACTGATGCCTTTCACCTGCTCAGGGGATGGAAGGTTTTACTGTTTCTCCCAAGTTGCTCTGGATGTATGGGAGGTGACTCCCGTTCACCTCACAACACTGGTTTAGGGCCGATCTAAAACACTCCCCCTGCTTGTGTTCCCTCTCTCGCTGTGTCTCTCTCGGTCAAATAAATAAATAAAATCTTAAAAAAAAAAAAAAGGAGAGAGAAGAAATATTAAAAAATTCAAACTCCATGAAAACCCTTTGCCTAAAGGCTTGAAACATATGATCCAAAATCCAGGGCCCTACAGGAAGAGAAAGGAAAGGGTTTACATCTGTAGTACAGACATACAGTAGCTTCCCCACCTCTTCTGGAACGTGCATTCCTCATTTTACAGTACAAAAGGAAAGTATAAGCAGTAGTTGAGATTGGAAGAGCATGGATTTTTATGTCAGAGACAGGTGGTCTTAGTATTATTTCTGCAATTCACCAGCTTTGTGCCCTTGGGCAACTGACTGACACTGTTTCCTTATCCAAAAAATGGAGACAAGAGCACGTACCTCTGAGATCTGCTTCTGAGTGCAAACATACAGTCCCTAGTACTGTGCCTAGAAAAGAGGAAGCACTTAATGAATGTGTGCTATGATGATTGTTATGAAGGTGTTTAGCTGAGTACAATTTGAAAAGTTTATCAACTAACTCAACAAAGAGAATATTCCTCTTTGTACAATTAGAAACAGAAATAAAGCTTTTATTGTTCTCCATCTTTATAAGCTTGTCCCTCCTCGCTACAACAAAACAGTCTAAATAGAGTATCTTCAGGATCACACAAACCCCCAACCTTTGGGTTTGGGCCATTGATTCCTTTAGTTTCAAAACTCTTCACAGTAGACATAGGAAGATGGAGGTGTTCATATATAAAAATACACGTGGTAAAGAAACTCTATGCCAACATCTAAGACAAGGCCCAAAGGTAAATACAGGGTCCGGTGTGCCTTTGCAAATGAAGTTTAACTAGAACTCACCCACACCCATTCATTTACATATTGTCTGACTCCTCTCATACAAAGAGAAAGATTATAGTCCACAAAGCCTAAATCTGGCTCTTGAGAGAATTAAGTTCGCTGACCTCTTATCTAAGAGAAGAACTTGAGGCAAGAGGCAAAAATCCTAGAGACAAGCTGAAAGCAAAAATTGAGCAAATAAGGGAGGTGGTTTCAAATGATGAGCAAGGACTTCATACATGAGAATGGGTGCAAATGGAGAAGAAGCCAAGGAATAATCCTCAAAGTGAAGCTCAATGTTAGCCGAAGACTAAGGGCATAAATGCTACTTACAGCTAAATGTTGAAACCAAGAAAGTTCATCTATTTCTCCCCCAGGGTCTTAAAGTAAAAATGCTTCATCTCAGGAAATAGTTTTAAAAAGCCCATATAAGTTAAGAGAGAGCCTCTTGTGTGAACTGAATGCGACGAAAATTGGATATAATTTGTTTTGGCTGTTGATTTATATGACTGTTACCAAAACATCTTTGAGACTATAAAGATACCTTGAAATAAAGTAAAAATGCTACAGAATTACATTTATTACGTCAATAAATGAATTGAAGGAATAAAATACAGGAAGTAGAGGGGTTTTTTTAATAGAAAAACTCAAAAGATCAATTATTTAACACTGTTAAATTGGCATATATAAGACTGATGTTGGACCAAATCTTCATCTGCACATCGATACACCCCTATTAAAAAGGTAGTTTATTTCCTTCTAGTTTCCTATTATCATCTTTAAAAAGTTTACATTAAGATGATGAAACATTTCTTTTCTGAGATAGTTTTATTCTTTATGTAATTATTGTATCTTATTGTGAGGCACTTGCAGAAAATGAGTTAAAGATTTAATAATATGTCTAAACTGATCTAATGCATAGTTTTATTCTTTATGTAATTATTGTATCTTATTGTGAAGCACTTGCAGAAAATGAGTTAAAGATTTAATAATATGTCTAAACTGATCTAATGCAGGGAATCATACTGACTCAAACATTTACTGAAAACTGAATTTGCTGAAGAACTCATTCATTTGTTAAAAGAAAATACAATCCCCTATTGTTTCTCAAGCTCCAGTCTTCCATAAGTGCTTAATAAAGGAAAAATACCTCCTTTTCTTGATCATCAAGGACACTGTTTAAAAATCTACACATATAGCAGCATGAGATTGGTTCAAAAATTAAGGAATCCTCATATAGCCATTACAATTATGTTGCAATATTGAAGGACACAGAAAATATGTTTATAATATTATCAAATAAATACGTTACAACAATGAATTCCCATTTTATAAGAAAAATGTGTGTAAATATTTAATACAGAGTGGTTCTTTCTGGATCTGGGAGATTAGTGATTTACTTTACCTTTTGTGTTTTATGGATTTAATTTGTTCAATGTTTATTCCATCTGTAGTTGACAGGAAGAATAATTCTATTAAATGTTTCATAAACAGTATTTAAATACCAAAGAAAATGATTATTACAAACTAAAAAATTAACACCCCTCCTGAAGCAAAAGGTACGATAGGTTTCATTTATAATGGGTAGTTAGGAGAAAATGCATATAATATATATAGTGATTAGATTCTAACTTTTTGTGGCTTGATTTTTTCATTTGCCTAAAACCTAATATCAAAGAATTGATAATTTAAAAAAAGATCTTTTTAAAATTTAAAGTTGAAATTATTCTAACTACTCAATAGATATTCAGAGCATAAGAAAAAAAAAATCAGTGAAATTCACCTATTTTTATTCCTTAACAAAGGATTCATAGTTTTACTTATGATTCTATTCAGATGATTAACAACTATAAAACTTTTGTATAGATAGCACATGACATTTTATAAAGCTCTCTGATTATTTGATCTTCCAAATAATCTTGTGAAATAGGCAGGACAGATATTACCATTCCTTTAATGGTGGAAATGAGGGTCAGTGTGCTGGTCTGTATGGACATCATCAATGAACCCCCGGTCCTCAACACTTCTGGTTGGGTTTGCTCAATATGGGGCATTACCAGGAGATCAGGGAGCAAAAGAAGAGTAGGGTTAGGTTAACTAGTCCTCTGGCCTTCTTTCCTCACTCCTCTAGTGTGAGAAGCAGGTATAACCCCTTGCTATTGCTGGGCCCAGAGTATAGCGCTAGCCACGGTTTCTCTAAACCTTCCTACATTCTCAGTTTGATTATGCCATCTGTGTCCTGATTTGTAATTTGGAAAAACAAGGGAAATGTCCTTCTTTGGTCAATCTGACTCCCCAGAAAAAAGTCATTCTTTCCCAAACGGGGGATCTCACACAGTCTCCAGGATTGATGGGGAATCCTAGAAGGTTAGAGAAGGGAGTTGTGCCAGAAACCATCCCATGCAGTTCAACAGCCTCATTCTACAGACGTGGAAATGGTGAAACATAGTGCGAGTCAGTTCAGAACACTAGCTTTAGTGTCCATGTGGATCGCCAACTTTGTTGTTATGCATGTCTTGAGGAATATTAACGTGGGTGATTCACATTATTTCAAACTTTGAATATAAATAAAAAAACTGGTTGTTCCCTACTTCCTAGCCAACAATAAGTTATACAAAGGACTCAGTAAAGGCACTTAACTATTATACTAATTATAGTTCCTTTTAATATATCCTTAATTAAAAGTTCCATTTTCAAAACCCATTCTGTTACAGCATGAATTATAAAAGTTATGAATAGGTTAGTGAAACAAAGCTACAAAACAATGCCTTGCTCCCACAATGAAGACACCCAGAATGAAAAACCCTCCTGTTTATATTCTACAGACAACAGTTTATACTTCTGATTGCATACTTGGATAAACACTACATTCTAGCAGTTGTGGAGTCCATGGCCAAGTAGAGGTGAGAGAGAGTGATGGATGGAGGTTTTGAGCAGTGAGACTGAAGCTCTTTTATAAAGGAAGTTGAGTGGACAATCACCTGTTAGACCTAGGCCCCAAGGCTAAGGGGCCAGCTTTCAGTCAACGCCTGGCTCTGAGAATTCTTAACTGTGTTTCTTCAGGCATAAATTTTATTATCTGAATCTTAGTTTTCTCATGTGCAAAATGGTGAAAATAATACACCTCACAGTCTATGTGACAACTTGATGAGATGTTTCTAACAGCATTTAGTACAGTACCAGCACCTGGTCTGGACTCCGTAAACTGTACTGCTTGTTTAATTACTATCACTATGTTGACAACAGCTAATCTTTCACGGCCAGAGAAGACATTAAAGATCTCAGTGACCAAAGTTAAGCATCTTATAAAAAAACCTGCTTTCCAGTAACTTTGGTATATTTCATTATTCTAGCCTTAGAGAGAGATTCTAGGAATGTTGTTCACATAATCATTTAGAATCTCAAATGCAATAAATCTTTGAGCATGCTTTAACTAAAATTTGCCAAGCACCAGGGATCCATGAGAACCATCTCTATACAATGTACAATAACTTCTATACTCTTGAATTTATCTCTGAAGGCAAAAGTAAACTAATCTGCCTTAGAACCAAGCGTTACCAAGAAACATGAATATCAAGAGTCCTAAGAATGTTTACACTAGAATTCAGCTGGGACCCACCTGGGTGGGGAGTCCAGCAGAAGCCCGTGATTCCCAACTACCAGTCCATGGAAGGATTACCAGAGAGTGATCCAGGAACCTGGGAAAATACACATTCCTAGTCTTCGCCCCTGGAATTCTAAATCAGTAGGCCTGGGGTGAGCTACAAAACTGGGTTTTAACGCTCTTCATGGTTATTCTGTTGCACAACCAGATTTGGGAATCCCTGGAAAATGAATGAACTGTGAGTCATGAAGACTCAGTTTTAGTCTGGCTAACTTGAGAGTGCCCTTTGCAACTCTGCTCTCCCCTTTTGGCCTCAATTCAACGCAAAGGGGCTGCATCACTATCATCTTTAAGATCTCTTCTGGAATCTGCCATTTTACTTGGAAGGCTAAAAGTAAGCAGAAATAGCTAGAAAGAGGAAATATCATGCTAAATGTGAAAAAGGTCAATGGCACATTTGGCCAATCAGTTAGAATTTTGACAGGTCGATTGATTTTTTTTGGGTAGCTCTTTGAAAGGGTTTCCTGCCAGTCAAAGCAAAAACATTACCCACAACCTTTGGTTGCCTGTTATCTCAGAGGCTTGCTGCCTCTGCATCAAAGCTGCCAGTTTCCTGCATACCAAAGTATTTATCAAGTTACAACTAATGAAAAACTGAGCCTTGGCAAGAAGCCCACTGCCACCTCAACTCTCCTGGTCACTGGCAAAAGAGCACAAGTCAGTCTGCAAAGAGGGAAGAGAGCCACTTGGCTCCATCAGCTGCCTGTTGACACTGACACGGAACAGCCAAGAAGCTGTTGGATGTACCGGAAGTTGCAGAAATTATGTAGGAGCAAAACCTGTGTGCTTTGGTTCTAGGCCTGAGTTCACAACATTAATAGGTCTGTCCTGCTTTTCACTCTTTGGTTTTTATTCCTTCCCCATTGAAAAGAAAGCTTGTGATCTAGAAGCCCAGACTCAGAACTAGATTGAGAACATAATTTGTTTGGCCTCTGTTTTTATACCATTTAAGTCAACTTTGGAAAATTGGAATATTCCACATAAAAATCCCATTTTCCAGATTCTTCTGAAAAAACCTAAAAGTCTGGCAACAAAGGCCCACCCATCATCTTTTAGAGCTGAACTATTGGCTGCTCCCATTTAGAAGGAACACGTATGCTACAGGCTCCCCCCAGACCCCACCAGACCCTACTGGCTCCCAAGCACCAAAGTCTAATGTCCATATGGCCAGTTACTCCCTTGCCCTAAGGATCTTTTGCTTGTTTTAAAATAGACAAATACTTAGGCAGCTACATTTCCAACAAAAGCAGGGATGGAAAAAGGACTGGTCTCAGAAATGGTCATGTTTCAGAAAACTAGAATGAGGTTACAGAGCTTTTGTAAATGCTTAATATGTAAACCTGACTCACTTCACTGATAAGCATTCCCCACCTTGTCCCTGTAGACATTGGATTTATAACCCTTTCCTTAATAGAAGGGTTGAGTTGAGACAAGTCAGGGATGTGGCGAACAGGCCCTGGCATACCCTAGATACTCCAGGCTGGCTGTTATCATTTTTCTTGAAGTGCAAAACACAGACCGAGGAGTAAGCTTATACCGGTTCCGACTGGTAAGAAAGAAGATGGACACCCAATCCGACCTTTCACCAACTTCTTTAATTATAATGCTAAAATTCATGCCCAGGAGTGGAGACTTAACATGCAAATGAAACGGATGATGTGTAAAGAATCACGTTCTGTCCATTTTTCCAAAGAAGACATCCAAATGGCCAACAGACACATGAAAACGTGCTCAACATCGCTCAGCATCAGGGAAATCCAAATCAAAACCTCCATGAGATACCACCTCACACCAGTCAGAATGGCTAAAATTAACAAGTCATGAAATGACAGATGTTGGCGGGGATGCAGAGAAAGGGGAACCCTCCTACACTGTTGGTGGGAATGCAAGCTGGTGCAACCACTCTGGAAAACAGTATGGAAGTTCCTCAAACAGTTGAAAATAGAGCTACCATACGATCCAGCAATTGCACTACTGGGTATTTACCCCAAAGATGCAAATGTAGGGATCTGAAGGGGTACGGGCACCCCAATGTTTATAGCAGCAATGTCCACAATAGCCAAACTGTGGAAAGAGCCAAGATGTCCATTGACAGATGAATGGATAAAGAAGATGTGGTAGATATATATATACACAATGGAATATTATGCAGCCATCAAAAGGAATGAGATCTTGCCATTTGCAACAACGTGGATGGAACTGGAGGGTGTTATGCTGAGTGAAATAAGTCAATCAGAGAAAGACATGTATCCTATGACCTCACTGATATGAGGAATTCCTAATCTCAGGAAACAAACTGAGGGTTGCTGGAGTGGTCAGGGGGTGGGAGGGACGGGGTGGCTGGGTGATAGACATTGGGGAGGGTATGTGCTATGGTGAGTGCTGTGAATTGTGCAAGACTGTTGAATCACAGATCTGTACATCTGAAACAAATAATGCAATATATGTTAAGAAAAAAAAAAAGAAGATAGCAGGAGGGGAAGAATGAAGGGGAGTAAGTTGGAGGGTGAGACGAACCATGAGAGACGATGGACTCTGAAAAACAAAGTGAGGGTTCTAGAGGGGAGGGGGGTGGGGGGATGGGTTAGCCTGGTGATGGGTATTAAAGAGGGCACGTTCTGCGTGGAGCACTGGGTGTTATGCACAAACAATGAATCATGGAACACTACATCAAAAACTAATGATGTAATGTATGGTGATTAATATAACAATAAAAAAATTAAAAAAATAAAAAGAATCACGTTCTGTCAGGTGCCCAATTCCCTGTACTTCCCCACCCCATATGCTTACATGTCACTTCTTTCCCACCTCAGGCCCATTAAAACTTTCCCTGGCTAAGCAAAATAAGTCAATCAGAGAAAGACATGTATCATATGACCTCACTGATATGAGGAATTCTTAATCTCAGGAAACAACCTGAATGCTGCTGGAGTGGTGGGGGGTGGGAGGGATGGGGTGGCTGGGTGATAGACATTGGGGAAAGTATGTGCTATGGTGAGTGCTGTGAATTGTGTAAGACTGATGAATCACCTGTACCTCTGAAACAAATAATACATTATATGTTAAAAAAAAAAAAAAAGAAGATAGTAGGAAGGGACAAATGAAGGGGGGGAATTGGAGGGGGAGACGAACCATGAGAGACTATGGACTACAGGAAACAAACTGAGGCTTCTAGAGGGGAGGGGGGGGGGGGGATGGGTTAGCCTGGTGATGGGTATTAAGGAGGGCACATACTGCATAGAGCACTGGGTGTTATACGCAAACAATGAATCATGGAACATTACATCAAAAACTAATGATGTAACGTATGGTGATTAACATAACATAATAAAATTAAATTAAATTAAAAAAATAAATAGAAAGTGATTGTTAAAAAAAAAAGATTTCTACTGGTTATCTGTTGAGAGGCAGTTATGTTGAGCAGTTAAGGGCAAAGTTTTAGAGTCAGACAGCCTAATATAAAAACCATCTAGTTACTTAGCCTTTCTGCTTTTCTGTTTGTCACATGGAGATAATTAATGATCCTTGCCTCCTAGGGTTCTTATGATGCTTAAATAAAATATTCATATAAAGCACTAAATGTAGCATCCGGCAGATAGTAAATGCTCAATAAGGGTTATTAATATTGTTATTATTCATAGATAAAATGCATAATGACATAGAGCTGGTATATGTACATTACTTGGAAATGGATTTATTTTCCATTAATCCCAGGGGCATCTGCATGCATGTGAAAAATACGAGCATATGTATTTGTCTGACGTTATTTATTCAGCCCACCAACCACACCTGGTGGTTCAGCAGTTCAGTCTTCCTCACTGCCTCCAAGGGCTTTGAGGTCAAAGGTGAAGAGGGTGGAGAGAGGTCAGGTCATGACTCCCAATTCAAGACTTTGGACTTGAATTATGTTTTTGCTCCCAAACTGGCTGCCATCCTCTCTTACAGGACACAAAGTGGAGGTAGAAGGAGAAAAGGGAGAAGAAAAAGGTGTCCTTAGACAAGTCACTGAACAGGGATGAGCTGATAAAGTGAGAATTTCAAGTTAGATCCAAGGCTTTCTATCCGTGCTCCCCAGGAACCACTCTGGGAGAGACCCAGGGGCAGGCCAAGTGGGTGGGTCTCAGGCCTAGCCTTGCTTTAGAGAGCAGAGCAGCTTTTACAGAGATTCCTCATAATACTGCATGTGTGAAAAGTGTTTTTGCTGCTTCCCAAGTGTTTCAAACAACGGGGCTTGATAATCTTCAAAGCAGTGGTTCTCAAACTTGGCAGCACGCTGGAGTCACTCCAAGGAGCTAAGAAAATACTGATGCATTGGACTTGCTCAGGGATCGATTTAAATGATCCTAAGAGTGGCCTGGATGTCCAGATGTGCAAATGCCTCTCCATTGATTTGGCCTTGAAAATATTAGCCAAGACAAGCCAAGGTTATCTACCGGTCTGCCTTCAGTTTTTTCAAGTAAAGATCCCATGAAGCATAAGGAAAAAATCCAATCCCATAAGGAGCAGTTCAGATCATTCAAGAATGCCAGTGATGTTTACTTATTTTCTTGAAGACTTGATTTCTAATTGCTTTCCTTCGTGGAGATAGTAAAAGAGAATGTAAATGCAGTTTTAAAAGAGTTATATAAAACCATGGTACATTTAAAAAAAAAAAAAAACAAAAACCCACACATCACAGCCTAGATTCCTACTCAGTCTACAAAGGAACTAAAGCCCCGCTTTTGTCAGAAAGAAAAAATTAATTTTGATTCACTTCACTAGGACAGTTCCTTTAACAGGTTATTTTAGTGGGACTCTGTGGCAAAATGAAACATTTCAGTTCATAGAGCAAACAGAAAGGTATACACACTGGCAGGGCCAGGAAAACAATGAAACATTTGAACAAGGCAATATAGCAACTTAGCTATGAAAAATTAACTGACAAATACGTATCAACTTGTATTTATACCAAGTGAGGTTTGTCATCTTTGGAAAAAGGAGATTACAGCATTTTCCTTGCCCTGTTTTGCTAATCAAAACCCACCAAGATCATTTTCTAACTGCCTGAGAGAGAGAAAGAGAGAGAGATCGCCTGACATATTTTTGGTAAATAATACAAGAGGAGAAGCAGACCCGTAAAATTTCCAGTTTTGAAAAGGGTACGTATTAACTGGTCAAAGGGTACTTTTACCACATTTTCTTCAACAAATCATATACTCACAAGCCGTTATTTAAGTCAGTGCTGTCAAACAGAAATAGATCATGAGAGACATTTTACTTCAAACTTTGAACAGCCATATTAAAATGTAAAAAGAAAAGGTAAAATGAGTTTTGATATATTTTAACTTGGATATATAAAAAAAATTACCATTTCAACATGTAATCAGTATTTATTATATCGGCTAGGTGAATTATACAGAATTACATATGATATATCAATATAATGTTAAAATTCTTATAGATATTTTACATTTTTTAAATACAAAGTCTTGGAAATCTTATATGTATTTTACACATATCGCACATATCAGTTTAGACCTGTCACATGCATTTCAAGGGTTTGGTAGCCGTATGTGGCCAGTGGCCACTACACCAGATCCAGGATTTAAATGATTCACGTGTGCAGTCAGGACTTATGCAAAAGAACTACCATGGGCATTTAGGTTATCTCCTCTTTAGTTCATCTCTCTATCCCATGATGTATGTCAGGATATGGTATTTGAAATTGTCAGAAGCTCAGCCCTTCATCTGCTATGTCACTCACAGGAGCAAAGAGATAAAACAGGCAAAATCAAGAATTTCTTGTATCTGTCTCTCAGCTTCTCTCTGGCTCCCCTTCTGTTTATCACCTTCCCCCACTGGTTGCCCTTGATGCGTCTCCATTCACATTACTGTGTGTCTGAATGGTTTATGTCTGTCTCTGTTCTCAGTTTAAATGCAAAGTAATGAAATGTCTAATGTTTTTCTTTTCAAGAAATGTTTACCTACTGACGACATCATATTTTTCTATTCCAGTTCTGTTAACAGCACCTGAGGTACAGCAGTTTTCAACTACTGGTCTACATGCAATTGGATAATGGATTTGAGTTTTCGAGAGTCCTTCCAGTTCTTCATTAAGTCACAAAAGAAATCGAAAGACTGGTGAGAGCCTTTCAGAAAAAAGCAGAAAAAGTAACAGCCTATCTTTCAGAAAGGAGAACAAGTCTGTCATCAGAAACAGCAAAATCACTGCACAGAACTGCCTCTTCTCTCAAAATCAGAGATTTTTACAGACTCCGAGAAACCTCCAGGCTGAAGATCATCTTTCCCCTTTTATAAAATTCTATATCCTCACAGTATTCCACGCTCACCACAGGCAATGTTAATTTAATGCCACATCAGTGCCTATTTACCAAACTCTATACTGTGGACGTGACATTGTACCAGGTGCTGAAGATAAAGCACGAACAAGACAAACATCATCCTGTCCATTAAGGAAAACTATAGTGTGGTAGGAAATAATGATTATAATTTAGGGTTTGATGTACATGCTGATGTAGGACAATCAGGTCATGTTGGCTGCAGATAAAGGAAATGGAACCAGCCTCATCAAGGGGGTTAATGAAGGTCCCTTAGAGCATAAGCTGAGCCTTGAAAGGTGTCTAAAGTTCCCTAAAAGAACAAGTACAGGAGGGTAGAGAAGCATCCCATGTGGCAGGCTAGCACTGGCAAAAGCTGGAGGCACTGGTGTGGTGGTTCAGATGAACCAGAAGGAGCACAGAGAGGGGATGGAAAGAATGAGGTGACCTGTGAGATTGGGGTATAACCTCTAAGAGCCATAAAGAGCCCCACAAACCATGAAAAAGCCTTTGCCATCTCAACAGGAAGCTACCAAAGGGTTTTAAACAAAAAAAGACACCATTAGGTCTGCATTTTAAAAAGATGATTCTAGCTGCAGTGTGGAGGACAAAGGAGAGAACAGGGATGGTTGCAAGGAAACCAGTTAGGAATCTAGAAGGGTCCTTGCTTTCAAGGCCCAGGCTTGGGTGGTAAGCTGGGTCCCAAGTGAATGGAGCTTGCCAATACATCTCATTTAGACCACAATCCATTCTGAAAATTAGATGACTGCATATCAAAATCTGCATTTCCAGCGTCTCCTAGGATAGCCTTGGAAACTGTAGGCTCACTTAAGTATCCCCACCATCCAGCTGGAGCTGAGGAACGCTAGTCTCTTTGAGGCAGGACACCAGCTTCCCATTTTCCAAGGTCCCCGCCTCACCACACCACCTCATTTCTGGCTCCTATATAGAAACAGTAGTACTTGACCTCCAGAGTAGAACCAAGTAGTGATCAAACTCAAGACAGGGAGAAATTAAAGGGCGTGTGCTTCAAGGACTAAATTGGTGAGCAGTTCACCAGGAGGCTACCCAAGATCGTGAGAGGGGTACCCAGGAGCCATCACAGACTCTGGCATCCTTAGAGAAGCTGAAACACTTTTTATCCAGGGACCACACAACAGATCGTCTGAATGGTAACATCCAAATCATGGTGCAGTGCGTTTATCAGAGTACACTGCAAGCTTAACTTGAAAGACCATGGTTCAGCTGTAGCAACAGGCAATTCTAAGCAGCTTCAAATAAAGACCCTGGATTTGTGGGGTAGAAGACCTCTACCAGTAAGACAAACAAAAATATGGAGGCCAAATAGCTGCTAGGACCACACCAATTCTCCTGAGTGGATAAAACTTTTAGACTCTGAAGCCTGGCTAGAAAGTCCAACATTCTTTGAAACAAGACTAGCCAATGTTTGCATATGGTCTGTGTGGGAAAAAGGCCATTCTGGCAGCAGGGGGGAAAAAAAAGGTCTTAAGATTATGGGTCTTCAGAAAGTGCCAGTGGCAACCATTTCCTAACCCCGAGTATGAAATAAATGGGAGGGCACTTTCTCCCTGAAATCTTCCCTTTTGTTTCATTCAGGGCTATGTTTGGCATGAAGATGAAAAGTTTATGAAAGATCTAAGAAAGAGAGGAGGCTTTAATAAGTTATTTAACCTGAGAGTACTTCTATCTGATTTTTATTTTCTCGAATATCTGAACGCAACTGCATTAAAAGACAGAGTTTCTCCCAGCTATTTATTGGACAACTTACAAACTGCCGCAATCAACAGATTTTGTAGATTTAAGTTTTCCCTTTCTGGCTATTTATTTACTGATCTTTCTCTTCCTATGTTCTTATCTCTAATTTCCTGTCTCTGTGTTATAAAACCAGCCAATATTTTTTTAAAGTTAAATCATTAATTCAACCAGTATCTTGAGAATCTACTACATAGAAGGCCTGTGCACAGAAAGCTTGCTTTCTAATGGGGGAGGGAAGCAAGCAAGGAACAACTAACAATTTTTAAATGTTGTCGTTTGTTGTCATAGAGGTATGCTATGGAAACAGACAAGGAGAGAGGAAAGTCAGATGTTAAAAGGGTAGGGAAAATTTCATGAGAGTATTTGAGATCTTTTAGAAACAAAAGCTACCTAACACTTGGCAATCAAGAGCATAAAATGTCTACTTGCAAAGGTAGACTTAGACATTGTTCAACAAACTCACCCAAAGATTATTTAACCCTCTAGGAGAGTTCACCAGTGTTTGACTTTGCTATTTACTAGTTCATTAAGGGTCAGACTTTGAGAAGCTACTCGTTACCATACCTTAAGACCTGTAGAAAAGATAATTCCGAGGTTACAGTTTGATTTCTCTCTAGGACTAACCCTTTTGTCTCTGATCAAATTCATTTCCACATACCTTTTATGGTACAATACAGACACTCTGCTCCTTAAAATGTTCTGTGATCCAGCTTTTCTATCTTCCCTTTATTCACATTTATTAATGAGTTGAATAAAACATTTTACATATATTCATTACCTATTTGGCTGAGTCATGTTTATACTTTTTGAATATTATACTTTGACAAAGTCAGTCTTTAAGGATCAGTAAACATCTACCCAGAAGTCAGAGTGAATTCCTTCTTTTTAATGTTTTCCCCAAAAGAACACAAGTACAGAGCAAAAAATACATAACATGTTGAAAGACAACATTCTCACTCTCCCAACCTGGGCTTCCCAGAAGCAAATCAACCCTATTTAGCTGCCTCAGTGATTAATTCATGGTTATCCCTCACTCCCTTTTAGGCTTCTTTTCCTCTCATAATTTACCTTTTTATGATACCACCTCTTAACTCTGAAATACAAGAATTTAGCTTATTCTTCCCTCCCCCAGCTTTTTTATTCTTCTGTGGTTTTACTTGTAACTGAAGTAATACATCTAAACTTTGTCATGTTACATTAACCTCAGAGGAAAAAAAAATCTCATCTTCCCATTTTGTTAAAGATCTTCATGTTTCCACATTCCCTTTAAGCTCCCTTTCTCTTGCTTCCCTATTTACTATCATCTGTCAACTTTGCTCTTACTTTCACTGTCATGGTTTATAACAGTTTGGGTTACCTGGGTGGCTCAGTTGGTTGGCGTCTGCCTTCAGCTCGGGTCATGATCCCGGGGTCCTGGGATCAAGCCCCTTGTAGGGCTCCCTGCTCAGTAGGGAGTCTGCTTCTCCCTCTCCCTCTCTCTCTCTCTCTGCCTCTCCCGCAGCTTGTGCGCTCTCTCTTCTCTTCTGAGTCTCCCTCCCTCTCTCAATCTCTCACATAAATAAATAAAAATCTCTAAAAATAAAAAAAAGGTTTATAACATTTGGTTAACTTGCATGTATGTTTGCTCTACAGGATGATTCTAAAGTTGGAAAAGGGTTTATTATGATGATATAAATTGTCCACTGGAGAACCAGGGAATATACTAAAATGCCATTTATTGCTCTGTATTAAATGTTGTACCAACAAATGGATACTTTGTTTTTATGCTTATTTGGACCATGGTTTCCTCATGTAGTTTCTGCTACTGTTCTTATTGAGTCTGACTTCTAATGGTCTTTTCTTTAGAGAAGACACACATGCCTTCTTCACATCACATCACTTGGTTTCTTAGGCAAAACTGTTTATAATTATCTGCTTCAATTTTCTTCTTGAAGATATCCTTCTTAGAGGTCTTGATTTCTCTAATTTTAACCACACACTTTCTATACCTGCTGTATAGCTTACCTTCTACTTCTGGAAGGGGCTTTTTTCTTTAGTTTCACCATTTTTTGGTATCATTAAGAAATGGGGGGGGAATCAGAGGCGGGAGATGAACCATGACAGACTATGAACTCTGAAAAACAAACTGAGGGTTCTAGAGGGGAGGGGGGGTGGGGGGATGGGTTAGCCTGGTGATGGGTATTAAAGAGGGCACGTTCTGCATGGGGCACTGGGTGTTATATGCAAACAATGAATCATGGAACACTACATCAAAAACTAATGATGTAATGTATGGTGATTAACATAACATAATTAAAAAAAAAAAGAAATTTCATTGTCAATTCACAGGAATATATCCAGAAAGGGTATATGAGAGGTCTAGTTATCTTGATGTTTTTAAATGTCTTTATCTTGTTCTCACATATAGTTTGGCTCAGAAATGAATTCTAGGCTCAAAATAGTCTTCCCTCAAACTGTTCAATATCTTCTTGACTCTAGTGTTATTGATAGAAAGTTTGATACCAGGTTTAAAATAATTTCTTTTTGTATAAGGTCTTTTTCTCTTTCTCATCCAGAAGGTTTTAACATTCTTCTAGTATTAGAATTTTGAAATTTGAATCTTATACATCAGGAACTTGTGCTTAATTACCATTTAGGTCACTTGACTTGTGACATGTAAATTCAATCTATATTGTCTCCCTTGAATAATATTTTAAAATTTCTTTGATAATCGAATACCCCCACCTCCCAAATTTATCTGATATCTGGAGACCCTACAATGGGATTTATCTACTATATTTGACTCTTTGTTCCCACTAAATTTGCTCTTTTCTATGATCTAGATCTATTCTTTATTTCACAACCCCTTTATTAATTAAAAGAAAAAAAAAAACACCCAACTTACAAGAGGTATTTCTTATTCTGTTTTTTAAGTACTGTTCTGTACGTGTTTTATGAATGGGTTACCTTTTACTATTTTTAAGGATACCGATAAGAGGGTTTTAAATACACTCCTTTGTCCTTCACATTATCTATTTTTGCAATTGTTATACATTTTAGTCATGGGATAGCTACCACGTTGGAAATGAAGTTAGAAATACCCAAAATGCAAAAATTCATTCCACAGAACTAAATGTAAAAGCTAGAGCCACAGAACTTCTAGAACAAAGTGTAGAAGACTATCTTTGTGATTTTAAGCCAGGCAAAGATTTCATAGGTAGGACTCAAAAAACATAGACCATAAAAATGAAAATATGAATAAATGGACACTTCAACAAAATTAAAAAAAATCCTGCCCTTCAGAAGATACCACAAAGAAAACAAAAAGTAACAAACTGAAAGAACCTATCTGTAGGATATAAAAGACACAGAATTTATATCCAGACATTTAAATAACTCCTACAACTAAATAATTAAAAAGACAATGCATTTAAAAATTGGGTGAAAGACTTGAACAAACTCTTTACAAAAGCGATACAAATGACCAATAAACAAGACCTAAAGTGCTTAACATTATTAGTCAACACAGAAATGCAAGTTAAAAAGATATCATTTCATACTGACTAAAATAGTTAATTTCAACAAGGTTAACAAAATTGGTAGCAGACAGAACAACTGGATCTCACACATCTCTTGTGAGAATATAAGGTAGGAATGAAATACATTGGAGAACAATTTGGTGGTTCCTTATAAAAGTAAATATGCACCTATCCCATGACTTGGCAATTCCACTCCTTGATATTTACCCTAAGAAATTAAAGTCTATATCCACACAGAGATTTGTTCACAAATGTTGCTAAGAGCATGACTCTTTAGTACTCCCAGACTGGAATCAGCCCAGACATGCACCAAAAAAAGAACAAAATATGATATATTCATACAAGGATACTGGTGAGAAATAATAGTGAACAATCTACTAATACACACAAGAACATGGCTATTTCCCCACACCATCACGGTGAATGAAAGAAGCAAGAGACAACAGAATATATCATGGATGCCCATTTATAAGAAGTTAAAAGATGGAGATCTCTGTTGCCTCAAAAACATGAGGAGGAAAACAAGAGGACTGAGGGAACTTTCTAGTGATGGAAATGTTCCACATCTTGATTCTGTCTGTAGTTACAGGAGTGTATGTTTGTCAAAATTCAAACTATACACTTATAATCTGTTATATCAGGAAAAATTATTTTAAAAAAAAGGAATGGGGAGATTAACTATTTTATTATAGATGAAACTTCCTCTGTTTTAGAGTGTAGTCATCTTATGTAAGGATTAGAATATAGAACAACCCATATTTGAGGCAAAATTCATGTATAGTCAAAATGACCCTTGAAATGTCAGTAGAAAATTGTCCAGTATTTCACAATAGATATATCACAAAGGTCTTCCTCTAGGGAAGAAATCAAATTCAACACAGTATGAAATAATTACCTTATGTATTTTTAATCTATTATTATACTGAACATCTTCATATAGTCAAGTTATATTCAATAATAACTGAGACCTAATAAATTAACAAATATGTGCCCCATCTCACAGTCAGCGTAGAACATGCTCTGAGTAGAAGAACAGATACTATTTTTCTCAATATTTTTATTAATCATATATAATCGAATTGAGCTAAGTTAAATGTACATACTATATAACAGTCTTTATATTCAGGTCTTAGAGGTTCTATCCAGAAATAAGATGGCTACCTGGCTGGCCATTCTGTGGATGTGACAGAGCTGCAGGAAAGATGGACAGGCAGGAAACTAATCTCAGGCTTCGGATGCCCTTGAAAGGCACAGGCAAAGGACCTTACTAGGACATCCATCCAACTAACAGCTAAGCTCTACATCCTCTCTTAGGAAGCTCACTGTCTTCAGAAAAGACCCTTCCAGTTTGTTTTGCCAAAGGGTGGAATGATCTTATCAGCTCTGTTAATGAGGAGAATGGAGAAGAGGTGAATCATCATTCACACCACAGGCAGATTTGCTTTAATTAATCCTTTCTTTTTCCTTCTTTCCTCCTTTATGCTCACACTTTATCATATTTCCCAATTTTAGAGCATCTACTGAGTGGTTTCCTCTTATGTCTTTACTGAGCTATGTTTTATGTATCAAAAAATGGCATTTCCTTTATATATCTTCCAAAGATATTTTGAAGTTTTACCTATGGTTTATCCCTTCTCCCATCCTTCCTACCCGTTGGGGTTTAACCAAAAACAAAAAGAGGGAAGTAGAAACATTTGCTTGAGTTCAATCCCACAGCTTCAAGTAAAAGCTCAGAGATCAATGCCACAAATATCACTAAATGCCAAAGATTATTTCCGGTTGTTTTCTATGTTTATAATCTCTCCTATAGGTCACATACTTGCTTATATGGAACCCTGGCCTCTCTTCCTATTTCATGTGCATACCATATCTCCTAAAAGAGAATGAGAATAAAGCCACAAACTAATTAAAACTAGGGTGACAATGGCTTCTATGTCACTACAGGAAGAGTTTCTTAACTTTTAACCCATGCATGGAGTTAAGCGGATCCAAATACACCCTGAAATTGTATATGGACCATGTATACTTACATGTGGTCATTGTTTTGGGAGAAGAAATCCTGTGGTTTCACTGTAGACAATGACAGTAGGTAATGTGATTGAAGAAAGATACCAGAAACTTAGTGGCCACACTGAATGGATTATATTTGTTTCTGGAGAAGGGAGCTTTTATCAGCTTTATTACGATTATAAATCAATTTTTCATCAGACGTTCCTATATTCTTTGTTAGACCAACAATAATGACATTAAAACATTTGCAGATAAGATGGCACCTGTCAGAAAACACAATCAAGAGGTCTATGCCACTAAATCAAGCCTTCAGAAGTCCAAAATATTTTGAAAATCCTCTGTTAAAAGAATGTTTTTTTTTTCCTGGATAATCTCCAAGGACATTAACATTGATTTATATCAAATTCAAACTTCAGACACAGCTCTTCAGACATCCCACATATAGTAAAATGTTGCACAAGTGATTCTTGGCTTCCCAAGTCTAATGGATCAAATTGATAGCTTGTTAAACTTTTCCAAAATCCTAACACAAGACCCATAACCTCTCAAGGAAGGAGTTATGCCTTGGATACAGGGAAGGCAAGGGGTACCTAAATGTATTTACTCTGTAAGAAACCACGCCCTGACCTTAGAAAGAGTAACTGGAAGCTCTGGAAAGGAAATCTTCCAGTCCAGAATGGCAAATAGGTTTTGCTTTCCATACTACAATCAGCTATTTTCTGGAGTGATGTGTTTGGGAGGATTCTAGGGCGCCTGAGCTAGGATTGATGAGCGAAATTTGCACAGGGCGCAGGAAGGGGGAGATGTGGGCCCCAACCCTGTAGTCAGGAGAAGACTTAATAACGGCTGTAAAGCACAGTGCTGTGTAAGAGAGACAGATAATAATACATAGTATAGTTAGAAAGAAAATAAGAATAGAAGACCTCTAAGGGCGCCTGAGTGGCTCAGCTGGGTAAGCTACCGACTCTTCATTTCAGCCCAGGTCATCGTCTCAGGGTCGTGAGATCAAGCCCTGCATTGGGCTCAATGCTGGGCATGGAGCCTGCTTGAGATTTTCTCTCCCTCTCCCTCTGGCCCTCTCCTTTCCCTGCCCCACCACATGCACATTCTCTAAAATAAAATAAAATAAAATAGAAAACCTCTAAAATAGATTATTTATAATCATCTATTACAAATAGAAAAATCAGGAGAAGCAGACAGAAACCAAAAAAAAAAAAAAGAAAACCAAAAATAAAATTTATAAATCTAAAAAGAACCGATAAACCACAAGAAACTGACCTATTTTTAAACTGAATCCATTCTACAATATAAACACCTTCTCTCAGTTCCAATGTCTGTTGAGTACCAACTATTTTCCAAGAAGAGCTGGGAACTAGAAGGAGAGTGACTTCTAAACACAATTATAATGACCTCTCTTCATCCTAATAGTTCCAATGAAGTTTTGGAAAAAAAAAAAAAAAAACAAACCCATGAAGTCAAAGGGAAGAAGTGACATGTAGTTCAGGGGAGTCCCAGAAGGCTTTCAGGGAATTGGATCTTAAAACAGGAGCTTTTCAGTTTTTTGGTTTTGTTTTTTTTTGGTTTGTGTTTTTGGTGGGGGAGTAGAGATGAGCACTCCGGGCAAAAGGACCAGCAGGTACAAAGGAATGGTGATTTAAAAGGACATGGCCTATTTGTGGAAAAATGGAGAAGGCCCCTTCAGTGGGTGCAAAGGCGGGGGATACAGAAAGGGTTGGAAGACAGCAGACAGAGCTGCTGCATAGACCAAATGGAACAGAAGACCGTGTATTGGACACGGAGGTCTTTGGGCAGCTCTTCAGGGGTGATTTTCGAAGTGCTTTCACAATTATTCCCATCTGATCCTCCCAACAAATATATGGGACGGGCATCCATCAACTCTGCAACTCAAGCTAAAGTTGAAGAAAATGCTGGTGTGAACATTTAAAAAATTGTTATGAAGAAGAAATGGCAAAGTGAGGATGGCTTTAGTGGCAAAGGGGAAGAATAAGCAAGTTGAAGACAAAGTCTTTCTGAGGAGATCATTTGTAGGTGTGAATTTGCAGTTCATAGATTTTTATTTATTTATTTATTTATTTATTTATTTATTTTTTGCAGTTCATAGATTTTTAACCTAGGCTAAAGATTTGCATAGTTATAAAAACAACATGTGCAGTTGCAGGAAAAGTTAAAATGGCCATTTTGTCATGGTCATTGTCTGTGGGAGTGGTGGAGTTGCTTCAGTGTTTTAATCTGGCAAATAAGACCTCAATCTGTACAAGATTTTGAACACAGCCACAGCTCAGATTTTGTTAGTTTCAAGGGCCTTGGGTAAAATTCAGCCCGAGTAAACAAATAGACTGCAAAACATGATGCTCAAGGGGAGAAACACACATCTTTTCCTCAGAAACTATCAAAAGGAGACGATTCCTAAAATGGGAGCTCTTTGAATTAGAAACAAAACATACAGGCAAAAAGGTGCTACCACAATGGGAAGCAGAATCAAAGAACACTGAAGCAGGTTTCCTGTAGTCGGTATGCTTCAGAGCAGGGTAAAACATTCTGTGAATGCAGGTGGGCCCATTACCTGCATTTTAAGGGCCTAACTCAAAGATCAGAGAGTTTCTTATTCTACCAGGGTGGTTTTCAGAAAGTTCCCTAATATCTCTGTTCCTCAATTTCCCCATGTACAGAATGGGATAGCCTCTTAAGAGCCACTACTTGAGGTAGAGAAAAAAAAAAAAAAAAGAACCCTCTAGAATAAAAGAAAAAATTAGACCATATCCCCAATAAGACTTTCTGAATGGTGTTCTAACATTTCATGGTATACAATGAGTGCAAAAATGCAACAAGTAGAGTTCCCATTCACCATGGTGACACAGGAAGATCCTGAACTTACCTCCTGCCACGAACACACTGAGTCTATGCTACACATAGAACAATTTCTTCTTTTTTTTTTTTTAAGATTTTATTTATTTGAGACAGAGAGAATGAGAGAGACAGAGAGAGAGAGAGCACATGAGAGGGGGGAGAGTCAGAGGGAGAAGCAGACTCTCTGCCGAGCAGAGAGCCCGATGTGGGACTCGATCCCGGGACTCCACGATCATGACCTGAGCCGAAGGCAGTCGCTTAACCAACTGAGCCACCCAGGCGCCCTAGAACAATTTCTTCTTAAAATACCTAAAGGCTGGTGGTGTGATGAGCACATATCAGGCAAATGAGAAGAAAACTACATCAAGGCCAGGAGGAGAGGCTGAGGCATTGTCTCACCGTAAACCCAATACCTGGCAGTGTGACCCACAACTAGAAGGGAAATCAAAACCCAGAGCTTTGCCCTGAGGAACAAAGGATTCAAACTCTGTTGTGAACACCAGCTTTTAAGACATGCACTTGAGAGGGGTGCCTGGGTGGCTCAGTCGGTTAGGCGTCTACCTTCGGCTCAGGTCACAATCCTGAGGTCCTGGGATCGAGCCCTGCATTGGGCTCCCTGCTCAGCAGGGAGTCTGCTTCTCCCTCCACCCCCACCCCCCTGCCACTTGAGCTCTCTCTCTACCCCCTCTCAAGTAAATACATAAAATCTTAAAAGAAAAAAGCATATACTTGAGAAACAAGCCCTCCAAAACATCTCATTTTGAAATCCACAAGACTCCTAGCCCAAAATTCTTAAGACATTAGCAACTGTGAAACATCTCTTAAAGGGTCCATGGGCTCAGACGCACCTGCCCCAGGGCCTAGCTCAGAGCTAGCTGATGGTACCCATACTTCAACTGAAGGGAGCTCACCTGCTTATACTCCAACTTTGGTCTGAGGGGCAGACATCTAATTTAACACACATATCTGGGAGCCTGCTGGAACACTCCCTGTGGACTGAGACTGGCAGGTGCCCCTCTTCACGCTCTCCCTTTGCTGTGCTCAGGCACCTGGAAGGGTGCCTTTACATGCAACTCGTACTCCAATTTTGGCAGCTTCTTCTCAGGGAATAGACCCCTAGCCCTGGAGGCCAGGGGAGCTTGTGTTCCTGGTCACATGAGACTACCATTGAGATTACCCAGAAAGGAGCTCATCCCTGTCTGGTGCCTCAATTTCTGCCAGGGGACCTCTCTACATGGCCTGGCTTATGGCCAGTGGAGTTTAGGCTTTTGGGTCCCACAGGACTGAAACCAACAGACAAAGAGCTCATGAAGAGCTATCACCCCAAGAGAACAGCAGGAGGCAACAGACCCTGCAGCCTGGTCTTTCTATGGAAGTCTACTGCTAATCATGACTACAGCCTGAGTGAGGGGCAGGCTTCTAATTAAACACACCTCGAGGGGCTGACTGGAACCCTTCCACAGACTTCGGAGGGTGAGCACAATCTTCTTCCTCACCCAATTGTGTTCCAGAACACATCTATGGAAGGGGAGCTTTACATGCATCTAGGGCCTGCTTTTTGTAGCTAGCACCCAGGAGACTCCCTTTGATTACCTGGTTTTGGTGGCCAGAGCAGTCTGCCTTCCTGGGTCTCACAGGACTGTGGCAACCGGCAAGATGGTTCTCAGCAGGCTACCGCTCCCAGGGCACTGCAGACAGACAGTGGACTAAGGCACGACCCTTAGTCTTTCTATGAAGGAGCCACTTTGCTTGTCCAGGAGCTTCAGACTGAGAGTCAGGGCTTCAAGTTTGGCACAACTGAGTGGCCTACGGAGCTGGTCTCAAGGAACACAGTTTGTGATGTCATCTTGACGCCCTCTGGTCTTGCTCCAGCTTTCCAGGAGCTCCTGGGAAGGAGCTTATGCACTGGTCTAGAGCCCCAAATTTTGTGACTGCCGCCCGATGGACACCTTGACATAGGTCTTGGTGAGGATTTTTTCAAACCTGACACCAAGAACAAATGCAACAAAAGCCAAAGCAAACAAGTGGGACTGCATCAAATTAAAAAACTTCTGCCCAGCAAAAAAAACCATCCACAAAATAACAAGGCGACAGACTGAATGGGAGAAAAATCTTTGCAGATCATATAACTGATATGGGGCTAATATTCAAGTATATTTTTTAAAAAACTCCAACTCAATAACAACAGCAACAAAATCTGATTTTAAAAATGGGCAGAAGACCTGACTACCCATTCTTCCAAATAAGACCTATAGACGGCCAACTAGGACATGAAAACATCCTCAACATCACTAATCCTCAGGGAAATGCAACTCAAAGCCACAATGAGAAGTCACCTCACACCTATCAGCATATCTAGTACCAAAAAGACAAGAAGTAACTGGTGTTGGTGAGGATGTAAACCCTCGCGCACTGTTGGTGGGAATGTAAACTGGAGCAAACTCTATGGAAAACAGTATGGAGGTTGCCCAAAAAATTAAACTACCATATGATCCAGCGATTCTACTTCTGAGTTTATGTGAAGAAAACAAAAACGCTAATTTATACATATACATGCACCCCATGTTCTTTGCAGCATTATTTACAATAGCCAAGATCAGGAAGCAGCCTAAATGGCTATCAATGGATGAACAGATAAAAAAGCTGAGGTATACACAATGGAACATCATTCAGCCTATCAAATAATGAAATCTTGTCACTTTCAACAACATGGCTAGAGACTGAGGGCATTATACCAAGTGAAAATAAGGGAGACAGAGAAAGATAAACACTGTGATCTCTCTTTAAAAAAAAAAAAAGCTCACGCAGAACAGATTGGTGATGTCAAGAGGCAGGCAGTGGGAGGTGGGAGAAATGGGTTAACTGTTTTTAATTTAAACTAAATAAAAAATGTTTAACAATTTACGCAAAAATAAAATTCAACAAGAAGTTTTGTGTAGAATTTTTAAATTTCTTTAGCTCAATGTGTTTCTGCCTTCATGGTCCATGTTTGAATTGATCCTTACAGACAGGTGTCAAACATGCCCAGAGTATGTGGCTGTATTACCAGGAATTACTAATTTATTTGAAATTAAGTGAAACTTGACCATTTGCTCAAATCTAGGATAGTCTCAGGCTTACGCGATCTAAACTCCCATTTTCTTTATTAGGTCCTTGGGAACTGAAGGAATGGGTAGGAGAGTCATGCAGACATCAAGTAGCAAACCTGGCCCAACCCCTAGGCTCATGATTGCGGTTGGCATGTATTGCTTGAATAAAACAAAGCCAGCTGTAGATTCCCCAGCAAGATTGTCTACCTTTCACAAGGAAGCAGTTCTCCCGATGCTTTCATGACTGACACTAAGATATTTATTATCAGAGATGAAATGTTGATACATGATGAATTTCAGGGGTGAGGGCTGAAGAAAACCCCGAGAAGTGCCATCATAAGACTTGATAAGTTAGCCACAGTTCTGCTAATGTACTGGGAGGTACAGAAAACATAAAAACCACCATTTCACTTCCAAACGAAACAGGTAAGTGCAAAAGTGATCCACAGCAATACTAATGCTTGCACAAAACCAGCCTAAGAATTTATTGAGAAATATCCCAAAGGGGAAATACATATTTGTATGCACACTCGCACACACCCACACCCCCCCACACACATCTACACCACACACATACCTATCCCCCAACATGCATACCTACACCCCCCCACACACACATACCTACACCCCCCCCATACACAATCACTCACAACCCCACACCCCACCCCCACACCGCCCCCTACACCCACACACACCCTACACCCTGATAGTGTCTGAAGTGTTCTTCTCCTAAGCCACCCACCTTCCCACACTTAATAGTGACAAACAGAAACAATGACAAAAAACTACCCTCAAAAGCAGTTTTAAATTCCCCTTTCAAAACATCTTTTGGAGGCATGTAGAGATTTTCTACTTATATAGCAGGTTGGTAATAAATGAATTAATTTGTACTTTATAGGAAAGGCACTATTAGCTTACACATACCTGTAATAGCTCTGGGTTTTAAGTTTTACCATGGAAATGGGAGACTTTAAAAAGCACAGCTAAAATAAAGACTGATGCCCAAGTGTCATGAAAAATAATATGACAGTATCACAAATCAGGGAAGTACACAAAGGAATTCAGCTCTTCAGTGTTCCCAAGATAATTAACCTTGCTGATATCCATTAACCATGCTAAGTAGCTTCCAACTCCCTCTCAATCACCTTGGACAGATAAACCGTAACATGCACATTTAATGACAGTACTCCCTCAATACCATTTCCTGCATATTATTTAAACTCTTTTTGGGGGGGGGCCACAGGGTCAACTTTTCCCAGTGTTTCTAAATTTTTATAATGAAACTGACACAGTTAGAAAACCATAGCATTTTGCTTTCAGCCTGAACACACAAATATGCACACTGACTCAGAGAAGCCACATAAAATGGACTAGCACATTAATTCTCTTGCTCAGGAGTGCCACTGCTCATGGGAACTCTAAAGCAAAACCAGCAGCTTCTCATTTACCCAGGAATTAAAAGGAACCAGCACATACCGGCACTTTTACAAGCATAATTTAATTGTCACTGTGATTCTATCAAGTGTGCAGAAGAATCATCCCCACCCTACAAACAGAGACACAGAGGCTGGGAGTTCAGTTGATCTGGAATGAAAATGGAGCCAGGGACACCCATGCTGAAGGTATAACATGATGGTTAAGACATGTTTCCAAGACAAAAGGACCTACTCTTGAATTCAGTTCTGCGACCGAGCAATAGGACTGGGAGCTAGTTATCATTTCTCAGCACCCTCTTCCACATCTGTCAATTAGGAAAAGTCACACCAGCCCTAGAATGGTTTCAAGGATTAAATGAGTTGATACATATTAAAAATAGCACTTTTGACAAAGCCCTCAATAAATGGGAGTTTTAAAAAAATATTTTATGCATTTTTATATACATTATTTACATATAGTAAGATGCTTAGTGAATTTGCCATTTAATCAGTTTTGACAAATGTTGGTCAAGATACAGAACATTTCTGTCACTCAAGAAACTTCCCTCATGTACCTTCCCCAGGGAATTATGTCCTATCAGACCCAAGCACTGAAGTATTTCTACCATCAGAGAGGAGTTCTGACTACAATTTCATAGAGATCACAAAGTATTTTTTGTTATTTAACTAATTTTGA
This sequence comes from Callorhinus ursinus, assembly GCF_003265705.2. NCBI lineage: Eukaryota > Metazoa > Chordata > Mammalia > Carnivora > Otariidae > Callorhinus > Callorhinus ursinus. The sequence continues at coordinate 46,090,287 of NW_027397065.1, forward strand.
TCATACTATTGAGATTCATTCATGTTATTATGAATATCTGTACAATGTTCTTCTTTATTGCAAAATAGTGTTTCCTTTTACAAATATACCCGAGTTCCTCCATTTTCCTGTTTGTGGACATCCAAGTAATTTTCAGCACTGGACTATTAAAACACACACACACACACACACACACACACACACACAAACAAAAGCTCCTATGAACACATGTGGACAAAGGTTTTCAAGTCTCGTGGATAAATAGCTAGGATTGGAATTGCTGGCTCTTAGGTAAGGCAGTTGTGTCACTTTCTAAGAAACTGCCAGATCATTCTTCTAAGTGCTTGGAGCGTTTTACATTTCTACCTGTTCTCTCTGAGAGTTGCAGTTGCTCGTCTCCTTGGAGGTTTTGGTGTTGGCACTCCTCCTATGTTAGCCATTCCGTTAAGTGTGTAGCGGTACCTTACTGTATTTTCAACTTGCATTTCCCTGAAGGCAAGTTAGGTTAAACACCATTGCTTCGGTTCACTGGCCATTCTGTATATCGTTGTATAAAGTGCCTCTTCAAGTACATGCTGGATATGTGTTATACTCTCTCCCAGTCTGTGGGGCATCTCTTTATCTTCTTAGTGATGTTTTTCAGTGAACAGATTTTTTAAATTTTCATGAAGTTCAGTGTATTTTTTCCCCTCTTATGGCCTGTGCTTTTGTGTCCTTTATAAAAAGACTTTGCCTTCTGAAGTTACAAAGTATTCTCATTTTTCTTCTACTATCTTTGTTGTTTTAGCTTTTATGTTTCAGTACAATTGAACTGAAACTGATTTGTATGTATGGGATGAGGCAGGGGTTTAGATTCTTTATTTTTCAGGTAAATCTCCAGTTGTCCCAGCACTATTTACCGAACTAGTGTTTTTATGCCATTGAATTGATGTGGTGCTCTTGTTGAAAGCCAGTTGACTTTACATGTGTGCGTCTAATGCAGAATTCTATTCTGTTCCATCGATCCATTTATTTATAATGGCAGCTATTCTAACATTACTTTTTATTATGTTTCCATTTTTTGTTATTTCAGATGCCATGATTCAAACCTCAGTAACTTTGCTTTTGGCATTCGAAAAAGTTTTTATTTTCCCTTTCAATGCCATATATATGTATCTGTAAATACGTGTGTGTGTGTGTGTGTGTGTGTGTGTGTGTGTGTGTGTGTGTTTATATACACATATATACGTGCACTTAGGTGTATTCATTTTCTTGGAGTGTCCTCATTTTTAGACCTAAAAATTTCCAAAAACTTTTAGACCTAAAAATTTTCTAAAAACTCTCTTTTTCAGACACCAGGGACCATGTTTATCAGTGGTTTTCAAATTTCAGCAAGGCATAGGAATTGTCTTGAAAGCTGGTTTAAACAGATTCCTGGACTTCACTTCAAGAAGTTCTGATCCAGTAGGTCTGGGGAAAGGCCTGAGAATTTGCGTGTCACAAGCTCAGGTGATGAAGATGCTGTGGCTTTCTGGTCTACACTCTGAGCAGCACTGGTTTTAAAAAAATTAAATAGCTTCTCTAAAGTTCACACAGAAGCCTGATTTGTCTTTTCTAAAGTCTGCAAACATAGCCACTAATTTATACTGTCTTCACTTGAAAAGACATCTGAAAAATCTGCTGAATGCACCAGAGCATAGAAGCCAGGAAACATTAGGATAGATTGATGTCCAAACATTGCCTCATTTCCTCCTTCCTTCCTGGAAATTGAGTTTTGGTCTGTGAGCAGGGGCATGCACGTACCTGTGTATACAACAGCGCCATCTAGCCCAATCTAGTGGTGAACGTGCACTGCAAAGGGGACAGTCTTCTCCCTGTGGTCTCTGCCAACCATCAGAGAAAGCTTTCTTTCCCCCCTAGGGTTGACTGGTCTCTATACCAGGAACATTTTTATGGCCAAGTCCTTTAAAACTTTCTCTGCTGAATTCATGTTTTAAGTAGTTAGCATCTAGGTGAATATTCCTGACAGAACATAGGCATTCTGAATTAAAGATCGACACACTCAGTCATCAAAATCCCAGTCCCGACCCCTAAGCTCCTCTCAATTTTTAGGACGAGCACAGAAGAGTGTTTCAGCTTTCTTTTCCAACAGATCAAGTCCATGTGAGCAGAGGGCCACACCACAAACACTCTTAGGCAGAATGTTGAGATTGGGGAGAGAACTCAAAAAGGGGGCGCTATTCTTTTTCCTGATTGTAAATTACCTATTTAGCCTCTGAAACCATGTTAATGGGAAATGAATTCATAAATACTATTTAGACTTGCACTGCTTTAAAGGTGCCCTTTGTAAAGGAGGTAAATTATTTTCCCCTCTTTGAAAAAAAATTAGAAATCCCCCGAATAAAGGGAAAAGAGGAGTTTCAAATGCCACCCACACACTGTCACCGGTCCCTTAACACTCTTCTCGGAAGTACCGTGAACAGTGTGAATATCGGAGCTCAATCATTTCGGCATGGGCCTCAGAGGATTTTACAAAAACTAGGAAGTAGATGTGCTTCCTCCTGAAAGGAAGGTCTTTTCATAATGAACGTAAAGTATATACCACATTTCTTTCAACAGTGAGAAAGTCAGAGATAAAAGGAAAACAGGCCTAAGGCTATAATGTATTTCATTTTCATCAGCACTGGACCTCTGCCTTGCACAGCTGATGACACAGGGGAGGCCTTTGTGGCTGAGAAGAGATTCAACCAATACCTTAGCTACAATTGTTCTCCCAATTTCCAGAGCTTTGGGGTTATGAGGGTTTTATTTTTTCTTTGAAGGAAATTAAAATGACAGCAAATGAGTCATCAATGAAACTGCTGGAGACATTCTACAATTTCCCATCGATAGGTCACGTGGTCCTGGGCTGTTAAAGCACATTTCCCCTGGGCTTGTAACCAGCGGTGTATGCAGTACTACTGTTCTGTGCAGGAGGTGAGCCTAGAGATGTCAGCTCTACTAGTTCTGAGAGTGAGTCTGCCCCCTGATCCCTTCCTTGCCACAGAGTCTCAGAAAACCTTTTTTACTTAGAGTTCCTTTGGTTTCCCAAACAGAAATCCCTCTTCCAGATGCTTGTACATACATGTGACTTTCTCCCCGAGCTTACATCACAATGCCTGAGACACAATAAACATGCCATTCTGTAGGATTCTCTGTCTCCTCCTTCCATCTGTCCCTCTCTCTCCACCCAGAGGATGAGAGAGATTACACACCATTCAACGAATTATGTATACACACACACACATATAATGCACATTATACATATGTTTGTATATGGACACACACACACACACACACAGTGGGTTCTCACTGCAACCACAAAAGAACAAATGGAACCTCCTTACTCAATATGGGTATATATCCAAAAGAAATATTAAGACAGGTCCTCCTTAAGATCTTAAGAAATAATACAAAGCTTTGCCACAAGTGTGCTGTGGACAGTGAAAGTGGGAATTAACCATGTATTCCAGAGAGCCGCTTCTTTACTCATCTCTGCACCTGAGGTCCCATCACATGGGCAGCAACCTCAAGTTCACTCTTCTTTCTACCAGTGACCCCTGCACAAACCTCTCTCCATGTCTTGTCTTATTCTCCTCGGGTCACTTCATTGAGATAATGTGGACGGACTTCAGTTTCTCTCATTGTACCTTTATTCATCCCACCACATCTCAAAAGTTGGTAGCAAAAGATATTAAGATCATTGCTTACAAGGAAAAAGGGAGAAAGGAAAGAGAAACAGGGCATGAAGAGAAAAGGCTTTGAAAATTATTATCTTTAAATGTATTTGCCTTAAGAAAAAAAAATATATATAATATATAACTATAAATTATGTATCATCTCTCACAATCAAATGTCCATACCTTAGCACTCCTAATCTTCTTGAATCTTGAACACGAATTTCAGGGCAACATTGGGGTTGAGGTAATCTCCTCAGGCCACCACCAAGGGGACAGTTTTCTTAACCTCCACACAGGTTCCAATACTGCCTTCTGAGGATGGAGGTTTCTTTCACGTCTACAAAAATCACAAGAGAAAGAAGATATTCATAAACAAAAGCTAAACTGAAACTTCCATAGGGATTTGAAATTCCAGACAATTTGGCTTGAAGAGGCTAAACAGAAGACACATTCTGATTGGCATAAATAAAATAGCTGGACGGATTCAGTCTTGATTAGACTCAAGCAATCATATAAAACCAGAAAAAATGTAGTGTATGGTAATTAACATAATAAAAAAAATAAAAGCAGAAAAAGTCACACTATATCCAGGCTGGCAAATTTTGTAGGACACGACTAGCCAAATTTGTTCATTTAACTTTTAGGGAAACCGAGGATCAGAGAGGAAAAAAGGTTTTCCCGTCATAATTCATTCCCTGCGGCCTATTTCCACCAGTGAATCACGCAAATCTTTAATAAAGACAAACAACGTGCTTAACGCGGTGGTCTGGGTTAAAATGAGACAAGGGGACCCTGTATCATTTCTTTACCTTGAGATCACTCCCTCAGTTGGCTTTTAAGAGATCAAACTTGCCAGTCATCCCTGGCCACTCCATCTCAGCTGCCTCTGTGAGATCCTCTCTATCTCACAACGTTCAAGGTGAGAGCATCCTGGAGACTCGGGCCTGAGCCTATGCTCTCTGCGCACTCACTCTTCAGGGGGCATCTCCCAGCTCCGTGGCTTGAGAAACTATTTATACGCTGACAACTCTGAGATTGTCTCCAGGCCCAGATACGTCACTGAACTCCAGACTCCCCTATCAACTGACTACCCAACAAGTCAGCTTCGAATTCTAATAGCCATGTCAGGACATGCCCAAAGTGAAGTCCTGATTCTATCACCGACACAGCACCCTCTGAATAAAAAAAAAAAGTAAGGTTCACACTCTTCCTCATTCATTCCTTCTCAAGGGCAATTTTATTCACCCTGCTTCTCAGGCACAAAGGCTGCCAGTCAACCTTGACTCTTGTCTTTCACATATATATACATCCCATGTCCTCTTCAAAATCCCGCAGCTTTTCTCACCAGAAAGAATGCTAAAGCTTACCACTTTTACCTGCTCCTTCACTAACATGGATGTTCAAGGCATCCGGATACATCTCTAAGGCTGCACAGCGCACATGCTCAAACCATGGCTGTCACTCTCAACACGTCCCCCTGGGGTAAGACCGTGACACTCTCCTGCTTAAAACCTCCCACCTCACTCAGAATCCAAGTCAAAGTCATTACAGTGGCCAGAATGACTCCACATGACACAGCTGTGTTACCACTGTCGTCACCTCCTACCCTCTCCCCCGCATTTATTCGCCTCCAGCCCCGCTGGCCTTGAAGCTATCCCTCTAGGTCTACCTCAACATCGGGACTTACCATTCCCTTTGCCTGGAAGGCTGTTTTTCCCCTCACCACTTTCAATCTGGCTTCCACTGTGACCTTTTCACAATTACTTAAAATCGTAGACCCCGACCACATCTCCTCATTCCCCCTTCTCTGTTTTATCACCTGGTGAAGACCTGCTCATAGACTACATGGTTTCCTTGCTCACCCACCCTTCCCCAGTAAAACAGGAGCTCCATGTGGCCAGACATTTTCTCTCTGGTGTCCTGCTGTACCTCCAACACTTCACTCATAGCCTAGCACCAACGTGGAGCTCAATATACATCTCTGAACCAACGAATAAATAGGAAGTTTACATAAACCTCAAAGCCACTCAGAGGATAAGTGGCTGAGCCAGGTTTAAATCAAAGGCATCTGTCTCCAGCATTCCTGCCACTGTAGGGCAACTTCATGAAGACCTATTAGTGTTGGCATTAGGAATAGATTCGGTACAGCTTGGCATGTGACCCAGAAGATGTGGATTCTATCTGAAAAGCCCAAAATGATTTCTACAAACTCCTAAAGAGAATATATTGCATAGAGTGGGATGGCTCTGCTTACATCCTTAGGTTGCAAGCTCAGTATTAACTCTCACCTTGTCCTCCTCAGTTTTCACTGCCTTTTCCTCTGTGCCTTTATTTCTTGTCCCTCCCTCAAATCTCAGTCCCTTCCTTCCCCGAGTGAACAGGGGCAAAACAGGGATCCAAGATTAGATAAAGGCAAGAGACATGTTTAGGGAAAAGGTGTGGGGCAGGAATCACAGGACCATGGATCGGAATCTAACCGGGCCACGAACACACTGAGTGCCTGTAGAGAGATCCCTTCACCTTCCCGAGAGCCTACTGCTCGCTGGGCTAAACTACATGCCCCCACGATAAGTTCACAGCTTAAAAAAAAAAAAAAAAAAAGATTACTAAGGAGGAAAGAAGTCTAAGACTGGTTAAGGAAGCAGGGTACAGTGTTCAAGAACCAGGCTTCGGGACAGTCCTAGTATTTTTCACATCCTGGTTCAACCACTATGAAACTAACCAAGACACTCCATCTATCTATCACATTTTTCTATCAAAGTGAGAGGTCAGAAACACCTGTCTCTTTAGGGGGTTTAGGAGAATCAAACAAGGTAAAAGAGGTCAATCGCCTGTCACTGTGCAGGGCCTAAGGACTCAATAGGCATTTGTTGCTCTTAATTTTCATTCTTTATTGTTTCACGCTGACATTCTGCATGAAATTTCATGATTTCATCTACTTGCCTGCAGAGTCTGATTCTTTTCCACCTTTCTGCATACCTAATTGCTTTTGTGGTCCTTGATGACTTTCTCTGGAAAATCATTACCCCAACTGCCCCCACACTCTAAGGGCAGATGGCAGAACTTTGTAACATGAGAAACTCAAGTTCTCTGGCTCATTTCTTGTCCTCTTGCTGATGACCAGCAATTTGAGATGATCTTGGCCCTAGTATTATAGCAGGCTGATAATCATAAAGTCACAGTCTACAATTATCCCTGTATTCCAAAGCCAAGAAACACAACTCTGAAAGCAAACAATGCTATCATTCAGCACAATGATATACAGAGTTATTAAAGAAATTTTGCTGACTGCTTTGAGAATTCAAGTCTCCGGTCTGTCCGAATGCATCTTTCTTTCTTTTCTCCTAACTGATATTAAGAAACTGTCTATGTTCAGGTAGTAACAACATAAAAATATGCCACCTACCTTTCAGGTTTAGCTATACCACAAACTAATAAAAAGTTAAGATGCTTCAGGGAAAAGTTAACTTCTACTCCAGGCTAAGTCACTGAAGCACTTGCTCAGAAATGCATTTACTAACAAAAGTTTTTTGAGTACATAATATTTACTATGCACTTTGTTAAGGGTAGGGACTATTAATGACTTTATTTCTACCCTCATGAAGCTTTTATTCCAGCAGTTTTTCATTGTCTTTTGAAATTTCCTAACTTCTGCCCAGATATGGGAAGACATGACAAACTCCTACAAAGCTGTTGATTCATGCTAGTGACATAGCATGTTGTTATAAGTAGGCTAATTTCTGCTTGATATAGAGAGAGCACTCTGTAATTCCCGGTTTCCTCAAGAGACAAGCCAATTGCCTGTTTGTTCCCCAGCTCCCATCCAGCACACAGCTCTTCTGAATTGATCCTGGTTTATATCCCTCCTTCAGCAAAGAAATGAAAAGTAATCACCAAATCCCCAAGTACATATTCTATTCATTAACGAGCTGCTACATGGATGGAACAATCTAGAAGGCACTGGGCTCAGACGACACAGCTGCAGAAATCAGCTTTTTTGGAATCTTTGGAAACATGATGGGATTAATGCCATCCTATGGCAAAATAAACCAAGAAAGGATATACAAGGAATACTGTCAATGGGAATAATGTCGAGAATGAACAAAATGTGTCTTCAATCACCAGCATCTGCTAATGATAGAGGGGGGTGTAATTTTTGCCTGTTGGGTCGCCTTGAATGCTTCAGCGAATAGGTCATTTTTCAAAAGGTACCAATTTAGTGGCTGTTCTGATGGCAGAGTGTGAACCACACCTCTCTAATGATTGGGCTGTATTAACAATGATTCCTGTGAGTGGAGAACACACACAGGCACTGATCCACAAAGGCACCCAGACACACTCCCCAGAGAAGGCAGGATGAGGGAGAGTAGGAGAGGGATGGGAAGATACGAGGAACTCTAAAATTAGGCTCTTGATGAAGATTTCTGGTGGAAGCATGCCAGGGGGAAGGGATGAACTGTGAATTTCAATCCGTGGAACTAGGTTGGGTTTTATCAGGAAGTGGAGAAGCCCTGGGATGATACAGAAACCATGTATGTGTCCAAGGCTGTGCCTCACAGACCTGCACACAGCACTCGTGATGCCAGCAATGCTTTACTATGTGTTGATTACCTCCATTTGCATATTAGGAAGTCATTAAGTAATTTGTGTGAAATCACACAACTAGAAAGTGACAGGATCTACACTCAGAACCTACCCTGGAGCTTATGGGTGTTCTCCAAATATGCTGAAAAATCACAAAGGATTCTTCCCTACATTTTTATTTCTGATTAAGCCAAGTTCCGACACTTGGAAATGTCACCGTTTTAACTCCAAAGGAAGAATTCGGTCAGTCTCCTAAAGAATGTAACTGTGAAAACTGGTCCAACTCCTTCTCTGTCGAGGAGAGTGGAAGCACCCAGATAGAGCAGAGGGCAGCTTTCTTCTAACAGTTGCTTCCTGAGCAGATTCACTGAACTGAGTCTCCGCTGGTAGTGGGACTCAGTTTATAAAATATTAATTATACTTCCTACCAGCTAACACTACTGAAACAATGTTGGGTCCATGAAACATAAAATACTTTGGAGATCTGGGTGCTCATCTGTAACTGCAATCACTACTTTTGGGCTAAATGTGGAAGCCTGTTGTTTATTCCTAAATGGACACCAATCAAACTACTAGGGAATAACAAAAGAAAATTTGTGTCACTGGATTTTAAGGAATATAGAAAACATCCAATGACTTTTAGATACCTGATCTCTTGCCAATTCATTAGCACCTTACTTTCTTACCTGGTTAGCCTTTTAAATTGAATGGAGAAGTCAAGGGGACTCTAGAAGAAATGTTACTGAACATTATGATGAAACTTCCAAGAATTTGCTAGCATCTAGGCTAATTGTTGATCTGTATTTTGCTTTAGCTAGTTAACAAATGATTTATCTCAAACTTCATCAAATGGGTCAGACACGGACAGTCTGTGGGTGGAAAGAACAGTGGCCCACAAGAGGAGCTTTTAAAATTTAGCATTCAAGGACAGGTGCCTGACCTCACCCCTTTCCATATGCACCTAGCCACTATTCCTCCCAGTCTCACATTTGCTATTTTCGATATCTACAAACACAGGTCCACCTTTGCTTTAGGAAATTTATCACCATCTCCAGAGAAGCAGTCCTTGCTCCCGGCCTAACAGCAAGTGTGTGTGTGTGTGTGTGTGTGTGTGTATACACACACACACACACACACACACACACACACAATTTCCTAAATATCACTGTTCTTTGCATGATTCACATATTCAGTCAAACTCTCTATCAACTTCCACACATGCCCATGGACCACCCAACCTTGTAGATACCTATGGAACTCACAGCGGCAGCATGCTATCTCACATGGCCTCCAACCCAGACAGTGGGCTTTCTGTGCCACCTCAAACCCAGACAATGGTGAGTTTACCACACCCCTCTTACACGTTAGTGTGGACATACAGCTGGAGTACTTACTTCAATCAATCAGTAATTCAATTACCAGGGGCTATTTTAAATGGCAGCTTGCCATATACCTCTAGATACTAACCCAAGAAAGAAAATATCAGGAAGCATCACCTCATCCCCGAAACACCTGTGTCCAATCTCCTATTCTTGGTGACATACGTAAGTTAGATCCACAATATTATGCCACCATGAACACCAACGGATGCTTAGCAAAAACACATCATTCTAGGAGGCTGTCAATATGGACACTATTTTGCCTTGATACCATAAACTGCAAAGGTCATACAGGCTTAAAGTATTAGATCCCTGCCTGGGTTTGATTCCCGGCTGAGCTGCCCCACTCAGTGTGTCTTTGGGCAAGCTGTTCCACCTTTCAGTGCTTCATCTGCAAGACAGAAGTCATAATACATATTTCCAAGCATTCTTTTTGAGGAGTAATTTTAATACAATGATGCTATGTTTGAATTAATATAATGTATTTATAATTCATATTGGTATGAATTTTCTTACCTATTAAATGAGCATAACAACACCTCAAGGGCTCTTACAAGAAATTTAGGAGGTAAAAACAGAAATATGCACAATAGTATGTTTGTGTCTTGCCTACTAGACCAAGTCATTGAGAACATCAAATCTATGTCATGTTTCTTTCTGTGAGGCACAGAGTAAGCATAGAATAGGGAGCCATTGCATAATGTCTGTGTGTGGACATAAGTTAATCATTTATGGTTGTTTTTTTGTTTTGTTTTGTTTTTGATGTAGTGTTCCATGATTCGTTGTTTGCGTATAACACCCAGTGCTCCATTCAATATGTGCCCTCTTTAATACCCATCACCAGGCTAACCCATCCTCCCACCCCCCTCCCCTCTAGAACCCTCAGTTTGTTTCTCATAGTCTGTCATGGTTCTTCTCCCCCTCCAATTCCCCCCCCCCTTCATTTTTCCCTTCCTACTATCTTCTTTTTTTGCTGGAGTGGTGGGGTGGGAGGTATGGGGTGGCTGGGTGATAGGCATTGGGGAGGGTGTGTGCTATGGTGAGCGCTGTGAATTGTGTAAGACTGTTGAATCACAGACCCGTACCTCTGAAACAAATAATACATGTTAAAAAAAAAATCATTTATGTTTGACTTCCTTCACTGATTGACCTCGAAAGCAAGCTACACCACTTCCTTGCTAATTCTGTGGTGGCCAAGAGAGAAGGCCAGTCTAGGGAAGAACTGAGGAGCTGGATTAACCCAAATCATCTAACGATGAGAGGAGTAAAATTACTGCCCAATCCCCAAGTCATTAATAAAAGTCTAACTGATTATCAGAGTTTTGGGTAAGTAACAAAATCTCAGAAGCTATTAGTTATCGAGCTTGTGTGTGCCAGCACTGTACCAAGCTTAACATTTGTTCAAGAAACGCTCCCAATAACTACTGAAGTTGTGCTATAAGGATTCTCATCTTACTTATGGGGAAGGAGAAGGCTCAGAGTGTTCAAGTGACTTGTGACCCAGTGCAGAGCAAGGATTTGAACCCAGAAGAGGGAGTCCAGGCTGTGGCCTTCCAATCACTACTATAGTCTTTCTTGCTAAGTCATGAACTCATTTTTGTCTGTGACAAAAACTGCAAATGTTTTCCCAATTTATTGCCTTAGATTGCTTCTGTGAGTTTTTGAGGGGTAATGTTTTAACTTTGTAAGATAAGAGTTAATGTTTCTAAAGATAGAAAAGAATATCCTAAAAAGGAAAATACTAATAAGTACCTAGAAAAATAGGCAGGGATATCGACAGGAAGCTTAGAGAAAAAGAAATGCAAATAGACTATGAACTCAGCAACACACATAAGAAATCCAAATTCTGCATGAGAAAATTAGAGCACTAATGATTCTAATACTGGAAAGAATTAAAATACCACAGATATATTTAAATCAATATGTTTACAATGATACTAAGAAGAAGAAGAAAAAAATTTCACTGGTCACCTTTGGAAGATGCTAGAGAACCAAATCATCATTTTGAAAATAGTAAATAAATGAAAATCAACCTCTGTCCTGCCCTTCCTTACGACCGATAATCAAATACTGAAAAAAGGAAATTTCCATTTGTAGAAGTTTCTCACCAAAAAATGAAAATAATAAAATTGGAATGCCGCCCTTGTTTAACTCCTAATGACATAATGCATCTAGGTAGTAATTATCAATGACTACTAACATCACAAAAGAAAGATCTGGAGGCATAAAAGTTTCACCTAGGTAGCAGTCTAGCCAAACCATGCAACTGGAATGAAAGCAGCTAACTTACAGGAAATGCAGGGACTGACGAATTTGTGTATACAACACAAGGATACAGTCAGCAATATCCAGGCTGTGGAACTGTCTGCAGGATAAAGAACCGGATCATCTTCAACAAATACATCACAAGGAGAATAATGAAGAGTGACGGGAACCTATGGATTAAGAAAGGCTTAAGAAACACACAGTCACTTATAATGGATGAAAAAGATTTAGATCTTGATATACAAAGGAGATGAAAGAAACAATTATGAGCAGTAATCTCAAAAAAAGACTAGACACTTGTCAGTACAAAATAGTAGTTAATATCTTTGGTATAATAATGACATTGTTTTATTTACAAAAAGGATGTCAGCTTTTAGAGTTGAACACTGCTCTATTTAAGGAAGAAATGTTACAGGTAGGAATTTGCTCTAGCGGGGTCTGGGTGCTGTAGACAAGACTGCCAATGAACTGGTAAGTCTTCCAGCTGATTTATGGTACCTAGGATTTCATTTCCCTGTTCCCTCTACTTTAAAATATACTTAAAATTTTCCACAATAAAATAAACTGTTTGCCAGACAAAAGCACATAGAGCATCTGTTTAACAAAGGAAGGTGATAAAAATGGTAATAGTTGTCTTTAGGTGGTAAAATTCGGTAGGATTTTGACCTCTTTAATTCCCATTATTTTTTTTTTGCTCTTAATGAGTGTGACTCACTTAACAGACAGACATGGGAAATTTATTTTAAAAACCATTTTTTTCCCATTTGAAGCTTTAACCATTAGTATTTTATTACTTAAACAACTGGGAAGCAAATATGCAAAATCTTAGGATTTGCCACGCTGGGTGGTAGACACACAACCATTCATTTTATCATTTTTCTTAATTGAAAAAATGTAACCTTGTATAATAGATTATAAACAATGAAAATAAATGGACTGTCCTGTTATCTCTGTTAGGTCATACTGAATACTTTCTTCAAAGTGACCTCTAGAAGCAAAGGGTGTCGCACAATGATCTTACTTTAACCATAAATCTAAGAACAATTTTTGCAGCCATTTCCAAAGAACTGTGTAAGAGATATTAGGAATCTACCCTACGGGGAAAACCACAGAACAGTCCACTGTGAGACTGTCGATCTATATATTTTTAAATATTTTTTATTTTTAAAGGAATAAAGATATGACCTGTAATTCATGACTTCAAAGGGATTTTACTTCAATAATGTTAAGGAATTAGGACCAAGTCCCAGGCACTCAGTTAAAAATATTTCAAAGAAAAGAACTGGAGAGAGTCATAAGGGGTCAGCCAGTCAAATCGTACTGTTTGGCAGATGAGGAAAGTGGCCTGTCCAAAGTCACAAAAGTGATTGGGGTCAGGTGAGTGAGAAGAATCTAGCTCTCTAATGCCCCATTCCCTTCTTTCTGAGCCATGCCACCCCAAACAGCATCTTCCCCAATACTTCTATGATCCTGTCACAACTACACACCTGCATTCTATCTTTTATCAAAAAACTGATAAGAATATGTAGGACACAGTTGGAGTCGTGGCTTATGTGGGGGTACCTAAGAGGAGAACAAGGGGTTTATTTATATAGATTATTATAGCAGTTTTTGGTTGACAGCAAAGTGGAGCAGAAAGTGCAGACTTTTCATACACTTCCTGTCCCTAAGCATGCACAGACACTTCCATCATCAACATCCTGAACCACTGTTACATCCGTTACCATCAATGAACCATTACATCGATCCATCATCATCATCATCACCCAAAGTCAACAGCTTACCTTAGGGATCCCACTTGGTCTTACACATTCTATGGGTTTTGACAAGTGTTTTGTGGGGTGTCTTCACTATAATAGTATTCTACAGAATAGTTCCATTTCCCTAAAAATCCTCTGCACTCTATCTGTTCCTCCCTCCCTTACCTCTAATCCCTGACAACCCCTCATCTCTTCAAATATCTCTATAGTTTTGCCTGTTCTGGAATGTCATACAGCTGGAATCACATAGTGTGTAGCCTTTTTAAGATTGGTTTCTTTCATTTAGTAACACACATTTTAAGACTCTCCAGGTCTTTTTGTGGTTTGACAGCTCATCTCTTTTCAGTACTGCCTAACGTTCCATCATCTGGATGGACCACAGTTTCTTTACCCATTCACCTACCAAAAGATACCTCAGATGCTTCCAAGTTTTGGCAATTAAAATAATTGCACCAGCTTGCATTCCCACCAAGAGTGTTCTCTGAACACTCACGAGCAGATTTCTGTATTGGACGTAAGTTTTCAACTCCTTTGGGTAAATATCAAGAAGCACAATCACTAGATCATAAAGTAAGAAGATGTTTAGTTTTCTAAGAAACTGCCAAAGTGTCTTCAAAGTGGGTTTTGAACCCTTCATAGAGGGGTTTCAGGGCAAAAATCAGCCAAGTGAAAAATCACGTAAAACCAACATCATGCTTCAAAATACCTTAGGAAGGCAGTATATTAGGTGATAGATTTCAGAAGCCACTAAGCTCTAGGTTCTGTGAGGGCACGTCATCTATTTCAGTAGTTCACTGTATCTCCAGTAGTATTCCTTGTACCTAGCACAGTGCCGGTACATGATAAATGCTCATGTTAAATGAACAGATCCAGTGGGGGAAATCTTTTCTTCCATCTTGTAGCACACATTTCTTTGGTTGAACAATAAACAAAGTGAAGACTCATCTCCGGGGTCCCACAGTGTGGAAAGTAAGTACTATTAAGGAACAGGACCTCACTCAGATGAAACCCTTACCCTTTAGGGGCATCAGAGACGAGGACAGACACCGAGGAAAGCAGAGAACACCGCCTCTCTTACTCGGGGGCATGTGCCATTATACGGACCAGGGGACAGATTCCTCTGCACAACGGAAACGGTTCTTTTTATTTGCTATGCACGTACCATTGAATTTTCATAAATTAAATGCACAGAAACTGAGACTCCACTGTGATTGCAAAACCAGTGCACTGGAAATCAGCTTTCACTGAAATCACATTAGAAACCAGAAAGATTAGATTTAGAAACATATTTAGCCCCATCAAGAGGGAGATTATGGAAAGTTTATAAAACAACATAGATAAACACTGTAGGCCGGCCAAGCACCTGGCTAGGGAAAGGCTTAGCCTTGTCACCTCAACCAAGAGAAGAAAGCGGTCATTGACCTTCAGAACAAGGACTCCGGAGTCACCAAATCCCTGTTCTGCAAACTTGAAGCAATCCACCTACTCACCCAGCCTCAGTTTTCCATCCTGTGAAACAGGAATACTAATACCTATAGTTTTGAAAGGAGAAAAGATTATAGGACAGGTCTAGCACCCTGCTTCAATTTTTAAAGCACACACAAACAAAATCGTAATAGCAATTCCTTAGGCCTCGGTATGAAGTACTGAGAAATATAGGTTTGCTGATCCTAAACCTTCCCGAACCATCTGTTTCCCACTATAGCACAAGCTAAGTTACTACTTGGTATTTATTAAGAACCCACAGAGCTGTTTGAATTACATAATTGTGCCTTCGATAGCTAGCTATTACTTTACCCTCACTTCTTACTAGGCAAATGTGAAGTTAAATTAGTCACTTATCATAAAGTTCTCTGAAAACATTAAAGTTGAAAGAAATGCCTGATAATTATTGTTCTTAGCCATCTGGCACCAAGTGATGCTCATTTACTTATATGAACCATTTGGCTGAAGTCCAAAAACGTCTATCTCAATTTTATATCTCACTTACTCAAAGTTCTGAGTTGAGAAATTTCTAAGAGGAGAAAACGGTTTATTAAAAGGGAAAACAAATAGGTCAATCCTTGAACTTGTTCACAATTACATAGGAAAGCATAAAAAGAATTCTATCTCCAGCCTCCAGTTTTAACGAAGAAAATTAGGGCAATGTTACACACTCTGCTTACCAATACGCACATGTGTGTGCACGCACACGGACTACACACCGTAAAGGGTGAGTTGTGGTTCCTTTTCTAAATGCTTTCACACGAAGAGCCACACATCATCTTGCTAAGAAGCCAGCACAACCGCCACTAAGCAGCTTACCCGCAGCACCTCGCCCATGGAGGAGGCCTCGCCATCTACTGTGGGTCACCCCCCTCTCCTAGACACAGCCCCTAAAAGCACATCTCCACTTGTCCGGAATATTTCTACAACTTTCTCACTGGTCTCTAATCAACCCATCTTGGGCTGATTCCACTCCTTTTTCTCTCCTAGAGCAGGAATGAGCTTTTTAAAAAATAAGCCATTTCCACTCCTCAGCTAAACTTGCCAAAGGTTTCCCACCGACTTTAGAATAAAATCCCAAATCCTCACCGCAGTTTAGCAGATCTGAGAATGTGGCCCATTTCATGGGTCTCGTGCGTTCTACACTTCTACCTACGCAGCGTGCACCAGCCACACCGGCCACCCTTCTGTGTCTGTCTCCTTCTGGCCTTCGGTCGTCAACACATTGGAAACAGAAAGTATGATCTTCGCTCCACATACCCTCAGAAAGATATCAAAATCGATTTGGAGATGATTTGTAGAAGACTTGGACTCTCTTCCCCACCCCACCCCCTTCATTCATGAGGAGGGTGGGTTCACCAGCCCAGGGACGTTCCAGACATTCCATGGATGTAAAAGTAATGTCCTTCCTTCAGTAGAGGAAGTATGTCCTGTTTCCTGGAACTGTATCTTCTAGTAAGTTTTTCCTCACTGACATATTCTCTTTCTCATTCTTCCCGCCCCACCCCAAATCTCAGACACTTCATCACATACTTATCCTTACTGTGTGTTACCAACCGGCAACCTGCCCGCTAAACTCGCTTCTCAAGCACGACTGGGATCACTGAGCTCCTCTCCGGAGTAGTCAGAAGAAAATTACTTCTCTTTCAATGATTTTATGACAAGCTCCAGCTTCTGAAAATTACCGGATATTACTCTAAAAATAAAACATTACAGATAATTACCCCTTAGAATGGAACAAATCATTACATTAATTTGAAAAGTTATTTTGGATATGGGGAAAGAGTACTTACTTGAAAAATAAAATTGCCAATGTACATGAAGCAGCTCGATTCTGAGAGGAAATGGGAGAATAAGAAATGGCTTCATGCTTTTTTCAAAGTCATTGTGCTCATGCTGATAATCAACCCAATGCTGTACAGTCTCCCAGAAGCCATGGAAGGAATTACATAAAGTGTGTTGTAAAGTGTGTTTACAGATGAGTAAAGAAAATCTAAGTCCCATTCATGTGTACTGACTCAGCTCTTCTCCCTAACTTACCAGGAAGGTTCTAGTATTATCTCCACTAAACAGGAGAGGAAAACAAGCAACTTGCCCAAAGTAGCAGTGCTGGGAATTGTATTAAGATGGCTTAAATCCAGAGTCCACACTCATAACCATGGCACAATGCTGCTTCTCGTGTCTTAAAGGAAGTCAGACACAAAGGGATATTAAATATTACACTTTGACACTGATCACCAAAGCACAGGTAAGTTAGTACTTCCTGATAATGCAAGAACAGAAATGCACAATATTGTATAAATGAAGAAAACTAAGTCTTAAAGATCTTCTGACTTGCCCCAAATGATGCAAGATCTCCTGATTCTTAATCTGTAAATGTCCTCAAAAGCTGGTTTCTCATTCGGCTTACATATATGTAGTGTCTTTCAAACACTTGTCTCTGTGTTGACAAATGAGTGAGACATAAAAAATGGTTTGACAGAATTAATTATCAGGCTGTGTGGGAACATCAAAGGATAACCTTCATCTGAGTCATCACAGACGACAGAGTGTCCATGAGCTCTGAGGCTGAAAAGTGTTTTTACCTGGATGAAAACCTAAGAAGAGGAGAAGATATGTGAAGACCTTTCTAGGCAGAAAAAAATTCCTTGTGGGAGAGCCTGGAAGAGAGAACATTGTGCTTTCAAGGACCTTAAAGAAGTCCTATATGGATGAAGGAGTTATACATTTTTAGGATGGAGCATTATAACCATCACAATGGAAAAATAAATTGGGATGAGACCACACAGAGCTGTGCAGGCTACATTAAGGAATTAAAATAGATTCAACTATTTGTAAAGTTAAGGAAAGACCAAGATTTCTATCTTGCATGGTTCCCCCACATCCCCATCCCTCTGCACCACCACCCCTACCACTGAAAAATCCTACAGGAATCAAAACTGAGTGAATGAAATCTGCACAGGGTCAGAAAGGAAGCCCACAGAGACAGCAAGACTAGATATGAAGGAAGACAGGAAAAGAAAGAAAGTGTCCAAAAGAAGGGGAATTGTACTTCTGAAAAAGGCAAGCATCTAAAAGAAGCCTCTGAGAGATGAGATCAAAGGATCTATTATGTTATGTTGAAGCCAGCTAGCAAGAGTCATGCTGTTTCCAGGAATTTTGTGAGCTAGTTGTTAAAACATGAAGCCCAACAGGTTGGGAATATTTACACTCTTAACATTGGCCAACACTGTAAGACAAGGTATTCCTTTCTGGAGAGTGGGTTTATCAGCACACCACTGCCTATACTCACTGAGGATATGGTGGGATCATACCGTTGTTGGTGGGAAATAACTAGACTACTACAAAGGAGTCCTTTGCAATATTTCCCATTATCTTATGGACTCTTCAAGTATCAAAAGGTAACAAACATGAAAAGCTAAAACTATGGTGCATTTCATTGCTCCCCCATGTTGACTTGACTTACTCCCAGTGAAGCTAAATACTGAGCTTGATGAGCCCTCATATCCTTGAGTTTCTATTTGTGTAGATACACAGCTCAACAAAATTTATTAATTAAAAAGCAATGCATTTGCTTAGAAAGGCAGTAAGACTTGGTAGAAATTTCAGCTGTGGATCTTAACATTGCCCAAGGTGTTAATGCCCTCAAGATCCTTAAAGGAAATATAATTAGGAGTTTTGAAAGTCTGTTTCAAATAAATAAAATTAAGGACATATCATAAAGATATATTCCATAGAATTATGGAAAGTAAATACCTAGCAACTTTCCCTATTAATATATATAACAGATGGTATTTGTTTAATGTTTGGTAGAGGTACAGGGCATCCAGTCTCCTAACAAATTATACTCATTTATGACTATTATTCCCATTTTACAGCTGAGAAAATTCAGGTCTATAAATTAAACAGCCTGCCCAAAGTTGTATAGCTATTAAGAGGCAAGAGTTCCCAGCTACTGATAGCATAGCAAAAGCTCTTAAAACCTACACGTAGCTGCCTCACAAAGTTATTTTAATGCCCTTAGATAATACTACAGAATGTAAACAGTAGAAAGTAATTAACTTATAAATTTCAAAATTAACATTAAAATTAAACATTTACTAAAAGGCATGTATCTTGTTTACTCCTATTTTTCTGTCATAATAACTGGTAGGATCAGAATAGATTAGTTTTCCGATTGCAAAACAAACTCTCTAAAGTGGCCTACAATACACCAGTTCATCAAATTAGACAACGCTCTTCATTATTTTTTATAAAATATAGCAACCAGTGCCCACGTCATGATAAACAATTGAGGCTACTCGACTACTTTATTATATCTCACACCTTTCTACCCTAGTAAGCTGAGCAGTGCATATTCTAAGAGGCAACCATGTCAGTTCCCGAACCTGCTTATTTCGGTTACTCTTGTTTAAAAAAGCACATTTCTACAGTGTTTACTATTAATACTATATAAATAAAAATGTGTGGTAAAAAACCCCAGAATTTGTTTCCATGAAGAAGTTGAAAAATCAGGGTGGAAATACAACTATAACACAGTTGGAACATATGAATTTGAATGAAAGATACATCTATAAAGTGGTATAAGGGTTGAATTGGGGCATGACAGAGAAAGGTTACCTACTTTTGGTTCACCTAAGGATTCAAGAGAAGAGAGCTTCGGGCACCTGGGTGGCTCAATCGGTTAAGTGTCCGCCTTCCGCTCAAGTCATGATCCCAGGGGCCTGGGATCAAGCCTCACATAAGGCTCCCTGCTCAGTGGGGAAGTCGCTTCTCCCTCTGCCCCTCCCCCTGCACGTGCTCCTTCTCCCTCTCCCTCTCAAATAAATAAATAAAATCTTTAAAAGAGAGAGAGAGAGAGAGAGCGAGCTTCATGGAAAGGGGGTGTTTGGTTTAACTTGGAAAATTACTAGCATTTTGCAAAGCGGAAATCATACAAATTTAAGTTAATATGACCATATGGACCATTAATGGAGTCTAATTTAGAACAATAAGAGTTCTAATTTAGAACATTTTACAGAGAACTATTGAATTGGAACAGAATAATAAAGGGAGAACTTCCAGTCTTGGTAACTCTGATTACAGAGGTTTCAACTTGAAACCAGGGATGAGCTTCTAGGGGCTCCAAAATTTATGCACCACATTTTGTTATTTCTGTTTTCCTAGGGAGAAGGCCCACAGCTTTTGATTCAAAGTAAGATTTAGAATCGGTGACTTATAGACTTATTCCAAGGTAATTTGATGGGCTAATGAGAAGTATAAGTTAGTTGTGATTTCCAACTTTATTTGCTTTTAAATGTCCGTAACAGGTATCAGAAGTAACAGGCAGTGACTTTGGAAAGAAAAATGCTGTCCATAAAAATAAAATGGAGTAACTATATACTGCATTTAGAAAAACTCTCAATTGGACCTAAGCTGACAAGGACCCTATCACATGGCAATGCAGTCTGTAACCAAAACAGAGCATAATCAATAGGATACACATTTCCCAAAAGTTACTAACAAAGAATTCAAATCTTTAACCCTGAAGATATTATACGCTAAAATAATGCATCAGTGGAGATTGAACTAATTAAAGATAAATATAAAAAATGTGTTTTAATAAACTCGACATCACTAAAGGGGGGATTAACTTTACAGATGTATCAGTGGGCAAACAGAAGCAGTTGTGTTTATCTCCAAAAAGAGATTAATGGGATACACATGCCCATTCTAATATGCCCCCCCAATTTTACTTTGAGTAGTATGCTTCAAAGTGGTGAACTGTTAAATATAGATCATTAGTCAGTGCATGTTTAATTATATACCAGTATTTCTTGAAGATTAAAAATGCCTACAGTTCAATTATCTCCACATAGCAGGTCCCATTTTCTATTCATTCAGCTTGGAACAATGTAGTCACAAAATATAATGTCTCAGATTAAAATCTGCTCGATAGTACTCCACAGGGCTGATTTCAAAGGGGAAAAATACACCTGCTTCACTTCTCAGCAAGAATACAAGCTACTGCTTTATACCTTTCTACATTCAAGTGGATTCGAGAGCACAGCAGTGACCCCTCAGACCCTTCTCTTCCATCACCCATGCCACACAATTATCACACAGCTGGCCTTTCACATCCAAGTCATGCAAAATGGCTTAATGTTTCATGTAAAGATCTCAACTCTGGTTTTGAGGCCCTGTCCCCACACATAAGCCTGTCCTCTTCAGACCTTTGGATTACTATAAGTAGTTACCAACACAGTAACATTCTGATGCAAACCTAAGTGATCTTTTACAAGAAGAGATCATTCTTCAGGAGAGAAAAAAAAAAAAAAAAGAAAGAAATGACATTGTTTAAGTTCTGAGTTTGAGGTAGGAGGCCAAGAAAAACAATTTATGGTGCTTGGAATAATTTACTTGATTACACGTATTACAGGTATTTTCCTTCATGTTTTTGTAATGAACCTGACCATGAAAAAACAAATTTACGTCTGTCGACTGTCTCATTATGAGTTGAGCTCATTTGGTGCAGAAAACCTACAGTTTAATTGCTTGACTTATATTTGGCTCGTAAAATGCATACTGAAACATAACTCAATTATGTTAATTTATAACTGAAAAGCTAAATTTACAAAGGCAATAACATTAATTATTTACTTGCCCATTAAAGTTGAATATATATTACCAAGCTAATTGGTTTCATAAGTCTGCCAAAAAAATTAAAAACAAGTTTGTTCACTGATTTATATGGGAAAGGTACACATATTCTCAGTAGGTTACTTATTCTTTATTGGATTATGTGAAAATGTGTAAAATATTTCATCTATACACTATTCCAACTATCTTCTTCCTGAGTTAAAATGCATTTTAAAGAAGGAATAGAGGCAATGAATAGTTATTCAATGCTTACTCTATATCATACTGTATATGAATTATCCCATTTAATCTAGCATCATTCCCTTTTTAAAGTTGAAGAAACCAAAGTTTGGAGAGATTAAAAAGTTTGCCAAGGCAAGGATCAAGATAATCAAATTAAGGACTTGCTCTAGAAACACTCAAGATCTTACCATTTATGCTGTATTGTTCTAATACCTGTTATTTACAGCAGGGGGACATTTGCTAACTCAATGATTCCCTAAAGAAAAAACTTGCTTTAATGTCAAAATCAACTACTTTAATGAAAAGTTTAATCATAATCCCATATGGATATTGACATAAAAATAACCATAGAACCCAATCAAAAGCACAGAAATTACTGATTAGTCTGTACCCCAGTGACCTCAAATCAGAATAGCACAAGGATAAAGTCCAGCAAATACACTTGAACCTTATCTCTACAGTAGGATTTAGTTATTAGGCAGGCTCCGCTTAGACCACAACTCAACAAGGGGATTACAAATTAGAGAGGATAATACCCATCTTACTACCCTCTTGGGCATACTGTGAAGATCAAATGTGAAATGGGATAAGAAAGAGCTATGAAAATTACCGAGCATTATGCAAATCCAGGTGAGTACAATTAGTGTTTGACTGTTTTGCACCTAAGGAATTCCCATGAAATTTAGTATGAGTTTATAGGGAGACTAAAATTTAACTATATTCTCACGTAACTTGAAAGGCTTCTAAAATTTTTCTAATATAAAATTCAGCCAGTAGCTGGTCCAGCAAAAATTTCATTAATATGTGACCTTAACAAGGTACAATTAGTTTTTAATTAATACTCAATAAAATATCGTGAAATGTCCTCAAAAGGGCTTGGGTCATTGTATTCTTATTGGATGTTTTTGATATCCAGGAAAAACCAAAATATTAAGGATGTATTTATTCACATACACTTTAAAAAATCATACAACTAAACTGCTAATGGTTATAGAGCAATTAGGACGATATTCATCTGTAATGAAAAGTGAATGTGAGCATTTTCTAAGAGATTTAAATGATACTTTGATTGTCTGCAATCTACTGGGAAGGAAAACAATATTCCACCTTAGCTGACTTCCTGAAACATTTCCAAATGTGGCCTAATGATTTTAGAGATTTTTCTACAGTAGTTCCAGACCTAGCATATCATAATAAATTATCTCCTAATACTGCTGTGGAATACCTCCTATTATTCGTTATGATGGAATTTTGCTGAGGGCCAGAGGACTGAAATCTTCTGATCAAGTTTAAATTATACTTTGGTTCATTTTTTATTCAATATTTAAGCACTATTATGTTATGTCTGTGGAAAGACACAGGCTATTTCTCAATAGAAGAGACATTTCAACATTTTTATATCCCTTACATCATTAAAATGGAAAAAAATTTTGTTGTGTTAAACTATGAAATAAAAATGCATCCACCATCTACTTAGAGCCTACTCAGTGCTAAAAGAAATTTCAGATCCTGAAATTTCAAGGAAAAAAAAAGTTCTTTGGAATGTCAAAATAACTTATCACTACCACCCACAGCAGAATAACATTATTCAACTTCAGAACTGGTCATGACACCCTATGGGCCAATATTTCACTTCTCATTTATGAAGCCTAGAGTAGAAGTGGGGAGCTTACACATTACTTTCTAGCCAACTCTGCTAATTATTCCGACATTAAGGGAATCTGGATTTGTAATTGCAGTAAGTTCTTGAGGTTCAACTGGCAGTAGCTAAAACTCACCCAATCTAGAGAATCTAATCCAGTTATTGAATTTTATACACTGATTTCTGTTAGGAATTGCACAGAAACCTTGTGATGAATTAAAATAGTAAATATGGCCTTTGAGTCAACTATTAAATCACATTTTCCTTGCTAAAACATGTTGAACATTGGTGAAAAAAAAAAAGCATTTAATCCAACATAGTTTTGCCTCTTCTGAATTATAAACGTTCATCAAAGGAGAACTGTCACAGAGGAAAAATATATATATATACACAAGTGTGGGCTGTCACTGAGTTCCTGAAGGAAATGTTAATTAAAACTTTGTGTATTACTCTTGGGGTGCCAGGCTGGTTCCGTCAGTAGAACATGTGACTCTTGATCTCGGGGTTCTAAGTTCAAGCCCCAGGTTGGGTGTAGACATTACTTAAAAATAAGTAAGATCTTTAAAGCTTCATGTATTACTCTATAAAACTATTATGGCATTCTAAAAAAGAAATGGAGAAAAAAAATGGCCTATTTTACTAGACAAAGCTCCAGCATTACAGAGGATCTATAGAACTGATTTAATACTGCTAAGCAAGTAAGCATCAACATTTGTTTACATGGGAGACTTCCGAAAATTCTCACTAACTGCTAAAATCTGCATGCATACATCAGCTGGCTTGAGTCACCAAACATCACAATATACAGAACTATTTCAGTTAAGAATTGCTGTGTAATTTAAGTCATTAAAATATGTTTACCAAAATGGCACAATGGTAGGCTTCAAAAACTTTTGTTTTCAAATACAGAAGATAAAGATATTTATAAGTAACTCAAAAGAGAAATAAGGATTCATCAGAGAAGAACAGCTCTAGCTAAGACAAAGGCATATTCCCAAACTCTGGGCACCACTTTTGTGCTAAAACACGATTCTTTCCACCAAACACACAGCTTTCCCTGGCTTCTCACCTGGAATGTTCCTACTCTACTCCTAGCACACCCAAGAGGTAAGAGCCTACATAAAATAAGAGAGTTCACTGCATGAACCTAAATAGGTTTCATCCTGTGCATCCTAACTTGATTATCTAGAAATGATACATGTTGCATCATAGGAAAATGTCTAATGGAATCTTTAACAGGCCAGTCCATCATCTCAACTTCATTCTTATGAGCGAAGAATTTCAGTGCGTTGCCTCTAAAATCAAGGTAGACTGTGGCAATCCTTGCCTGATCTACCAGCGTAGGAGCTGCTTTGAAAAGATATTCAAAAACCTTATCAAAAAAATATCAAAAGATATTCTTTAAAAAAAAAAATCTCTCAATTACCAGCAGAGCCCATCTTTATATCCTCCCTCCTTTGCAGGTTGCTCAATTAATATTTGTTGAAAAATGATCTGCCAATTTCTAATTTATCTTTTGTAAAAGCTGTGGTTTTGATCTAACAGGCATGGTCAAAGGAAAACACTAGTGTAACAGGGACAAATGAAGATGCTGAATAATTAGATACCAGAATCATCATCATTTTTGGATTCCTAATAACAAAAGGAAAAGTTCTCTAAGAAATAAAAATGCTTCATGCTGTCCATCTTATGCTAAAGAAATAAATCAAAAAACACATCTACATACACAGGTATAAGACACATCTGCTGATATGTTGGACATATTTCTCATCTCTTGATAATAGTGTTTTTGACATTCCCAGGTGATAACACCCCTAATCAAGTATAAGAAAAAATCTCTTTTCATGCTTTTTCTGTTTTAAGTCAATCCTATTCTTTCCCAAAGGCATTAGAAGGAGTGAGAGTTTTCTTTGGCTGTAGACTCATCAATATACTAAGTTGTACCATTACTTAACCTAATAACACTCTCATGTGAACAACTCTAAAAAAATAGTCTTTTCAGATTTTTACATCCCTTACTTCTTTCCTATTATTTTGTAGTACGTCGATGCATCATTTGGAGACCGCTCTGCTCCAATATGCTGCTATGCAGATTAGACACAAGGAGAGTCAAACTATATACACAGCCTATTACATATCTGTGAACATGTATCTATGAAAAGTATATACATATTCTTGTGAACCTCTTTCTCACATAAAAAAGTTAAAGTAAAAATTGACAACTTTCCACTGCTTATACTAATATAATAAATAGGTGGGCATATTAGTTACCTATGGCTGTATAACAAGTTACTAAAAACTAAGTGACTTAAAACAGCCACCATCTCTCATCTCACAATTTTTAGGGGTCGTGGATATGGACACACCTTAACTGGATCCTCTGCTCCAGCATCTTGTACAAGGTTGTAATGAAGATGGTGGTCAGGGTTGGGAGTCTCACTCGATACTCGACAGGGGTAGGATCCACTTCCAAGCTCATGGGGCAATTTGCAGGATTCAAATTTGCTTGCACGTTACTGAACTTCCCTGCTATGTGCCCCTCTGTATATGACAGTTGGCTTCACCAAATCCATCAAAGGATAGAGTCAACACAGAAAGTCTGCTAGCAAGACACAAGTTACAATTTCTTGTTTCTTAATCATAATGGTGACACCCCATCACCTTAGACAAACTATTGGTGAGGAGCAAGTCATGAGGCGAGCCCATATTTAAGGGGAAGGAATCACACACAGAATATGGGATCATTACGGGTTACCTTTGCTCTGCATGCCTTAGTGGGAACGTAAACAAATAAGGAAGTTCATTTTCTACGTGCACTTTGGCAATTCTGTTTTATTCACTTACTTTATCATGGCTATTTTACCATTCCAGTATAGACAAATCTACTTTGTTATTTTAAATCTACTTTATTCTCTTAAAAAGTCACACAGAACTTACTTTGTATATTTAGTTTCCAATGTTTTATCTTTTCGAATGTTTCCATTTCTCCTTGGCTTTCATCTCCAGCCCCAGAAAGTAGAGATGATCTTAGATGTTTGGGTTATAGAAGATTACTTCCAACATGAAATTTATTTAGGTTATGTTACTATTTCAACTTACTAAGGATCCACAAGACACACAAGAATGGCCCCAAACATTACAGAAAGGTACAAGTATTTGTCAAGTTTAAGTTCTTCAGAAATTTCTATAGGAATGATAGGGACAGAATGAAAAAGAGATGTGGTGATTCCACAAGTCCATTTGATTTCATTCAAACATAAATTTTGAAAGAACTTTAGGAAAATAAAGAGGGAGCAACTCATTCTCCTAAGGGCGGTGTCTACTGATAGTTTCCTTCCAAGAATTTTGGGCTTTACACACTACAGAATGTACATAGTCTTCTACCTAGGTGAAGGCAATTGTTCACCTGGTAAAATCATAGGTTCAAAAGGCCCCATTTGGCCATCACCAGACCTAAGTGTCTATTTACAGACCTGATATTGCCACCATAGTGTTCCTTTAACTTCATCTATAAAAGTGTTTACCGAGAATATACTGTAAGTCAGGACTATATTAGGTACTGGCAAAAGATTGCATGGTAAATGAGTTATAATAGTAATTTTCTGTGAGTGTGGAGAAATATATTTAGACAGAAATCTGACACGTAAACAAACAAGAAAACTACAGTACATATTTCTATTCAGGACAAGATGGCATAAGTCTATTTCTCCATGCTCCATTTATGCAAAGCACAACCTTAGAAACCCTATCAACTGTCAACGCTGCTGGGAGAGACAACCAACGGAGAACTCTGATAGGCAATAAGAAGGTGGAAAGCAAGACCCCAGGGTAAGAGGGACAGCACAGTAGCCAGATGTTTAATTTCCTCATTATCCTAAAGGAGGGAGACCACCCAGACCCGGCATTCACAAGAACCCCCAACCTGGCGGGGCGGGGTGGGGGGGGGAGAGAGAGAGAGAGAGAGAGAAAGGCATCTAGGTAAATTCATTCTTCCCTAGAATCAAAGGAGAGTTTTTCTGACAACATAAAGTAAACTCAAAGCAAACGGCAAGGGGGATCCATGGAGCGACCAGCCAAAAAAAAAGCAGCCCCATAGGGAAACATGGGCCTGAGACATCCTCTTCCCACCAAGAGATACCAAGTCAGGGCACAGAGCTGGCAGGAAAAACTCAGCTACAGCAGCAGCATGGTCTAAGAAATCCCTTTGTCCTCATGGGCCCTTGACCCTCTCCCCCGAAACACTAGGATGGATAGTCAGAACTAGGAAAAAGGAAACAATCACAAAGAGGCCCACATCGAGAAGCTGCTTTATTCCTACGGAACCAACTCCCCTCAATGGCTTAGAGACACTGGGCGGAGGTACCAATAAGGGCATACCATGAACTCCTAGCTCCTCTGAAAAAGAGTCTTAGTAGTGAGGCAGCCCAACCTGGAGAGACCCCTTCTGCCCCAGCAGGCAGCAAGAGTTGGGGTGAGTGCGAATTTGTCAGTGGTACCAGACAAACCAAGCAGAGCAGAGTATTACCAAAGGCTCTGGAAATTCAACTGCCATCAGAACCACAGCCCACAAAATTTAACGAAGACCTGTGTGCTAGAACAAACCAAGGTAACCGCCTACTAAATTAAACACTTAAAGAGGACCTAGAGTCTCCTGCCATATCGACAAAAGGTCCAGGATACAATAAAACATCACCCGTCATAGCAAGAAAATCACAACTTAAATGAGAAAAGACCATCAGATGATGCTAACGCCAAGATGAATCAGAGGTTGGAGTTCCATGACAAGGATTTTAAAGGAGCTGTCATGAAAAAGCTTCAGCTATCAATTTCAAACTCTCGAAACAAAAGGAAGTCTCAAAGAAATTCTAGAACAGAAATTACAGAACTGAAAAAATACAGTAATAGAAACAAAAAATTCTGCATGGATAGCAGAATGGAAACGACAAAGGAAGGATCTTGAGGACAAAATAATAGAATCCACCCCATCTTAACACTACAAAAAGAATAGGAAAAAACAATCAAAAATGGTGCCTTAGGGACCCAGTAACTAAAGAGTAATGATGAAAGAGCCAGTATTTTTATCCCTGGAGTCCTAAAAGTGGAGGAACTGGAAGGGTATTGGAGGGAAGGAGGGAGGCTCAAATTTTCAAATTTGGGGAAAGACACAAAACAACGTAACTACGAAGTAAGTACACTCTCAACAGGGTAAAAAATCAGAGAAATTCAGAATAAGACACATCCTAATTAAACTTGTGTAAACTCGAGATAAAATCTTAAAAGCAGCCAGAGAGAAGTATTACATTGCCTAGAGAGAAACACCAAGCGGAGTAACCACAGATTTTTCACCTGAAACCATAAAGGCCAACATTTTTTCAGAGGCTAAAATAACTATGAAACCATGAAATCTCTATCAGGCACAATGATCCTTTAAGAAAGGGAAATAAGAACATAATAAAATGAAGAAAAAGTAAAATATTTTGTTGTTAGCAAAGATACCCTTAAAGAATGACTAAAGGAAGTTTCAAAGAGAAAGGAAAGGAATAAGAAATCTTAGAGTAGCAGGAAGTATCAGGAAGAAGGAACAAGAATAAAAAGATGGGATACAGTGAACTATCCCTTTCCTAAGTTTCATCAACAAAAGCTAGGATAACATCTGATATGCAAGACGATGCTATTTAAAAGTGGTAAAGTTAAAAGAGAGACCAAAACAGAAGTGAGGTTCCCCCATTTCACTCTAAGTGTTAAAATGCTGGTAGCAGTAGACTGTCTTAAGTCTACTTTTTTCTGGATGTTATATTAACGAGAGTGACTACTACAAAAACTACACAAAAAGATGCACTCTAATACACTATCAACAAATCAAGATGAAAATTTTTAAAAGTTCAATTAAACTGTAGGAAGGCAAGAAAAAAAGTATAAAAATAAGTTATAAAATGGCATACTTAAGCACTACTGTATTAATTTTTGAACAGCTTTATTAAGATATAGTTCACATATCATTTTTCAAAGATATTATCGAATGGGTATTAGTGTATTCAGAGTTGTGCACTATTACAATTTTCAAATTTTTTCATTACTCCAAAAGAAACTCCAGACCATGTGGCTGTCTTCCCCCCAAATCCTCATCTTCTCCAGCTTAGGCAACCACTAATCTGTGTCTATAAATTCTCATATTCTGGAAATTTCATATAATTGGAATTATGCAATGTATCTTCCTTTTTGACTGGATTCTTTCAGTTAGTGCAACACGGCCAAGGTTCATCCATGTTGTAGCATATATCAGTACTTATTTTTATTAATTGGCAAATAATATTCCACTGTATGGATACACTACATTTTATTCATCTCTTCATCAGTTAATAAATATTCAGGTTGTGTCCACTTTTAAGCTATTATAAATAAATAATGCTATGAACATTTGCATAGTTTTTATAAAGACATGTTTTATGTTTTCATTCTCTTAGGTCTACATATATCTAAGAATAGTTATTGGATCACATGGTAACTATGTTTAACCATGTGAGAAAATGCCAGACTTCTTTCCAAAGCAGTTGTACCATTTTACATTCTCACAGGCAGTGTGTGAGGATTCCGATTTCTCCACATCCCTGTCAAAACTTGTCATTTCTATTGCTGTCCTTTTTTTTTGTTTTTGTTTTTTATAATTATTGCCATTCTAGTGGATGTGAAGCATTATCTTACTCTGGTTTTCATTTGCATTTCCCTGATGATGATAAACATCTTTTCATGTGCTTATTGGCTATCTTTATATCTTCTATTCAAATAATTTGACCATTTTAAACTTGCTTTTATTATTGAGTTATGTTCTCTAGTTTTTTCCAAACATTTTATTCACGTGAGAGGGGTGGGGAGAGCATGCAGGAATGCAGGAGCAGGGGGGAGGGGCAGAAGGAGAGGGAGAGAAGGAGACGCCCCACTGAGCAGGGAGCTGGATCTCAGGGCTCCATCCCAAGACCCTGAGATCATGACCTGAGCCAAAGGCAGATGCTTAACCGACTGAGCCACCCAGGTGCCCCTGTTCTAGTTCTTTATACATTCTAGATACAAGTTCTTTTTCAGATTGAAGGAAAAACAATTTTTCCCTCCATTCTCTAGGTCGTCTTTTTTTTGAAAGTGTGTCTTTTGAAGCACAGAAGTTTCAAGTTTTGACAATGTCCACTCGTACCAATCTTAATGAGCTGTACTAGAACTTCTAGCCACTGCAACAAGACAAGTAAAAGAAATAAAGAGCAGATTGGAAAGTAAGAGGCAAAAATGAAGAAAACCTCAAGGAATCTCTCCTAGACCCCGCCCCCCACAAATAGTAGAAGTAGTAAGTGTAAGGTCATAGGTTTTAAGATCTACACACAAAAATCAATCACATTTCTATATACTAACAAGTAACATACAGTAATTGAAGTTGAACAAATACCATCACCTTCAATCACTCCAAAGAAAATAAAACACAGGCATAATCTGTTTTGTCCAGTATCTATATGCTAAAATACTATAAAATGCTGAAGAAACTGAAGAGTCGTAAATAAATTTTAAAATTACTGTATTCATGGATTGGAATACTCAATATAGTAAAGGTGTCAATTCTCCCCATATTCATCTGTGGGCTTAAGGCAATACCTATAAAACTCCAAGCAAATTCTTTTTTTGTAGACACAGGCAAGCTTATTTTAAAAAAATTTAATTGAGAAGACACAGGCTCTGGAGTATCCAAAAAAATGATGAAGACGAAAAAATTATTCTACCTGACAGCAAGGTCTACTACACAGCTCTAGTAATCATGACAATGTGCTATTTCTGGGGGGACAGACAAATTGATCAGTACAGAGAACCCAGAAAAAGATCCACAGAAATAGCCTTACCTGATTTTTGACCAAAGTACAACACAATGGGGAAAAAAACAAGAGAGCCTTTTTACCAAACATTGCTGAAACAACAGGACATCCACAAGCAAAAAAATTAATCTTGACCTAAACCTCACAATTTTACAAAAATTAACTCAAAATGGATTACAGACCAAAATGTAAAACAAATCTGCAAAACTTTTAGGAAAAAAATCTTTGGAGTCTATGATAAAGGATAGTTGAAGGAAAGGCAAGCAGGGACAAAGGGCCCCCCATCTTTTTTTTTTTTTAAGATTTTTATTTATTTGACAGAGACAGACACAGCGGGAGCAGCAACACAAGCAGGGGGAGTGGGAGAGGGAGAAGCAGGCTTCCTGTGGAGCAGGAAGCCCGATGCAGGGCTTGATCCCAGGACCCTGGGATCATGACCTGAGCTGAAGGCAGACACTTAACAACTGAGCCACCCAGGCACCCCGGGCCCCCCTCATCCTAAGAGGAAACCACCCTTAAAAGGATTTTAAACCACCCTGGAAGGAGCCCTCCACCCTTTCCCACAAGATAGAAAGAGGACAAAAACCTGATTGGGTGACAGGCACCTGAGGGTTAATCAGATTACAACAGCCCGCCAACAAGCCCATAAAAACCCCTAGACTTAGAAACTCCGGTGGCAACCCTCTCCTCTCTGGCCCCCTCCCTCTCGGGAGCTCTGTACTACCGTTCAATAAACTTTACTATCACTCAATTAAACTTTACTCTGCTGCTCACCACTCTTTGTCTGGTCTACCTCTTCAGTCTTTGAAGTGGCGTGACCAAGAACCACAGGCACCAAAGGAGAAGAAATCCTATAACATCTAGGACGAGGAGGACAAGAACTCTTAAACTTGATACCAAAAACACAAGGCACAGAAAGAAAAATTGGTACACTGGGCCCCATTAAAACTAAGAAACAGCTCTGGATATGTGAAATTACATTTGAAAGAGACGGAAAGACAACTGATAGACTAAGAGAAAATGTTTGCAAACCACATACCCCCAAAAGATACGTATCTAAAATATAGAGTCTCATAAATCAACAGTAACACACATGCCAGACGATACAATTAGAAAATGGTCAAAAAACACACAGATATTTCACCAGAAAAGGTATACAGATGGCAAATAAGCACATGAAAAGATGTTCAACACAATTAGTCATTAGGGAAATACAAATAAAGGCACAATGAGCTACTGCTTAGACAGGTATGAGGTGGCTTAAAAAAAAAAAGTGACCACACCAAACGCTAGCAAAGATGCTGAGGAACTGGACCACTCATACATTGCTGGTAGGATTTTAAATGGGCACAGCTACTTTGGAAAAACAGCTTTGTATTAAAAAAAAAAAAATCAATATGCAACTATCATAGGACCCAGCAACTGTACCTCTGGGCATTTTTCTTCTTTATGTACCTTGCATATTCTAGAGAATTCAAAACATATGCTCATACATACTCGTACATAAATATTTACAGTGGCTTTGTTGGTAATAGCTATATTGGTAATAGCTATAAATAGCTATCAATTGGAATCCTAAGGGATGAATGGTTCTACAAACTACAGTACATACTGTAGCATACTCAATAATAAAAAGGAACAGTAATAAAATGAATACATTCAACAACTTGGATGCATCTATAGGGAATTATGCCAAATCAGAGCCAATCACACATGTTACAAACTGTAGGATTCAATTTTTTAAGATTTTATTTATATTCTTTATTTTTTTTTAATTTTTTATTATGTTATATTGGTCACCATATAGTACTTCATTAGTTTTTGATGCAGTGTCCATGATTCATTATTTGTGTGTAACACCTATTTAGAGAGCAAGCGTGTGAGCAGTGGGAGGGGTAAAGAGAGGGAGAGAGAATCTCAGATTCCCTACTGAGCACGGACCCTGATGCGGGGCTCGATCCCACAACCCTGAGATCATGACCTGAGTGGAAATCAAGAGGCAGACACTCAACGCACTGAGACACCCAGGCTTTACACATATTATTCAAATTATAGAACACTTTTAAAATGACAAAAATTTTAAGAAATGGAGGGCAGGTGAATGGCTGCCAGGGGTGAAGTACAGGGGGGCATGGAGGGAACAGAGAAGATTATGGTTATAAAGGGGCAACATGAAGGACTATAGGGAGGTTGAAACTTTATAGTATCTTGTCTGCGCAGGTGAAACATACACCCACCCACGTGATCAAACTGTACAGAATTTAGTGCATGCACACACGCGCGCGTGCGCACACACACACACACACAAATGAGTTCAAGTAAAACTGCAGAAGTCTAGGTAAGACTGTCAAGATCCTTGTAAAATTATACTACAGTTTTGAAAAATATTACTGGTGAATGAAAATGGGCAAAGTGTACAGGGGATCTTTCTGCATTATTTCTTACAACTGCATGGGCATTTACTATCTTCCTAACATTTTCAAATGAAAAAAGTAAACTACAGTTTCCAAACTATAGTACAGCGAAGTGCTTCAAGAGAGGCAAGCTAGAAATATTCTCTTCTGCTACCTTCCCTAGAGTTCGGCATTCCCTAGAATAAGGTAACAAAGAAGAGTTGTTTTTTCATTTTGTTTTTTCCCTGTGAGGCAGTAGCTCAAAGCTAAAAAAAGACAACCAGATGTTTAAACTAAGAAGGTATATTTAAAATTACAGCGAAAAGTTAATCTTTCTAACTTCTAAAGATTAGTTGAATGTAGATGCTTTACCCTGAGGCCACACCACAGAAACCTTACAAATCCTGTCAGAACTTAAAGCTGCTTCTTTCCCGCCAACACCCAGAGCCAGTCCTTGTCTGGGAACACGAACTGACCTGAATGAGGATGCCTGGAGGCCAGCAGTGGTGACACACAAAGATGGAATTTCAGGGAAGACAAGTTCTTAGAAAGCAGAATGGCCAGGGGTGTGGGAAGGAGTCAGGAGGGCAAATGAAGACTTGAAGACCCTGGTGAGGACGGGGATGTGAAGAGCCTCTGCTGACCTCCTACAGAAAGTACATAATGGCCATTGTTGCTCAATCGTCCTAATAAATAAGTAAAATCTTAAAAAAAAAAAAAAAAAGAATATAGGACTGGGGTTATAGAGATTGGTTACAGGGAAAAGAAGGAAGAGGGCAACTGATCGTGCTCGGAAGTAACCCCTCTGGAGGGCTTCCCAGAGCACCAACATCTGAGATGGGTCTTCAAGGACAGGGAGGAGTTTGCCAGGTGGGGATTTATTCTTACTACCTCTTTTTGGTATGACAGTTGCTAAAGCCAAAATATTATCAGATGCCATTGACGTATTTGGAATCTGCTTAATTGGCTGCTGTCACATAGAGATCCAGGAGAAAGCCCAAAAGAGGGAGGGGAGAGGCAAGTGTTATCCAAGTGTTTCCATTGACTTTTTCCCCTTTAATCCTTTTTCCTTTCATACACAATCATGTTAGGTAGGTGTTACACCTCCCCTCTGGCAAATAAAACATGGACACTCAGAGGTGGGAAAATGACTTGCCCAATGTCACACCACTTCAAGTAGAGTCTTTAAAACACAGGTTGGAGGGTGCCTGAGTGGCTCAGTTGATTAAGCAACTGCCTTCAGCTCAGGTCATGATCCTCGAGTCCCACATCGGGTTCCCTGCTCAGTGGGGAGTCTGCTTCTCCCTCTGACCCTCCCCCATCTCGTGCTCTCAATCTCTCTAACAAATAAATAAAATCTTTATAAAAAAAACCCACAGGTTGGACTCCAGACTCCACACTTTTCCAGGACCATCACACCGGGACTGTAACAGATGTTATGACAGGAAGGGATAGGTCACATGCGTGATGCATAGCACTTCACAGGACCGGGGTGAATGGGTGCTGAACCAGGGCCCTGAGGGCTGCAACAGGGAAAGGAAGGCAGAGGGAGAACGGAAGGTGAACTTCACCTAGGTTACGATTCTCCACTCCAGCCCTTGGTAACTGCTCTCTCCCTTAAGATTTTAGACTTTACAAGCCATGTTCCACAGAGCCCCTGAACAGCTCTTTCCGCTGAACATATGGGGCTTTCAAGCAGGGAGTTCTATGAAGAAAACAGCTGTAGTGAAAAGCACGGGCAAAACTGACTGCCTTCCCCTGTTTTATTTCTGTATCTCATCTGCTCATTTCGACGGTATGCTCTTCATGGGCAGAAACAGGTCTCATTCTCTTGTATTTATCACAGCCTTGAGCACCAAGAGCGGGATCGCTAATTCTCCCACCCAGTTGATCTGTCCGAGGATAGAACCAGAGACCCTGGGCAGCCATGTAATGTAATGGAGTGGAGATGAGATGAGATGAGATACAGGAGGTATACCACCTGCTCCCTCCTGAATTTTCTACAAACCAGGCTTTTGAATTTCATTTATGAAATGAGACAAAAGGGAAGGTGGGAGCATTACGGATGTATCTTATGAAATTTTACAGTTCAAGGGGCATTTCAGACCACTATAGGGGGAGAAGTAAAGATGAAGGCTGTTGGTCGGACACCTGTTTCAATGGGATTTTTTGTTTCTGAGATATAATTGATATATAACATTAATCTAAGTTGTACAACACAATGATCTGGTATTTGTTGATCAATAAGATTTATAAAGAAAGAATTCTACCAGTTAATAAAAACTGCAAATGCTTATAATAGATGGTCATCAAATATCTCCCAGATCCAAGCTTCTACAAAGGAGTTATTCTAAAACACATTTTGATGTAGCTTGGAAGAGCATCCCAATGCATGTCCCCAAATCTGTTAGATCATCTATGGAGTCATCCAGATAACCCATTAGATATTTCTTGCTTTTGCTTCTTTGCCTTCACTTTAAAAATAAATTTCTCTGGCTCCGAGATTTCTATTTATTACCAATTATTTAACAGCAGTTATGCCTTGTCCTTCTATCACCACCTGGCATAGCTCAAATTTATACGGATTCCTACATTTTAACACTACTCCCTGAAAATAGCTTCATTTTTCTACTCAGGGGTCCAATTCATTAATATTCATGTAACAGGTTCATTTTTAGGTCTTTTCTTCCCATTCTTTAATGCAGAAACTAAAACTAAGGGAAATTCTGGTTCTCAGGACAGGAGTTCTAGTCTGTGAATTTCAGCACATCCTTTAGCCAGCCATACTGGATTTCTCTCAGCGGTAACAGCAGTCAGGCAGTATAATGGTATACCAAGATACAGCTGTAAAGCACCTGTGATCTACAAACGTAACACAAACGGTGCTTGCTCCCTCAGCCTCAATTAATAGATAAGAGAACTTGCCTTGCAAAGAAGGCCCCTCTTTCCTTTTACTTCTTTCATTATGAATGCTGAAAATACAAAGTTCACGTTCTAGACTTGAGTTCAGATGTTCAAAAATCATCTCTCTAGCTTTGCTATTCTGAGGAAAGATTTAGTTCAACCTTCTAAGGTCAAGCCTGAAAAGAAACAAGGAAATCCTAAAAGAAATTGGGAAGCAAGCCTATAGGATACGGGCACGATACCTAACAGATTTAATTAACCTCCTGTCTCTTTTACTAGTTGGTTGTTTTTTCTTACCCCTGTTTTTGTTTTGTATTGGTTTGGGCAGTTTTGCTTTGCTTTTTGTTTTTGTTTTTTTAAACTCCAGGGTCCTCAGATAAAGGCCAAGGATTAGGTTCTCCTAGCCTTAAAGAATAATAGATTAGGCATAGTCTCTATATAGTCTCTATACCATAATCTCTATAGGAATAATATAGATGAACCCTTAGAAAATTTTACCACGAAAAGGTACAATGTTTTTGCAGGGAGAACAATTCTTATAGACACATTTTTATAGGATATTTTATTTTCTACTGACAATCACACAAAAATTTAAAATGTGTCTGTAAGATTAGTGCTTTGGTTTAGGTGAGGATGAAATCTTGAACAGATTTTAAATCAGTTCTTCTGGGAGCCTAGACATAGTGCAGAGACACACGGAGTGTTTGTGGCCCTTTCTTATGGCTTTGTTTTATTCCCAGAGAAACAAAGTGACACCAATTTTCTACCACAATTAAGTGCATTTAATCAAAATTATGTCACTCTTATTTTTTAGTACAAAAAAACTTCTCCAGTCTTTATAGTTACAATACCCAGATTATACCTATGAAGACTCAAACAGCTGTTTTCAGACTACACTCGAACCCACCTTGAATTCATCATATTGCCCCCACTTTCAAGTAAACTTCTTGATCTTACTATTTCCATTAATTAAACCAACATATATTCCAGCGTTAACAAAGCTATGTAATTTTCCTTGCCAGCCCCCATTCTTCTATATCCAGTTCCATCTGTGCAGCTCTGAAGAAGTCTCTTATACAAAACATAAAAAAAAAAAAATTAACGCTAAATATCCTTAGATAGGATTCAAATAATCCTCTCTTCTAGCCTCTTACTTTGGGTCTACAGTCTTCTGGCCTCAAAGGTAGGGATACCCTCTTGGTTGTTCCAAGCCTTCTCTATAATCCAGCCATCCAAAAGCCCAATACCAAAGAAATGTTACCTTCAATTCTTACCAGATTATATTCCTCAAAATTTTTCAACAGGTACCTCAGTGCGTAATAATTTAAATCCATACTACTTAGCATGGTATTCAAGGCCCTGTAAGGATCTGACCCCAGATTCCCCATCTATTCTCATTTTCCACTCCTTCTATTCCTGCCCACCTTAAGTTCCAGGAAGTTACTTAAGCAGGGAATTGGACTGCATGGTGCTCCAAAAACCTAACTTTTAAAATTACTTAAACAATAAGCCCAAGCTAATATTTTAGGATGATTTTTCTGTAACGAGAGTTTCAATTTCCTATAGGATTTTATTCACTAACCCTGGGAGCTCCTTGGAAGAATACATGACCTGAACAGTTTTGTGACTACCCTATGCATAAAGATAACTGATGGTCTGAGAGCATCTCAGCACTCCTTTGGGGAGAAGAGCCAAATCTGGGGTCCACTAACAGCTAAAAAGGAAAAAGCAAGAGACATAAATGATAAAAAGCCAGGTAAGTGGGACATATTTCATAGATTGGTTGAAATGGCAGGTGTGGAGATTTTCTTTTCTATGGACAATAACCACAAAAACAACTTGTATTTATCGCATGAGAACTGTTTCCAGGCACTGTGCTCCTAAACCTGTGGAGTAGAGTTATTTTTGTTTTGCAAATGGAGAAATTCAGGCTGAAAGAAGGCAAAGCCCTTTGACAGTGCCACAGAACAGCTAAACCGCAAAGCTGGGATTTGAACTCAAACCCGGTTGCCTCCAAAGTCTGTGGAGCTTAAAAACACTGGACTCTCTTACCTCACTGGCCTTGTAGAGTCTCTGGCAACATACACGTGGAGACAGCCAAATCCACATGGTGCTCCCTGCGAGCAGAGTCTGATGTTTGCTGCAAGTTTGAATTTCTAAGACACCTCTTCTGACACAAGTTTAAAATAGCTCCACTCAGAGTCCTCAACCTTTCTCCCCCAACTCCCAAGTCCTTAGTCCTGAAGGGCTGCATCTCAAAATGCCCCTCAAACTTAGTCTCAGGGCACACAGCTCTTTAGCAGAAGGAGAAACGAAATAAACGCACCCTCCCGTTCCTGCTTTCTCTCTCTTTCTCTGTTGGGGAAGCTACCTTAATTTATTATGTTCCTCTGGCCAGGGTGTGGCTTTGTGGCTTTGCTCCTTACACCTCATCATTTTCAGCTCGGCCAACTAATCAATGAATCTCCTTCAATGAAACCAAAGAACTTTCTTGATTTTCAAGATAACACACACACTTGTAGAAATTTGGAAACTACGGGGCAGCACATAGAAGAAAATAAAGATCATCTATAACCACTCTCACATTTTGTGGTTTATACATCCAATCTTTTGTTTCTATGCCTACGCAAGAGATATTTACAAACTAACTTTTCTCATGGCAAATTGCACAAATACACAAAAGTATGCAGACTGGTATAAAGAAATCCAATGTGCCCATCACTCAGCACAATTAGTATTAATCATGGCCAATCTCATTTCATCTACATTCATCCCAGACATCATGTCATTTCAACTGTAAATGTTCCATTATGTATTTTATAAAGTAAATGTGCTTTTCATTAATCATAATCTAACACCATTATTTTACCTACAAATTTAACAATGGTTCCTCTATATCATTAAATATCCACACTTAATGTCCATATTTCCAATTTCTCATGCATTTTTTTAAGTTACTTGTTTGAGTCAGAATAAAATTTAGGTCCACACATTGCTATGGGTCAATGAATGTCTTAAATCTTACCTCCTGAAAGTGTGTTGGGGGGCGGGGGTGGAAGGGGTAGCATAGGCATCACCTGAAAGCTCGTGAGAAATGTAGAACTTCAACCTCCCCCTACCCCACCACCCAGACCAATCGAATCAGAATCTGCATTTTAAAAAGACCTCAGGTGATTTACATGCACATTAGCTAAAGATTGAGGCTCATTGCTTCTAAGTCTCTTTGAATCTATGGTTTCCCACTCTCACTTCACCTTTTTATTTCATAAATCTTTCTTTAAAAAAAAAGATTTTATTTATTTATTTTAGAGAGAGAGTGTGTGTGTGTGTGTGTGTGTGCGTGCGTGCGTGCATGCGCATGAGCAGAGAGGAGGGGCAGAGGGAGAAGGAGAATCTCAAGCAGGCTCCATGCCCAGAGCAGAGCCCAAAACGGGGCTCATCCCACGATTCTGAGATCATGACCTGAGCTGAAATCAAGAGTCAGATGCTCAACCAACTGAGCCACCCAGATGCCCCCATTTCATAAATCTTTCTAGAAAAACTAGCTTGTAGGTCTCCTCAAGTTTAGCATAGTGCAGCTATTACTAGTGTTATCTTCATGGTATTCTTTAACTCATCCCTCTGTCTCCTGTATTTAATTTAAGTGAGGGGGGGACCCTGGTGGCTCAGTCAGTTAAGCAGCTGCCTTCGGCTCAGGTCATGATCTCAGAGTCCTGGGATGGAGGCGCGCATCGGGCTCTTGGCTCAGTCAGCAGTGAGTCTGCTTCTCGAGCTGCCTCTGTGATCTCTCTTGCTTTCTCTCACTCAAATAGGTAAATAAAATCTTAAAAAAATTATATAAGTGAAGAATTTATCTAAAGGATTAGAATCGGTTCAACTTTGGGGGGAAGAACTACATCATTGATGGTGGTGTCGTCTCTCGAGAGGCACATATAGTTGGGTCGCCCCTTTTTATAATGTTAGTAACCTTAATGATCATTCTATAGATCTGTTATTTCATTAGGTATCATAAAATGGTGATATTCTCCCTTTCTTGTCCTTCCTCTTGTACAGCTTTACCATTTCTCCAAGAGCATCTTCTCCTTATCAGCTATTGGATTCCTCTGAGGCATCATCTGTACAAGAAAGACAAGATGTCTCCTTGCTTCTTTCCTTTTATTAGTTTTCAGAATAATGAGTTGGTTCTCAATCACACTCAAAAGGTAACCAATAAGCTTTGGGGATTTTTTTTTTTTTTTTAGCATTCTTAGGAATGCATGGATTTAAACATATTTGATATTTTCCAATTGTCCCAAAAATTATCTTTATTGAAGCTGAAATCTTTCCATCTTTGGCTAGCAAGAACCTCTTTAAGCGGGGTCCTCCCTGCTTTCTGACATATTCTCAGGAGCCTTTGAGAGTGGGCCTGCTTTCTGGTATGACAAGATGTTATACATTCAGTTCACACATTTTTTTGCCTCAGACCTGGATCTTTCACATCTCCAAGAAGCTGACTTAACTTAATGACAGTCATTTTTTTCTAGCTCTTTTCAGAGGACAGACCTACTAAATATGTTTTGTTTCCAGAGAAAGTCATCATAAGTTCAAAATGATACTTACAAATCAGATTCAGAATGATCGTGATTTTATTTAAAACCATCTTATAGCCGTTTTTCATTTCTCATATACCAAACACCCTGGATCTCAATGACATCAGCATTATTCCTCATTTGTCCCTAATGA
This sequence comes from Callorhinus ursinus, assembly GCF_003265705.2. Taxonomy (NCBI): domain Eukaryota; kingdom Metazoa; phylum Chordata; class Mammalia; order Carnivora; family Otariidae; genus Callorhinus; species Callorhinus ursinus. The sequence continues at coordinate 46,131,809 of NW_027397065.1, forward strand.
TGTCCCTAATGATGGACTTTGAGGTTGTTTCCTGTCTTTCGCTGTTACAAATACTGTTGCAATAAATAGCTTTTTGTCTGCATCTTTTAACTGTTTGGCAAATTTATCTTAGGATAGGTTTGAAGAAGTGATTGCTGTATCAAATGACAGGCAGTCCATATACTAATGGGATGCTATTATAATGTAGTGTATATTTTTAAATAATACTACATCATGAACATTTTTCTACATCATTAAATATTCTACAGTTTCATTTTTGATGGCTATAAGATAGTACTTTCAATCATTCCCTTATTACTAGACATCCAACCTGTTTTCTATGGATCACAGTCTCAATCATTTTAATGACTATCCATGTAAATAAGCCACTTGCACTGTTTCAGACCTACTTGGTTATGAGCTAGTTTCCACCTCTGTTTGATGAAACTGCTTTGAACAACCTCTTACACTAAGCAGGTATCAGTCCTCACATTCCATGGATATAGCAACAAGAGTACTTTCAAAGCTACTTTCAAAAAAGCTCAATTGATATAATTGAATCATGGATGAAAAACAGCACCCGACCTCAATTTTGTCACTAATTCTGATGGATGAATCTAATCCATACTGTCATTTCTAGAAGTGAAGTGTTAGACTAGGTGATTTTATAAATTTCCTTCCAGCTTTAAAAACGAATATAATTCTAAGGAATCTGGTATGCTTTAGTGTTCTTTAGTATTCTTAGAAGTCAGAGCTGTTATTCTACCGATTTATTCTTTTTTTTTTTATTCCACTAAGCATCTAATATCATGCTTTACTCATAGTGAGTTTTATTACCTACAGCTTTTCAGACTCCCTCCTGGCTATTGAACTAGCATGTATGGCTCTGAGTCTAGAAAAGATTCATGCCTAATTTAAGTACTACAAATATTTATTGACTGCCTCTTATTTACAAGCCAGTGTGTTTGTTCAAATCTAATTTTTAGACAAATTAAGTTTGTTAGAGGATTAAGTTCACTATAAAATATATAGTCTAAAAATTGTCCCCTGCAACATTCTCTCTTTACCATCTGAAAACAGTAGAGGCACAAGAGACAGGTAGTTGTTTAAAACTAGGCCACTAGGACTGGTTGAACATAACTAACAATCTTCAAATCCATATTCATCTACAGGAAGAAATTCATCTTTAACATCGTTTCTAATTATGTCCCTGCTCTCAATGGGCTGCCTGAAGCATTAACTGGAAGCAGAGACAATAATAATCCAGGGCCTTCAATAAACACATTTCTAGTTTTCTCTGACGTCATTTGGAAGAGACCCAATGTAGAGGTGCCCTGCACAAATACCAAAGACACAGTCACACTGCAATGAGGAGCCATCTCCATATTCCATCTATCGGAGGTCTGGTCTACCCCGTCTGTCTAGTATCCATCAGACTCTACCTTATTTTGTTCTTTAAGAAAAAAAAAGAAAAAAGAAAAGAAATAGCCTAGGGGCTGAATCCTTCTGTGAGGGGGGTGGAAACAGATAAATGGAAGCTGGCACTGCTCCAGGCAAAGCACTGGAGAAGGGTTTTTCTCACACATCACCGGAAGGCAAACATGTCATAACTCCTTTGAGCACAGAACTCTTATTTTAAATTCTTCTTAACTCACATACAACAGAAGGGGAGAGTGGTCAAAATAGCTTCATTTTGAAATGTACTGTGTGAGGAAAAAAATAAAAATAAAAATAGGCATCTTGGCTACTGTGTTCTAGTTTAAATTACATTTGAGGCAAGAGGATCTGGTCCAGCTGCACATTTTTATTCTATTTTAAGAAAGAAGAAAAGTCCAGTGTCCCTTTTTGTGTATTCAGTATATGAAAATTCCATATACTGAAAATCAGAATAATTCAAGTTAATATTTACTTGAGAAACAAAAATACTATTTAGAAATCAGAAAATTGATTGTCTAGAATAAAAATGGAAAAATGAATATAGATAATTAGATGAAAAAGAAAGACCTTTGAAAATGTATTTATGTGTGGTCAAATAAATACGAAGTTTTATTTATCCCCAAAATATTTGAGATACTCAAATACAGTTGATCCTTGAACAACACAGTTTCAACTGTGCGGGTCCACATATACGTGGATTTTTTTCAATAAATACAGCACAACACTATAAATGTACTTTCTCTTCCTTACGATTTTCTTAAAAACATTTTCTTTCCTCTACGTTACATTATTGTATATAATACATATAACAGTATATAATACATATAACATACAAAATACTTGTTAACCAGCTGTTTATGTTATTGATAAGGCTTCTGGTCAACTGTGGGCTATTAGTAGTTAAGTTGTGGGGACTCAAAAGTTATATGTGGATTTTCAAGAGCACGGGGATCAGTGCCCCTAACCCCCACATTGTTCAACTGTACAGAAAATTTGTGTTTACCTAGAATCCAAACATCTAGATGTTTGGATTTGTTCTTTACTTTTGTGAAAAAGAGTTAATGAAATTATCAGATTAGGACCCTGAACATTTCAAAGCCTTGAGACCTTCTATAACCTCTAGACTTATATTTACAATTCCTTCCTTGACATCTTCCCCCAAATACATCAAAGGCATCTGCAACTTAGCATGTGAAACTGAAGAACTGGTTTGCACTTGCAAAATTGTTGGCTTTTCAGTCTTCCCTCATCTCAGAACACGGTTCCAATATTTACCAGGATGCTTACGTCAAAAACCCAGGAGTCTGGGCCAGCTTCATGGGTGTGTGCCCAGTGCGATATCATACAGAGCCTGAAATTCCAAAATGTCCTGCACTTGGATTTTAATGTTCTGTGGGTGCTGCCTTGAATATTTTAATTGGATCTTCTAATCTGTGTTTTATAAGTGAAGTGCAATGGAACAATGGAGTGTGCCAAGGGCTTAGAGTTTGGCTCACATGTGGTCCTGCCTCCCACCACCTCCCTGCCTCCCAGGACAGGTTCTTAGCCTCCTGTTGCCTGTCCCCTAGCATCCTGAGTCTCACCCAGCCTTCCCCACCACGTCACTGCCCAGTGGTAGGCGCTCCCCTCTGCCCAGGACGGTGACCAGATTATATTGGTGTCAGGTAGCAGTACTGCATTTTGCTGTAGTCCTTTGCTCTTGATGGGGACCCAAGCTCTAGTACTAACTACTTAGTTCAGACCAAGATAATCAAAAAAGTTTTTATAAGCAAGAGATAAGAAGGTCCAATACAGAGAGATTGGAAGATGCTACCCTGCTGGTTTTGAAGGTGGAAGATGGGGACATAAGCCAAGGAATGAAAGTAGCCTCTAGAACCTAGAAAAGTCAAGAAAATGGATTTTCCCCTAGACCCTCCAGAAGGAAGGCGGCCCTGCTGAGACATGATTTTAGGACTTCTGCCTTCCAGAACTGTTGTTATTGTTTTAAGCCACCAAATTTGTGGCGCATTATTGCAGAAGCCATAAAAAATTAATATGGTTTATGATAAGGAGAATTATATAGTTTATGCTTTTATATATAGTGTGGAGCAGAAGCACAGGTCTAAAAACAAGTCATAAAATACTATCTACTATTTCCTAAAATTGCCTAGGGGTCAGAGTCACGTGAGAAATTTAATATAAACATATCTTATGCCCCTTCTTTAGACAGTCTGATCCAAAAACCCTGGTCCAATACAGAAAATGAAGCCCAAGAAAGTGAAATGATGTTCCTAAGGCCACAAAGAGAGTCAGTAGCTGGATAGGAGCAAAATTCTGATTTTCAACTGTTAGTACCAAGATTACTGTTCTATATTGAGCTCTTATACTGACTGCAGGGACCTTATAAGCAATTTATCGGGATCAAAGCATAATTTTATGATTTTTAAAGATTAAGAAGTTTCAACAAATCAGGTCCTAAATAAAAGTGGGAGGGGGCTATGCTGGACTAAAGAGTCTTAAGGACCTATTACGTACTCAGTGTTGGGGTCCCCCCAGAATCGTATTGAAGCCCCAACCCCAGTGTGGCTGTATTTGGAGATGGGACTTCTAAGGAAGTAGTTAAGGTTAAATGATGTCATATAGGTGGTGTTAGTGTCCTTATAAGAGACACCAGTGAGCTAGTGCACTCTCCCTGCATGCACATATGGAAAGGCCAGGTGAGTACATACCAAGGAAGTGGCCATCTGCGAGCCAGGAAGAGAGCCACCACCAGAAACTGACCCTGCCCAATCTTGACCTGAGACTTCTAGCCTCCAGAACTATAAGAAAATAAACACCTGTTGTTTAGGACACCCATCCTGTGGCATTCTGTTATGCCAGCCTGAACTGAACAAGACAGGACTGAGACAACCAGATGCGTGTGTGGTCCTGAACTGGATCCTGATTTTGGAAAACCAGCCGTAAGGGACATTTTTGAGTCAACTGGGGAAATGAGAATGACATCCGGGGTGCTTGGGTGGCTCAGTTGGTTAAGTGACTGCCTTCGGCTCAGGTCATGATCCCAGAGTCCTGGGATCAAGTCCCACATCAGGCTCCCAGCTCAGCGGGGAGCCTGCTTCTCCCTCTAACCCTCTCCCCTCTCATGCTGTTTCTCTCTCTCAAGTAAATAAATAAAAATCTTTATTAAAAAAAAAAAAGAATGACATCCGGGTATTAGATAAGATGAAAATTTACATGGAAAGTGAAGATTATGAACTGAAAATACAAGATTATCAAACATTATGTATAGTATTATCTCATGCTGTGAAAATTTTTAAAAATGTGTGTGTGCATGTGTGTGTATATATATATATACACACACACCTGGAAAGACATACACTAGTGTTACAGTTTGGATCTTTCAGTGGTAGCGATTTTTTTTTTTTTTTTTGAGAGAGAGAGAGAGAGAATGAGCAGGGTAGGGGCAGAGGAAGAGGAAGAAGCAGACTTCTCTCTGAGCAGGGAGCCAGAGGCAGGGCTTGGCTGCATCCCACGACCCTGAGATCATGACCTGAGCCGAAGGCAGACGCTTAACCAACCAGGATTGAGCCAACCAGGTGCCCCAGGATGTGATAAATTTTTATTTTGCTTATATGTCTTCACAAATTTTCTGTAATCCACATGTATTGCTTCCATAAAAATAAATATTATGTAAAAAAAATTGATGCCAAGTCCTTCTTTCAGAAAAAAAAAAAACATTTATGGAATGCTTCTAATTTTCTTCATGCCTTCCCCTGAGCCATTTCCGGGGTCCCATCTTTCTCCCAGTGAACCGGCCATAATTATGATCCAATAACTATCAGTAAGGAGAGCTGCTAACAGATACTCCACCTCATAAAAAAGGAAAAGCAAAAAGTACCGTTTGTCTATTGGGTCCCAAGCTTCCATTCGTTTATAGTTGAGCCAACTCATAATTCAATCTAATTCAAATGAAACTTGCTGGGTGAATTCAAATAAAACTTGTTAATCCACTCTCTATGAACATATTTCTCTATTAAAAAGCACGTCATATCATCTTCTGATCTCACATGAAAGTACTTAGGGATCCATCAGACACGGCAGGAGAGGAGCATAACTAAAATATAAAGTTTTAATTTAAATCCATTCAACAGCCGTTATCGAGCATCTAATGTACTCACAGCTCTTGGCTGGGACACAATACTCCTTCTTACATGAAACGTTCTCTTCTTTCTTCCTCACCAAATATCTGAATCTCCCCTCTTCTCAAAAACCCAATTCCGATTTCTCCAAGATGTCTTACCTGATTTCTCCAGGCCAGAGCAAATATCTCCGTTGTTTGAAAATGCAAAGTACTTAGTGTTTCCTTGAGCACATAAAAACACTGAGTCCCAGGTTATTGCAATATGTTTAACTTCTCTCCCTAGATAGACTGTAGGGCCCTGTGGGGTACCATCCTCTTGAAAAATCCTCAGTGTTCTCCACAGTGTTTTCCACTTGGTAGACACTGAATGTTTGTTGATTAGCTGACAGATCTGAGATTTGCCTTTCTCTTGCTCCAAAGCTGTAGTACAAAACTGCTAGGGTACAGTTAATATTTATTGAAATGGATGCCAATCCTTGGTTTCTAAACATGGTAATGATCCTCTTCTAAAGAGTCTTGGATTTTACCCTGTTTTCTAACTGGCTCTAAAAAGGGTAGGGCTGGTTTGTTAATTTACAATACGAAGAAGAAATCTCTTCCTTCCAGTCTGTGCCAGATGGGCTGAAATACTGAATGAGAACTGAAGGTGTCCACACTCATGCACCAAGTCATAAGAAAGGAGCTTTTTCCAAGGAGTGACACTGCTCTTTCTCTGCTAAGACACTGTCGTAAGAAGCAAGAAACAGCAGGGCTGAAAGGTGTGTCTTTGCCCCTGCTTTTCTAGTCCTGAGCCAGGAAAATGAGATCCTGGAGAAGTGAAATTTTGCCAAACCCCTGAGAAATGAGGCATTTGCTGCTGCGGATGCAAGAAGGTTGGAGACATTTAATTGAGGAATTGCCCAATTTTCCATCTGGTTGAGGAAAAAAAAATCAAGGTGAAACAGTTGGGCCCCGATTTGTGTGACTGAGCAAGAGGCAGGTGCCATCCAATTTCATTTTCTTAAGGTGATGGATCTTTGCAATGAGATGGCTCTGTTCCACGGTCTGAGGGTGCAATTAGAAACACGGGAAGCATCATGTCTTGGCTCTAGTTCTTCCAGAAAGACACTTAGAGTATGTTAACTTTTAACCTATTCTACTGTGCAACAAAAACTGGTCACCATTAAGACATGGGCTGTGGAGTCATACAGATTTGTCTTAAATTCCTGGTTCTGTCATTTATTAGCCTTGTGGCCCTGAACAAGTATTCTTCTCTATTCCTCAGTTTTGTCGTCTGTCAAATGGACACTATCACAGTGACTAACACACACATAAATATAAATATAAATTCATATCTAGGTCTATAGCTATGTATCTATATCTCTGTATCTCACAACAATTGGCTAAGGAAATTAATACTCCTTTCAGGGCACTGACATATACTTCTTAAAAAGTAGCGTTCCTATTGTTATTCTCTACCACATCAAACTCTTTTTTTCTTTAAGACTTTATTTATTTATTTTAGAGACAGTGCAAGTGGGGAGGGGCAAAGGGGGAGGAAGAGGAGAGGGAGAAAGAATCTAAAGCAGACTCTGCACTGAATGTGAAGTCTGACATAGGGCTTGATCCCATGACTGCGAGATCATGACCTGAGCTGAAATCAAGAGTCGGATGTTCAACCGAGCCACCCCTGGTGCCCCTAAGGAAATTCTTTTAATTATAAATTAAAAATTCTGAGTCCACCCAACTCCCAGATTTGGAGGAAATGGTCCACCTGGGACAGTTCTACAGAAGACCAGAGCTTATTAGTATCACTGGAATGGCTGCATCCAAGACTCTTGGAGCCTCACCTCATTTCAAAATTATACCAGACTAGTTGTTACTCCTTATTTTGATCAAGCTCTTTATATCTCTGTCTGCTCTCCTACTTATTCCCTCTCCCAAGCATGCCACTGGCTACCATTGTCAACCTAACCAAATCCCATCACTCTTGAAGGCTTAGTCCAAAGGTTACTGCCTCCGTGAAATGATGTAATCCACAGTCAGAAGCTACTATTTTTTTCTAGACTCCCTCACCCCTAGTACTTAGATATTTTCTCCCTTTCATGTTTATTTCATTCTATTTTGCATTAGGTGATCTGTTTTATAGGAAACTTGCTTTTATCCCCAGCAGCAAATGCTTCGTTTCTTTTTTTTTTCTTTAAATTTTTTTATTGTTATGTTAATCACCATACATTACATCATTAGTTTTTGATGTAGTGTTCCATGATTCATTGTTTGTGCATAACACCCAGTGCTCCACACAGAATGTGCCCTCTTTAATACCCATCACCAGGCTAACCCATCCCGCCATCCCCCTCTTCTCTAGAACCCTCAGTTTGTTTTTCAGAGTCCATCATCTCTCATGTTTCATCTCCCCCTCTGATTTCCCCCCTTCATTCCTCCCCTCCTGCTATCTTCTTTTTTTTTTAAAGATTTTATTTTTATTTATTCATGAGAGACAGAGAGAGAGAGATAGAGAGAAGCAGAGGGAGAAGCAGGCTCCCAAGGAGCAGGGAGCCCGATGCGGGACTTGATCCCAGGATCCTGGGATCACGACCTGAGCTGAAGGCAGATGCTCAACCATCTGAGCCACCCAGGCGCCCGTTCTTTTTTTTTTTCTTAACATATATTGCATTATTTGTTTCAGAGGTACAGATCTGTGATTCAACAGTCTTGCACAATTCACAGAGCTCACCATAGAACTACTGGGATTTCATCAAGATAAAAAGCTTTTGCACAGCAAAAGAGACAGTCAACAAAACCAAAAGACAACCAAAAGAATGGGAGAAGATATTTCCAAATGACATATCAGATAAAGGGCTAGTATCCAAAATCTATAAAGAACTTATCAAACTCAACACCCAAAGAACAAATAATCCAATCAAGAAATGGGCAGAAGACATGAACAGACATTTTTTCCAAAGAAGACATCCAAATGGCCAACAGACACATGAAAAAGTGCTCAACATTGCTTGGCATCAGGGAAATCCAAATCAAAACCTCAATGAGATGCCACCTCACACCAGTCAGAATGGCTAAAATTAACAAGTCAGGAAACGACAGATGTTGGTGGGGATGCGGAGAAAGGGGAACCCTCCTACACTGTTGGTGGGAATGCAGCTGGTGCAACCACTCTGGAAAACAGTATGGAGGCTCCTCAAAAAGTTGACAATAGAGCTACCATATGATCCAGCAATTGCACTACTGGGTATTTACCCCAAAGATACAAATGTAGGGATCCGAAGGGGTACATGCACCCCAATGTTTATAGCAGCAATGTCCACAATAGCCAAACTGTGGAAAGGGCCAAGATGTCCAACGACAGATGAATGGATAAAGAAGAAGTGGTATATATATATATATATATACATACAATGGAATATTACACAGCCATCAAAAGGAATGAGATCTTGCCATTTACAATGACATGGATGGAACTGGAGGGTGTTATGCTGAGCGAAATAAATCAATCAGAGAAAAGACATGTATCACATGACCTCACTGATATGAGGAATTCTTAATCTCAGGAAATAAACTGCGGGTTGCTGGAGTGGAGGTGGGGTGGGAGGGATGGGGAGGCTGGGTGATAGACATCGGGTAGGAAATGCTTCATTTCTAAAGGATGTATCTTTTTATAGAAAGCACAACTTAGTCAACCAGGTATCTTTCACCCCTAGAAAGTATGAAAAGATACACAGGTTTAGAAAATTTTACGTAATAAGAACTCAATAAATAGTTGAATGAATAAATAAATGAGTATCGTCAAGCCTATTCTTGAAACAATTAAAGAACTTGAGCTATACTACAGAGCAATGTCCTCCTCCCATTCCTAATTTCTATCATTCTTCTGTTGTTTTTATCTTTCCCCATAAAACGGCAATATCTGCTCCTTTAGAAGTATCAGTTCTGTCTGTCACCCCACCTCTCCTTACTCATCCATGTCCAAACAAGGAGGATGGCATAATCTCACCAGTAAGGTTAAGAGAGGGGCTCTAGATAAGGCAATCAATTCAATCCAGAGACTCAGCTCCCTACCATATGGGTAAGTCAGCCTGATTTGGAGGTACTATTGGTCTAGGCCACCAATGCTGGTCCAGCTTATCTATGAGTCCTCAGTGGATTTTTTAATCTGTCTATTATTTGTAGAGGGATAATGGAGGTGACCTGCCCCTACATACACATCTGATAATACTCCTACAAATCCTAACATTGAGCTGGTGCTGGGAAGTATACCATGAAGAAACAGTATTTCAAAATATGATACTTCAAAAGGAAATACAGAACATTCTGCAGTTTGGGGGTGCCTGGGTGGCTTAGTTGGTTAGGCATCTATCTGCCTTCTGCTCAGGTCATGATTCCAGGGTCCTGGGATGGAGCCCTGAGTCAGGCTTCCTGCTCAGCAGAGAGCCTGCATCTCCCTCTCTCTCTGCTGCTCCCCCTACTTGTGCTCTCTCTCTCTCTCTCTTTCAAATAAATAAATAAAATCTTTAAAAAAGAGAGAACAGAGGTATCAGAGAAAAATCCCAAGAAGCTATAATACTATTTTGAATTGAGATTCTAAGTCTGCTGATGTTTTATTAATAGGCTACTATAAAATTAAAATGGGCATCCAGCCAGTGCATTCCTAAATGAGAGGCTTACACGTCATTGGAACAAGCTCCACCAGGATGGCACTAGGTTCAGCAGAGGGTATTAAAAGCCCTAAAATAGTCTGATATAAGATATAACAGATGTCCCATTACAAGAGATTAAAACCGTCATCAAAATGGAAATGAAGGCATGCATCCGCCCACACTCACGGGAGGATCACTAACAGCTGGATGAGAGATCCAAAGCACAACAACACACCATCTTTGAATTCAGTTACCCCCATAGCAAATGCAGATGAGTATAAAGTGGTAGCTTTCCACCATCACTGGTTTTAATTTTACAAGGATCTAATAAATGTCTACTTGGCATGTAGTATGCTAGTAGAACAAGCTCTCCCCAGGGCATAAAAACATGTCATCCAGTCTGTTGTATATTCAATACAGGCATTTTTGTTTGAGCTCCTCTATTGAATAATTATAATCAGGGGCAGATCCAGATTTTACAGGGCCTAAAGCTTATATAATTTGAGGGTAGGCCCTTTAAGAGAAAGAATACAAAATCAGGGCACCTGGGTGGCTCAGTCCGTTGGGTGTCCAACTCTGGATTTTGGCTCACACCATGATCTCAGGGTGGTGGGGCTGAGCCCTACATTGGGCTCTGAGCTCAGCAAGGAGTCTGCTTGGGATTTTCTCTCTCCCTCTTTCTGCCCTGTCCCTCTCTCAAGTAAATAAATAAATATAAAGGAAAAAATACAAAATTATAAACAGAAAATCAAGTGGACATTCTTGGAAAAGGCTCTTAGAAGCCAGCTACCACTTTACACTGAAGCTTACGATTCATAAGCTTCAGTAAATTCTCCTCTGATTAGAGCACAGCAGTGTTTGTCCCAGTAGAACCTTCCAGTTAATGGTCTGCTCAGTGTTTGTCAAAAGACTATGTAGGTGATGAAACAAAGGATGATGAAGATGATGAGGATAATGGTGATGGTGATGATGATGAAAGGGGAGGAAGGGGAGAAGGAAGAGAAGATTTGTACAGAGCCTACCTCTGTATTACTTCATGCTCTTGCCACTGGCCAGTGGAGACCCCACGGGAAGCCTAGATGACAGCCCCTCCATCGTCTTGCGGCTCTGCTCTCCACTACTCTCTCTCACAAATAACCCCTTGTCCGGAACCTGCTGGTCCTACAAATGGCCTGACACTCACTGTAACTTATCTTCACAAGGGCACCATTCAGAAGAATCTGAAGGGAGTGCACATCAATCTCTTTCATTTCTAGAGCAGTTTACAGAATTTTTTTTTCTTTTGTACAGGAGTCATGGCAAGAATCAGCTGAAGCTTTTCTGCAAATATATCTCCTGTGATACGTTACTTCCTTTTCTCTTTCATGACTGTGAAACAGAAAAGGGAAACTACTCTCTCCATAGTAAAAGGTGATTCAATGGATACCCGAAAAGGTATAAGGGCTGAAAGGAGAAAACCGAAGATTATTTCAATCTGGTGAAGTTGGATTTCCAAATATTACTTTTCCTTAACTGCCCAGCTGGTTTTCAGACAATTGTTTCAATTGTCTAGTTTTCATCTCATAATTTATTTATTCAACAGATAGTTTAAATGTCTATCATGTGCCTGTACTCTGGTAGAGCCCTGGAATCTAGCCATGAATTCATGATAAATGGCACATGCCTAAATACTACCATGCACAAAGAATACTCCTCCAAGAAACATACTACTCACTTTATCAATGTAGGCATACTTCATGTACTTTTGGTTTCAGGATACTGAGGGGTGGGGATGAAGGCATACCAGGATTAAAAATAAAGCATAGTATTTGAGATGCTGTTTTAAAATGGGGAAAAAAGGGGCAATTCGGTGGATCAGCTGGTTGAGCATCCGACTCTTGGAATCAGCTCCAGTCCTGATCTCATGGCTCATGAGTTCAAGCTCCATGTCAGGCTCTGCACTCAGCAGGAGTCTGCTTGGATATTCTCTTCCTCTGCCCCTTCCCCCAAAATTGTGCACTCGCTCACTCTCTCTCTCTCTCTCAAATAAATAAATAAATCTTTAAAAAATGCGGAATAAAGATTGTCAGCTGCAAATGTACATATTAATAGTGGTATTGTAGGGGGCAAACAAATGAACATGCAGGATGAAATGTGTTGGTTGCTCCACTAGAGAGGCACAGGACACCATAGAGAGAAAAAAAAAAATTGATGGACTAACTGGTTCTGAGGAATAGGAGGTAGAGTAGACCATAATGGAAGGCTCCCTACAGGAAGGTGTGACCTGAAGATGGAATCCCAGTTTTATGTGTGTATGGGGGCTGGGATGCCACTCTACAGGCTGATGAAAGGGTCCTAAGGCAGGAAAGTACATGACACATTTAAAGGAAGACTAAAATGGCTGGATTATAGAGAAGTAAATCTGAGGAGGTGTTGAGGCCAAAGATGAAGCATTCTACAGGCCGTGCTAAAGATTTGGTCTTTTACCTAGTAGACCATTTTGTACATTTGTAAAAACTATAGAGAGAAAAAATATTAAAACAGCTTCAACGTGTAGCATGGCAGAAAGACCTCTTTAGGCTCCTCAAAGCCTTTTGTAGAAACCCAGAATAGATCTCCCCAGGTGGGAAATATTTCTTTTTTTTTTTTTAAAGATTTTATTTATTTGTGAGAAAGAGAATGAGAGACAGAGAGCATGAGAGGGAGGAGGGTCAGAGGGAGAGGCAGACTCCCTGCCGAGCAGGGAGCCGGACACGGGACTCGATCCCGGGACTCCAGGATCATGACCTGAGCCGAAGGCAGTCGCTTAACCAACTGAGCCACCCAGGCGCCCAGAAATATTTCTTATCTCCATATTCTCCAAGTCCAACAGAGTTAAGTTACCAGGTAAGGCTCTAAGTGCACATGTGGCCTCTGTAAGTTTCAGTGTCCTTATCTATAATGTGAAAGCTTTGGCCATATTGCTTTTGTGTGGCCACATTTTTTTTTTTAACTTTGTAATTTGAAGTAATTTTTAGATTTACAGAATAATTGCAGATACAGTCCAGAATTCCTATTTCTACTCCACCCTGCTTCCTCTAATATCAACATCTTACATCATAACCACGGTATATGTATGAAAACTGAGAAATCAATATTGGCATAATACTCTTCACTATACTACAAATTGTAGGCAGATTTCATTAGTTTTCTACTAACACCTCTTTTGTGCTCCAGGACCCAATTCAGGTCATGTCATTCCATTTAGTTGTCACATCTCTTTAGTCTCCCCCAAATCAAAGATAGTTTCTCTGTCTTTCCTGGTCTCTCATGACCTTGACACTTTTGAAAAGCAGTGGTCAGGTATTTTGTAGAATGTCTCTGCCCTTGGGATTGCCTAATAGTTTCTCACAGTTAGACTCAGGATATGACTTTTGGGCAGAAGGAGCAGCATGTGCAAAGGTCCTGAGCCTCTCACCAGCCATATGATTCTGATTATGCCACCAGCTCTAAACTTCATAAAAAGAGTCATTTTTCCTGGTGTCTATCCTCTCCAATCGACCAGGCCCAGCATAATCTGCACATCAGACCTGAAAGAAGCTTTAGATATGATAGTCACAGGAAGTCCTGTGTCCTATCTCGTTTCCATTTTAGGAGCCTCATTAATCATTAACCCTCCTCAAACAGTATTTGTTCTAGTCATTTCCTGCATTTCTTCCTTCTCTCTGTCCCCTGAAGCCACTACAGATGCAATATGTCTACTACAACAACAAGATAAGTATTATGTTCCTTACAAGTGTTTTCTTTTAACATGATTATTTTTGGTCTCTGATACCCCCAGGACATCCCTTTCTAGGTAGCATACTCTGTCTACATTGGCAGGGAATTAGCACGGGCAAGACCTATGTCTGCAAATTTTCTAGATCTCGCTGTTTGCTTTTTAAAAAGACAATGACTCATTCCCAATTATCTCTTCTCTTCAAGACAGAGCTGTCTCCCTGAATTTAAATTGCACCCATCAGCCTGCTACCTAATCTATGGATGGAGTCTGCAAAGATGGAATACAATAGAAGCAAGATTTCTTTGTGCCCTAAGATAAGTCTCTAAGTAAGTTTGTATAGGTACCTTTCATTTTAGATAAATTTGACAGGCAGAAATGCATGCTTACAGAGAGGAAACAGGATCTGAGAACTGTGAAGGTGCCAACAGGAGAAGTCAAAGACTTGGAGAAATGCCTGTCGGTGTCGGGGAAACATCGTGGAGAAAATTACTACAAGTCATCCTGTTTTACAAGCTCCATCACACCTGAGTTCACTTCTTTAAACATACAATGTTCTCTTCTGCCTCAGGACCTTTGCACATGCTACTCCTTCTGCCTAGCTAACTCTCCTCCCTACAGCCTTTTATGCCTTCCTCAGGTAAGCCTTCACCCACCTTCCAGACTCAATCAGGTCCTCCTCTGTATGTTTTCACAATTCCATGTGCCTTTCCTTCATAGCACTTAACAAAATTTATACTTCCATATCTGTGCTGTAATCTAATAACAATAATGTCAGCAAACAACTACTGAGCCCTGTACCTGCCACTCAGGCTTCAAAATAAAACTCTTGAGGAGTTGGAGGCACAACTAGATTAGCACCTGGTACTCCAGGAAACTGTAACTGACACGCAGATCTGTCTTTGTTTCGCTCTGCCCTAGAATCACCAGTGTTGGCAAAGATCTTAACAGAAAAAAGAAATTCATGGTACATATTTATTAAACTAATGACTGCAGCATGATGTAGCAGGAAAAACATGCTTCAGAGTCAAACACAGTGAGGTTCAAATCTCAATTCTGTGATTGGCTAGCTCTGGAAACTTGGACAACTTACTTAATTCCTCTCAGTCTTCATGTCCTCATCCACTTGAGATAAGAAAACCTTGTAACAAAAACCTGTAAGGGAATTAAATGAGATAATATAGCTCAAAGCACATAATCATGCCCCACATGAATTATATGCTAAATAATAGCTTCCCTACTCTTAATTATTAAAAAGCATATTTCTTAGAGTTCTAATACTTTTTTAGATAATTTCCCTTACTATACTACCAGTATTCTTAGACACGATTCAGACACTTTGTACACCAAAATACTGTGCTTCAAGATAACCATTTTGGGTTCCTTTGATGTTATTTCAAGAATGAAGATGGGTTTATTAATGAGCAGGGAAACACATGCCCAATGGAAATCAACAGGAAATAATCACTTCACAGTACATTGTGTTAAACTACTAGAGAAACAAATTGTATTTCTGTGCTGTTCTTACAGAACCACCCAACTGTCAACCCACTCTATTCTTCCGGCTTAGAAACTTACCTGCTTAGCCACTTTGATAAAGCTTTGGCAGCAGGTTTAGATTGTACTGATAACTGGTAGAACTGAAACCCAAATTAAAAGAGGCACAAGACAAAAGGGAATCATGACATTAGCATTTCGAAGTAGGAAAGCAAACAGAAAGACTCATAAAGGAAGACTATAAGAAATACCTTAAGACAGAATTCCTTTGAAGTTTCTTAGTCCCCCAAATAACAGAATGGTTATCTAATGCTACCCATTATGTCCTACTAATTACCTTATAAAATTTACATTGGAAACATGCAGAACATAGTCACGAAAAATAAAAGTTGCCAATAAACTATGTGAGACTACAGAGTGCCTCACAGAAAGAACATAACAGAACTCGCTTACATTTATTAAGCATTTATGATAAGCTATTCTCTGAACTAGACATTCTAAATAATTCAATTTTCATTACATTTATTCAACTAATATTTATCAAGTGCTTACAATGCATCAGGCACTGTACTTAGAGCAAGAAAGACCTAATCCCTGCCCACACAAAGCATGCAGTCCAGCAAGGGGAAAAACCTGCAGATAGAGGATGGAATTCCCATATATACCCTACCCTGCTTCCCCTAAGACGGGCATCTTCCATAACCATGGCATCCACATGAAAACCGAGAAATCAACACTGGCATACTTTTCACTACACTACAAACTTCATGCAGATTTCATTCATTTTCCACTAACACTCTTTTTTGTTCCAGGACCCAATACAGGTCATGTCATTGCATTTAGTTGTCATATCTCAGTCTCCCCCAATCAAAGAGGGTTTCTCCATCTTTCCTTATTTCTCATGACCTTGACCCTTAACACATTAAAGAATTTTGTAATGTTTACTGCCTATCTTAGGGTGACCAACACATCCTGGTTTGCCCAGGACTTGGCTGGTTTTAGCACCGAAATTTTTGCATCCCCCAAATACTCCCTCAGATGTGGGCAAAGGGGAACAGTTGGTCACCTAGCAAAGTGACAGAGGATGTAACTAAATACAGTAAGCACTATTATTAAAAAGTTCAGCATTAAAAAAAAAAAGTTCAGAGTTATACAAACTATGTATGATTAGCCCTCTTTGACAGATGAAGAAACCAAGCTTTAATAAAGTTAACACGCCCACGTCTGTATTTGGTAAAGTAGGGATCTGAAACCCAGATGTTCTGACTCCAAATTACATGACCTGATGCCATGTAAGAGACAATACAATTTTTTTTGGTAGTTTATACTTAAGGGTACCAGTCTAGACTTGTACTAATTGATGAAATGCTTCCAAAAGGTTTGGGGGAGGGAATGTTCATCAGAACAAGGAAAGAAAGAGTTTAGAGCAAACCCTTTGGGTCTGGATTATGCATACATTTCTATCCCTGCTGGAAATGTGTGAAAAAAGAAACACCTGCATATTCTCTGCCATTCCCATCTTTCAGCTGTGGGTCGCTCATGGACAAACAAAAGAAAGCATTTTTCAGCCTGACTGCAGTCTTTTGTGAGAAACAAATTATGTTTCTTCAAGTGTGAGCAGTTGGGTAGGAGAAAAGGACTGTTAAAAATTGGTAGGGCATACCTAAATACCTTTGGGCGGTGGATGAAAAATGCCCCAGAAGGGGGTGTTTCGGCAGACTACCACCAGCTCGTTTTGGTGAGAAAGATGCAGCTTTCCCTTGGTGGAAATTCAGTGAGGAAAAGATCATGTCTAGCATTGAGCAGCTTTATTTAGCTGGCATCCTTGATACGAGATAGGAAACCAAGCTGTCTTGAAAATTGGCAATATTTGCCAATAAAAAAGAGACTGGGTTAGCAATACCCCTCCCCCCACCCCCCATCATATCAGCTCCAATGCTGGAAGGGTCTTTGGTCTGTTTTGGTCACTGCTGTATGCCGCTTACACAGGATAGTGCCTTGCACATACTAGACAGTCATTAATATTTACTGGGTGGTGGATGGATGGATGGATGGATGGATGGACGGACAGACAGATGGATGGATAGATGGCAGGCAAGATAACAGTTTTTGTTCTAACTTGTGAATGTGGGAAAGCTACTTAACATCCCTGGGCCTTAGCTTTCTCATCTATTAAATGGGAGAATTCAAATGCATGACTTTTATCCCTTCCAAAAAAATTCAGAGTTCTTTGTTCCAAGGTGTACACTTCAGGCTAAGAATCCGTTCATAGAATGAGTCTCAGTGTCAGAACAGATTTCCAGATGCCTATCTAGTGAAAACAGCTAAATAAATTATGGCATAAAAAATAAATTGTCATTAACATTGACATTATAGGAGTATATTTATTGACAAAGAAATTGCTCAGGGTGCTGCTAATTTTTAAGAGTTACAAAACAGCATACACAGTATAGTGTCATCCATACATGTATAAATATGCAGGCTTAGAGAGAGATCTGAAAAGATATACACTAACATGTTAGCAGGGCCTATTACTGGGTAGTAGATTTATGGATGAATTTATTATTATTATTATTATTATTATTATTATTCCTATTATAATATCATCTAATTTTCCTCTGTGACTATGTATTATCATATAATACAAATAGATATAATGACCCAGCATCTATTAGGCACCTAGCTCTTCACTAATGAGGTGCCATAATGTATGGGTTAGCACATGGACTCTGGAGTCAGATAGCCTGGTCCAAATCCTGGTTGAGCCCCTTATTTCTTCTGTGACCTCAGGTAAGTTACTCAACTTGTCTTAGCTTCAGGTTCCTCCTATATAAAACAAAGAGCAATTCCCAACTGATTGATTGGTGGTAAAGTTTAAAATAGGTAATCTATGCAAAGTGTCTGACATACATTATATATTTGATAAAAGTTATTATTATACCCAATATAAAGGGTTGTTTTTATGTGTGTGTTTGTGCATGTGTGTGTGTGTGCGTGTGTGTGTGTGTGTTTTATAAACCTGCCAAAATGACAGAGTCATTATCCTCAGGAAGCTTTTAATTTGGTGAGAATAATAAAACTCACACACAAGAAACAAAAAGTGAGCATTACAATAACTTCCCAGAGTCAAGGATTTAGACCAACGATTGCCTTCTGTCTCCTTGAACCTTTATATTCAATGAGATGCCTGAGACCCACCTGCTAGAAATCTCTTGCCTCATCTTCACGCCTACTGACACTCCTCCAGCTCATGTTTATCTTTTGTCTGCTCATTACATTGAGGTCCAAAGGGCTTCTTGGCCTCATGTCTCTTCAAATTCCCATTTCTCTATACCAGTGGTCCTCAAAGGGTGGTTCCTGGACTGGTAGGATCAAGATTACCTGAGAACTTGTTAGAAATGCAAATGTTTGGGCCCAGCCCAGAGCTGCTGGATCAGAAACTCTAAGGATGGAGCCCTATAATCTGTGTTACAACAAGTTCTCCAGGGGTCATGATGCACACTCAAGCTTGAGAACCTTTACTGTCAGATCTGTCTTCCCAAAGCATACATACATCTGTCACTCTCTGCTCTATAATTCTCTCTAGCTACTAAGTAAATAGTGATACGTCTTCATATACTGCCCCTGATGCTCTTCCCTCTGTGGTCTAAGCTCAGTCTCCTTTGCCAGGTTCATCAGCCACTACCTCCACTACTCACAAAATGCTCTAACAAAACTAAAAGAACCTAATTCTCTCTGAATGCAATCCATGTTATGATTCTATTAATATGTTTCTATGCCTTTACTCCTACTAATTCCTAAAAGTGTAATATAATTTCAACTTTTTTCCTATCTTAGATGTTCACACCCTACTGAACCTCAAGATCCAGGGCCCACCCATGAAACGTCACTCAATATACCACCAACCTCCTACAGAGATGATTGCTTTCTCCTCTGAATATCCAAAGCATTAAAGTAGCCCATTTTTCCCTCATGTCCTTCCTTGGTATCACCATGGTGTATATTAGTGACTATTAGTTTCCTAAGGTTGCCATAACAAACTACCACAAACTGAGTGGCTTAAAACCACACACCTTTAGTCCCTCACAGTTCTGTAGACAAGATGTCTGAAATCAAGGTGTTGTCAGGGCCATATTTTTTCTCTTAGTATCTGGTGTTGCCAGCAAGTCTTGGCATTCCACCATATCACTCCAATCTTTGTCTCCATAGTAACATGGCATTTCCTTAATGTTTCTGCAACCAATTCTCCTTTTCTAAGAACACCAGTCATATATGATTGGGCCCACTCTAATCCAATACAACCTCATCTCAACTTGTTTACATCTGCAAAGACCCTATTTAAAAATAAGGTCACATTCTTTTATACTAAAGGTTGGAACTTCAACCTATCTTTTGGGGGAACACAATTCAACCCATAGTAATTTACATATATGATATATGGCCCCTAATCAGTAGCAAGCTCCTTGTAGACAGGTACTCTAGCTCATTTCTATTTTCCTTTCTCTGTGCATCTCGCCTAACAGCCCACCCAATCTCCCCAGAGGACCTAATTAAGAAAAAGAACTCTTTTAGCATATTCTAGTTTAATGAATGGAAAACTAAAAATATGTGGCAGAATGTAATTAAGCACTAGTTACATTAACTAGTAACTAAACATTAAATTGTGTGAATGTTCTATTCAATTGTGGGGCATTGGGAGGTCAAAAGAGAGGTCTATGAGGGTGGGAGTTCTTAGCTATGGCTTCATGGGGGCAGAGGAGCTTCTTAATGAATGGACAGGATTTGGGACAGAAAGAAAACAAAGCGTAACATTCCAGGTAGGGAAACAGTATGAAGAAAAGATTGTGAAAAATGTAATTGTGTGTGTGAGTGTGTGTGTGTGTGTGTGTGTGTGTGTGTGTGTGTGTAAAATGTAATTTAAAAAAAAAATTCTGTTACTAGAACCAGAGCCCTAGCAAATGGATCTGGAATGGAAGGTGGATAGTGGACAGAAATGGGAAATAATCCATCCCTTGTTCTTCTTGTTAGTTCAATGATCATTGTTCTCTTTTCTATTTTTCCCACTTGTTTATTATTCCCTAGCTGGCTTCTAAATTCATTTTTGGGAGAAGATACTTGAGTTGGCAGCTAAATGTGCCCATAGAACCCTGGACTTCATTCTCCTAACACTGATCATCTTCCCGTGCTTGAAGGCAAGCTAGAGAGTAGGATAAAGAACACATCTGCTTTAGTTACTAAGTATCTCCAATGCTCGCCATGCAGA
The DNA here is from genome assembly GCF_003265705.2 of Callorhinus ursinus. NCBI lineage: Eukaryota > Metazoa > Chordata > Mammalia > Carnivora > Otariidae > Callorhinus > Callorhinus ursinus. The sequence goes on from NW_027397065.1 coordinate 46,152,475, forward strand.
ACAGGCCCAGTGAATACATCTTAAATGGACGAACACATGACAAAGGACAACTATAAGAATGTATGTATGTATGTCTGTATGTATGCATGCATATATGTGTATATGCATGTATTTATCAGTGGTTATTCCATTCCATCAACTAGAGCTTCCTGATCACTGGAAAATAACCATTCGACTGGGTCCCTAAATAGTGATCATTCCTTACTTAACTCGACTTTTTCCTGCATCATCCCCATCTTGTTTATATTAGTTCATTGGACAGGACTTGTGCTTATTTCTGTTTCATATTCATTGTAGCACAGTGCTTTACTTAACCAACACAAAAAATACCAGACAATACGAATCTGCTTGTGTTCAAATTCACAGCAGATGATGAGGTTGAAAATGATGGCCTTAATAAATTCATTCTTAAATTTTGGTATAAATAAACATCAGGACAGCCTAAAAGCTATGTGGAAAATGTGTGATTTTTTTTCATAGCTTCCCTCCAAATTCCCTACAATGTACACATAGTAAAGTAAATCAAACAAGCAGTATACACAGCTTGCGCTTTTGTGCTGAGTGGTGTGTCCTTCTGATGGGTGGCATTAACACGGACAGTCTTTCTTTGACAAGCAAAAGTAGGTTTGGGATAGCATCATGCTTTATTCTCTTCCTTGTGAAGGAGGATTATTAAATTTTTATCCCGTGATTCAGATGAAATATTAAATCTCTTTCAAGGAAAAAAAAATCTCCATAACTTTCTCAGATCTTATAATATGTAGTATGTACATTTTAATGACTCATCTAATACCAGTGCCTTCATTATGTACAGAAGCTTAAGAAAGTAAAAAATAATATTCTGATTGATAGAACTCACCATCATTATCATCATAGCAAATATCTGTTGGGCAATTACTACATTCTAGGCAGAATTACTACATTCTTAGCGCTCATTAAGGCAAAGCATCAAGTTCTCTAATTTAAACATCATAATAATGTTATGAGCTAAAAATTCTGATTACTATCATTTCACACATGAAAAAACCAGAGATGTTCGAGGAAAAATAACGTGCCCAAGGTCACACAGCCAGCAATTTGAAGAATCAGATTTTAATACAATTGTGGCTGACTCTAGAATGCATGTGCTATTTACTAAGTTATTTTGTACTCATTTTTTTTAACAGAAAAAGGTAAACCATAAAAAATCAGCTAATTTTGGAAAAAGAAAACAATCACAGAGCAATGTTCATGGGCTATTTCTGGGCTGAGTGCACATTCCACACCATATTTCCTACTGTTGTCATGGCCATCAACAATAGTCACTGAACCCAGAAATTACAGCAGATCCAGAAGAAACTGAAGTAAAAATACACTTTCTAGACAGCCAAGTTTATCTGTTATCAAATATATACTTATATGTAGATATATATATAAATGAGTCAGCAAGTAAACTATTCCTTTTCACCTGAATTGCGAATAGTGACTGATATTGACAAAAAAAAAGTAGCACAGCCTTTGCCCTTATCTGTTCATTCATTTATTAATTTTTAAAATATATATTCAGCATATTGAGTACCTACCATGAGTGAGGCTTTATGGAGAATGCATAGCAATTTGAAATGTGATTCTCCCCATCTAAGAGGAAGCTGAAATAACTATAATCATAGTTATTTGCTATTTAACTGTCATCGGATTCTAGTAAAATAGGTGTCAAACCCATAAAAGCTGTGGGGTAGGAGCCATACTCCTACTGGGAACATTCCATTTCATCTCACCCAGAGTGGACAGGTCTTCAGAGAGCCTTTCCATTCATTCAAGACTCATTCTTAAAGCCTTTCTTCATATCATGGTGTTAAAGCTAAACTATCTTAAAGTATACCTCCCTTTCAGAAAACTTGGTGTCCAACTTGGATTTGAATACTTAAAAATAGATAATGCATCGGAAGGAGAGTTTGAAACATCACATGAGAATGAATAAAGATTACTTTTGATGTAAAGCACCAAAATTTTTTCTGATGTTCCTAAAATTGCATTGCATTTGCTGACCTGCTTGAAATACCAAAGGGATGTCACCAAAATACCTTTCTTCATTTCAGGAAAAAATCCCTGCTGGTTGATAGCAGATAAAATCCTATATACACGGATCGTGGATTAAGCTACTGGTCTGCAAACTATGACCCATGAGCCAAATCCTGCCTGCCACTTGATTTTATAAATGAAGTTTTATTGGCAGCCACACCAATTCATTTATGTACTGTCTATCACTGTTTCTGCACTACAGTGGCAGAGCTGAGTCATGGCCATGTGACAGGCAAAGTCTAAAATGTTTATTATCTGGCCTTAAAAAAAAAAAAAAGTTTGCCAACTCTGTTCTAAACCATCAGTCAGATTCTTCCCAAAGAGCCATATTCCACTGTGCATGGACCCTCTTGCAACTGCCCCTTCAGGTAGGTTACCGTGGGAACTCTAATAGAACCCAGGTATTAGGGAGGACATGGTAGCATTATTCTCAGAATTAGCTGTGATTTGGGCTTGATACCATCAAGAGGCCCATGAGTGAACTTAACTGATTTCATTTAGGTCTTTCTAAGGACAAAGTCCTTGAATAGCTTAGGCTCAAAACTCTTTCATATAAAAGGACAGATTTGCATAATTTAAAGTGTATAGTTTCACAAAGTAATAAGTTTAAATTCTGGCCTTGCCACCTCTGAGATTTCTGGCTCCTCCTTATCCTTGGAGCTCAGACTAAATATTGCACTTTAGACTCCATCAGGCTGTTAGGGAATTTCAGACCTTCCTTTCGCCCGGAACATTTATCTCAAGTTATTTTTATACACTCGTGATTATTTGACTAATATGTGTCTCTAAGAAATTGTAACCTTTATGAGAATTACCACCATGTCTACTTCTTGCTCCCTAACATATTCCTAGAGTTGACTACAGTTTGGGGCACATAGTAGATCCTCAATAAACAGCTGTTGACTGATATTTACTATCCATCTAGCAATAAGTATTCACTGCTGCTTACCACACACAACACTAAGTTATATATTTCTTTGTGCCCTCCTCAGAGCCCAGCGATGGAACTTTGATTTATCAGGAATTCAGCTATTCTTGGATGAATTGAAAGCCCAACCAAATTTGAGCCACCGTCTCCACTATTTACTCTATAGATAATGATGTCACTTAGCAGTTCAAAGAGACTTGGTGACAGCTGTTATTTCACATGAGTGATAATATTTTCATCTCCTATCCTTCTAGAATAAAGGGCCAGTGGGCTGTTAACGAGATGAACAAAACTACCAGCAGACGGCAATTCTTTCCTTGTCACCCACCCAGTAATCACTTCTGCTATGTTCCATCAGTTTGCTTTGCCTTTCCGAACATGCTTTTGGCAGACACTGAGATTGGGCTAAGAATTTTAGTAGCAAGTAGCACACTTAGAGTAATTTCCATGATAATAAAGCTTTACAAATAAGACTACAAGGGAGATGAGGAGAATTGATGCTCAGAGCAGCAGTGACAAAGGGCCTGTATAAATTATCTATTGCGATGTTGATCAAAGTATGTTCCATGGAAGAACAGTGTTGCAAAGTGTTCCATGAAGGAAGAGTTCTACGTGCAAATGAATTTGGGAAAAACTGCAAAGAATGAACCCATCTTGAAGATGGATAAGGTAGGTTACCATTTCAAAGCTCCAAAAATGAAACAAACCTCCCTGCAGTTATGAAAATATGATACAATTTGACTCAGAAGAGTAGAGATTGATAGCACTCATTCACATGTGGGTTTTCGTACCTTTCCTGGACAAAGAAAGATTCTCAGCCCCTTGCCATGAGGCAAAGTCCTCGAACTGGTTCCAACCAATGAAATTGCCTGGGTGTGCCATCCAAGCTAAGGCAGGGGAAAGCTCTGATGTCACGTTCCAGCTATCTTATTTTCTATGAGGAGATCATGAATACCATGCTATTACAATGTCAGAACCATGAGATGGGAGTGCCATGGACCTCTAAGTCAACACACAGAAGTTAGCTTCCCCAGAAAGCCTCCAGGTACATCAGACTTTCCATAAGTAAGAAAGAAACATTTTCCAAGTTTAGCTACTGATATGTGGGGATTAACTTGTTACCACTGCATAGCCTATCCTAGCATTTTTTTTCCCAAATTCATTTGAACACAGAGTTCCTTATTCTTATAAAAATAATGAATTTCACACAGAAAACTTACAGGGAAACACTTTGGGAATCACTATGCCATCTAACATAGTTTTCCCAGGAACCACGGTTGTAGCATTTTGAGATTCTTTAAATAACAAATATACCTCAATCTGCAAGAAAGATTAAAGGGAGAATCCAGACAGCCAACTCAAAAGTGGAAGAGAGATACTAAAAATCAGCCAAGTAGGTTGGAAACCTCAAATCTCAAGTCTCTTTGCTTCTTTCTCCTCTACTAACTCTCTCAATACCATAGCCCAAATGTCTCTTCCTTCAACAATTCACTTAGCAAACATTTATTGAATGCATCCTGAGGGCACCACATGGCATGAGATGGCAGCTTGTGATTTACACTCTACCCCCTTCTTCCCTGATTGCTCACCCTGGTGGGCTATTTTCTCTACAAGGCATGCACCGCCTGTCTCAGTCTCTTGACATTTAGCTCAAACTACGCTGTATTGATAGCTATCCATTCACGTCTGCAGAAAAAAGCCTAGAAATATCTAGGCTTCCTGTACCTCCCAATACTCAAGTTGCCATGCTTGGAACCCAGAGCCTCCCACCTCAGCCACAGCTAATTGAATCATGATCACTGGGAAAGCCAAAGTCAGCAGCATCAAACCACAGGGGACCTGTCCTGAGAACCCTTCCTACAGGGATGTTCTACATGGGATTCTAACCCACCAGCCAGCTAGACCTTCTCTTTTGAGAGGCTTCAAAATCAGAAAGATAGCCAGGTAAGTGCTATCAACAAAAGAAGCAATTGCAATCAGAGTGGAAGCTGAGATGAAGACAGAAGACGTGAGTATGGCAAAGCCAACTTGTTAGACAGTTAAAGATACACTGTGCATCCTGAATGACAGTCCAGGTCTCCATGGCCCCTTGCTCTCAGACAGCTGCCTGAATGTTCTCACACTTCCTCTGGGTAACTTGAGTCCATCTCAATCCCTAAAAGAGCCTAGCTAATACCACTCAAACTTGTGTTCCAAGTTGCTTGAGAACAGTGACCGGGTACTAGGCCATTTTATTACATCATCCATAGTGCTAACCACAGAGCCTGATACACAGTAGATGCACAACTCATTGATTTCTGTGGTATTTACTGAGTTACCTACTCAAATCTCAACTGTAGGCAGCATTTAACAAGGCAGAAAAGTTCTTGGCCTCTTGGAGCTCATATTCTAATTTTAATGGTGATACTTTAATTTTAACTTTAATGTCAATACTTGATTGGTTGGGTAACAGGAATATTAAGCATAATGCTTGGCAACATAGGGACACTATTTTAACAGGGAAGGCAAGACCTAAAACAACTAAAGAACCATTTGTGTCCCATGGAGTCAAAATCTTCCTTATTTAGTAACAGCCCTTTTGTGAAATCCTATTGTTTGCCAGGCACACTGCTGCTTGCTTCCAGATGCTATCTAATTTGGTTCTTCCAAGAATCCCATGATAGAGACGTCATCATGCCTAATTCACAGGTGAGGAAGTAGAGGCTCAGAGAGCTTAAGCCACTTGCCCAAAACCTCACAGTGTGTGGGCAAAGAGTCATAATTCAAATTCTATTTTCCCCTGGCTCTTTCTCAGAAAGGTTTGTGCCCTTCCCACCAGGCTGCACTTAGGGAAAAACAATGAGCTTTTTAGCCACGGAACAAAGAAGTGACAGCTGAGGTGGCAAAGTATACTGTTGTACTATTATTTTTCACTGTGCAATTCACAGTAATCTGACAGCAGAAGCTTATTTTCCAGAGCGAGTTTTTCATATAGCAAGGAAAGAAAAGTAATTACTGTCTGATTCTACCTCTATCATTTTATTTTGGCATGACCAACCCCCCCTCCCAAAATGGAGGAAATTTAAAAAACCTGGCAAGATTATAGTATTATGTTCTAAAACAATTAAAAACATTTACTAGAAGGTAACTTTATTCCACTTATTTCTTCCAATAGGAATAAGTTTCAAATGTTGCCCACAAAAAATTCCCTACATACTGTCCCTAAAACAAATTTCTATCCATCATTGAGAAAGTATATCAATACTATGTAAACCCTTGTTCTTTAATTGAAGTTATAAAATGTGTCATGTTTACATTCTGATAAGACTGCAAATAATTAAGCACTGAAAATGCTTGAGTTATAATTTCTTCAAAGGAGAAAAAATGTATTATCCTATTTTAGAGGTCACAGTTGGCAATTTGCAATAATTCTATTGCATGGTATTTAAATGTTTTAAGAATAACAATTAATAACCAGGATATAATTTCACGTTTTGACTGTCTTCAAGGTGAGTTTGTTTTAGGACTTCAGGTCTCTGAGGCATTTTAGAAGCTGCTGAAATCACTATACAACAACAAAGATAAAGCATCACGAACATTTACTCGGCAATAAAATTCAGTAATTATTTGGCAGAAATAAAAAGGGAAGGAGTAGTGCTACAAGCCGTAACATGGGTGGATCCTGAAAACATGAAAACATGATGCTGTGTGAAAGAAGCCAGACACAAAGGTCACATCCTGCATGATTCCATTTATACGAAATGTCCAAAGTTGGCAAATCCATAGAGAAAGAAAGTATATTAGATTAGTGGTGGCAAGGGGATGGGGGAGTGAGTAGGTGGGAATGGGGAATGACAAGCCACGAGTACCGGGTTTCCTTCTGGGGTAATGAACGCACTCTGGCATTGACTGAGCTGATGGCTGCACAGCTCTATAAACCATCGAATTGTAAGTTATAAATGGGCAGAACTGTATGATATATGAATTACATGTCAATAAAGCTACTATATTAAAAATCATTGCCTGCAGTGCCCAAAGGCACCCTCTCCTTATACCACTTTTCTCAACCTTAGTACTGAGATCACACGCCTTCCTCTGGCTCCTGAGATGTGCCCAGACCCCACGCCAGGCCTTTGTACATACTGCTCCTGTTGTTCCCAATGTCCAGCCTCCCCCTCCCAACCTCCACTGCCAGCTCACTCACGTCAGCCAGACCGGGGTCACTCTCAAACCCCTGAACATCAGACTGCCACTCTCGTGTGACCAGAGGAAGCGTCCCCGATGCTCCAGAATGCTCTCTGAAAAGCACTCATGATCACCTTGTGCATCCACACGTGTATTTAAACTTTTACTTTTTGTTCCAGATGTTTCTATTCCTGCTTGTTCCTCCCGCTGGTAGCACAACACTGGCATATAATAGAAGCTTGGTACCTATTTCAGAAATGAAGGAATGGCTTAGTCAAACTTTTTTTTTAATCATAAAAGCCTTCCCTCTCTCTGTTTTTCTATCAAAAAATATAGTTAGAATTGCTCTTAAAAACTTGCAAATAAACTGTTTACACAGGGATATACTCATGGAATCACAGGTATTAACCAAACACAAAACAGATTTTTTTAAGTGATTTCTTCCAGAAGATAAATGCCCTCAAGGAAAATAACCAATACAATTGCTAGAATAGTTTGTGGCTGAAGGCAAAAATGCTTTTTCCTTATATGAACAACGTTTGTTTTCTTTTCTGTGCAAGTCTGCCTTTTGTTCTGTTCTAGGCATAATCACTGATCAAACATGTCACAGTGAGAAGTGCACTGTGGTTCCGAGTGAGTGAGTGAGTTCACCAGCAGCCTCCTGAACCCAGTCCAGATACAACCTCCTTTTGCAAGTAACTTCACTTCTTGAAGCTTCAGTCTCCTCATCCGTGGAATGAAAATAACAATCGCCAACACCATCAGGTTGTTCTGAGGACTGAATGGCATACATCTATAAAGCAACTCTGCCTAAAGCCTGATCGATAAATGTATGATGATGACGATGCTAATGATTCACGCTACAGTCAAGAAGCCAACAGGCCTCTGGGACAGGGGATGGTGGTGAAGAGACACCATCATAAACCATTAATTCAAGATAGAAAATAATCTCACTACCAGGAACTAATCCTACTGATAACCCTTGCAAAAGTTCTCCAATATACACATTTAAGACTATTTACAATAGATGCTATTTTTAATGAATTTTTTGAAAAGACTGCAACTAGGAACAACTAACATATCCATTATGATTGGATCAGTTAATTAAATTATGGCATGCCCATGTGATCTGTTAGAATGTGGCTGTTAAAAATATGAAGTGAGCCCTTTGAAAACTAAGGAACAGTGCAGCCCTCTTCTCAGCTCCTTCAATTTTCTCTAAGGCTTCAGTTTCATCTTTAATTAGGGAGAGAAAAAAGGAATAGCATTCCTCATTTATTCTTGAAAATCATTGAATAAAGATATGCATATTAAAAAATGAGAAAGAGATTTACATGCTCAGTTGATATTTAAATAGTATTAAATGGAAAGAGTAAAGAATAAAGTACTATGTACAACATAAATCTTCATGTCAATGAAATAATATAAAAATAAGCACATAGAGTAGGGCCCATCTAGTCGGAAAAATCAGGGACTATTTTGCAGGGGACTTGGGGGATTGGAGATGGAAAACTTGAGAAGGGAATGAACTGGGGGCTAAGGAGAGAGCAGGCACATGGGCATGGAGGTGGACTGGCAGAAGGAGAGGTAAGAGTTTGCAGGTCCCAGAGGGAAAAAGTCAGAGAAGATGCACGGGTGGCAGGATATGAGATTGCAGACAAGGAACAGGCTGATTGTGTAGGATTGTAAGCGGCAGATCTAGGCATCTGGACTTTGTCTAGTAGGTGTTAGGATGTTATAAAGATCTGGGAAGAAAGGAATGAGAGGATCAGAGATGCACATTAGGGATGGTCATGTGGAGGGGTACGAGGTGAGGAGCGTGGAGGGCGCAAAGCATGAAGTCGGGCAATTAGAATGCTCCAAGTTGCCCAGGCTTTCCCCTGCATTTTACAGCTGCCCTGTGGGTACAGCTTCAGCTTTACTCCCTGATAGAATGTTTGTGTTGTTTTCATAAGAAATCAGTCACGTGGGGCACCTGGGTGGCTCAGTCGGTTAAGCGACTGCCTTCGGCTCAGGTCATGATCCTGGAATCCCGGGATCAAGTCCCGCATCGGGCTCTCTGCTCAGCAGGGAGTCTGCTTCTCCCTCTGACCTTCCCCCCTCTCATGTGCTCTCTCCCTCTCTCATTCTTGCTCTCTCAAATGAATAAATAAATAAAATAGTGTTAAAAAAATTAGTCACGTGAACGGAGTTGGCGATTCCTTTCCCAAATTCCCCAAAATGTTCCATACATCCCAAAATTACTGATCTCCATTCAATAATCAAATTCTGGGCAGATATCATTTTTCAAAAGAAATGTGATTTTGCCTGTTTAATGAAAGGAAGTGAGATCATTAAAAGAGTTCCCTAAGTAATGCATTTTAAATGAAAGACTTTTTTTAAGTCTTTGGGAAAAAATATCAAAAGTTAAACTGAAACATCCAGGAAAAGCTCAAATTAATATGTTAATTCTGTCAACATCCAAGGCTCTGAGTCCAAGCCTGGAAGGAACAGAGCATACGGTGATTTACTGCTCCCAAGCTAAAATTTTAAATATGCTTATTGATATCACAAAATAAATGTCTCAAGTGAAGTTTTCTTCACTCTTTCAATGTGAAATATGCAAGTATTATAACTTCTATGTTTTGTTTTAGAGATTAGTTTATGATACCAGGAGCCATCAGTGATTTTCATTAAATGTGTCAAATGAGGATGAGCTAGGGAAATAGGTGATGGATTAATATCCAGTATTCTGTCTTTACAGTGAAAATTTTAATGTCTCTCTGTGGGCATTATGTATTTCCCTGTCTGACAGATTTTTCTTCCCATAAAAAAGACAATGAACCTTTGAATTATAGGTAAATGAAATTACATGGTTACAACTCGATGAAACTCTTAGAAATATTATGCAGCATCAACTGCTAAGATTTAAGTTTTCTATTTATCTGCCATCAGTGCTTTGGTGACAAAAAAAAGCAAATTTCTACATATGAATGCTGAAGTAGGTCCATATAAAGGAAATTTGCTATGAGATGCAAAATTATACATATTCCAGTCTTCCTGAGGTTAAAAAGTTTTAAAATATTTAAATGTTAGCTTTGTGTCCAACATTTACTAGGTGAATGCCAATTAAAACCACAATGAGATACCACCTTACACCTGTCAGAATGGCTAGTATCAAAAAGATAAGAAGTAACAAGTGTCAGAGAGGATGTGGAGGAAAAGTAACTCTCGTGCACTGTTGGTGGGAATGTGAATTGGTGCAGCCCCTATGGAAAATATGGAGGTTCCTCAAAAAATCAAAAATAGGAATACTATAAGATCCAAGAATTCCACTAGTGGGTATTTACCTGAAGGAAACAAAAACATTAATTTGGAAAGATATCTGCACCCTATGTTTATTGCAGCATTATTTATTGCAGCATTATAGCCAAGATATGGAAACAACCTACATGTACACACATAAACACACACACACACACACACACACACACACACACACACACACACACTGGAATATTACTCAACCATAAAAAAATGATGAGATCTTGCCATTTGTGACAACATGGATGGACCTAGAGGGTATAATGCTAAGTGAAATAAGTCAGGCAGAGAAAGACAAATACCATATGATTTCACTTACATGTGGAATCTAAAAAAATGAAACAAATGAACAAACAAAAGGTAGAAACAGACCCATAAACCAGAGAACTGGTTGTACACCTGAACTAATGTAACACTGTGTGTCAATTATACTTCAATTAAAAAAAAAAGAGATGGGGCGCCTGGGTGGCTCAGTGGTTAAGTGTCTGCCTTCGGCTCAGGTCATGATGATCCCAGAGTCCTGGGATCGAGCCCCACATCAGGCTCTCTGCTCAGTGGGAAGCCTGCTTCTCCCTCTCCTACTCCCCCTGCTTATGTTCCCTCTCTCGCTGTGTCTCTCTCTGTCAAATAAATAAATAAAATCTTTAAAAAAAATAAAAATAAATAAAAAAGATTGGTGCATTTGAGTACACAAAATAAAGTTTTCATGTATCAATTATATCTCAATAAAACTGTGGAAAATTTTTCTCATGCAGGAAAAAAAACATTCTAAGCAAAGTCAGAACACAAATGAAAAATTAGGAGAAAGTATTTGCAATAATACCCCATTACTATTTTTTCAACATTTATAATTTTTAAACACTGAGGAAATATTAATAACTTTATTTACAGTGTCAATGTTAATTTGGGGGAAAAAATCAGAATTTTTTTTTACTTCTAAAATTAGATTATTTACCAAATAAACTTCTTATAGAAGAAAAAAATTGAGGAAATGAAAACAAATTTTGTAGAGAATGCAAAAGATATTTTACAAGATTTCAAAATGATGTTTAAACATAAGATGTTCAAGTTCACTTTTAATAAGAGAAATGCAAATTTCTCAACCGTAAGCGTGGCAAAAATTCAGTGTGACAGTATAGTTTACTGGTAAGGCCATGGGAAAAGAGTCACTCTCATATACTGATGGTGCAAATTCAGTTACCACCCCAACAGAGGAGAATATACACATGTATTATAAAACTCTATATGCTTTTGTTATTTGATTCAGCAATCACATATCTGAAAATACACCTGAACAAACATCTCCAACAATACAAAAGCATGTATGTACAAGGTCATTCACTACAGCATTATGTGTAATTCAAAATGTTGACAATTATCTTAAGTGCCCATACAGGTGATTAGTTGAATAAACTACCGTACATACACAAATGGGGAACACAGTATCCATAAGGAAGATGAAGGAAGGTTTCCATGAACTGCATGGAGAATAATTATCGAGATATATTTCAGTAAACAGAGCAAACTAAAGAGATTATAAATGATAGACTACTTTTGTGTAAGAAACAAAGGAAAATAAGAAAATGTGTGCATCTGCTTATTTTTCCAAAAAAAAATAGAGGAAGAACAAATCAGAAGCCAATCAAACTGGTTACCTATCAAGGGCTGGGGGGCGGTGAGCTACAGATAAGAAAGGATAAGGGATGGCGAGACCCTTCAAAATTATTCCTTTTCTGGTAGACTTTTGACTTTTAGAATCATGTTAATAATCTACATATGCAAAAAAATAAAATTAAATCAGCAAGAAGGGAATTAAAACACTAAAACTAAACACAAACAGAAATAAATGAACCCCAACTGCATTTTAAATGAATAGTAACACTGAAGAGAGAGCAAAGAAAACAAATTTAGGTAATTTTCAACACAGTACTTTGACATATATCTTCAATCTAGTGAAAAGAAAAAAAAATAACTGCTATCAAATACTGAATTCTTTTTAGAAGGTTTGGTTTTTATAGAGGTATGGTTCTGAAACTACTTTACATGGATTATAGAACTGAGCAAATTAGTCAATATGTTAATGATGGGATCAGGGTTCTCACTGTGAAAGAAGGGAGATTAAAATATGTGAAAAAGAAAGTGTTCTAAGGACCCTCTTTTGTTTCAAAAATCAGTTTGTTGTACTAGAAGACACCAGTGATTTGTCAAAGTAAGAAACCTCTAGAACTGAACTGGTTTTGAATGAGCTTGAAAGCAATCATGCCCTAGTATTAATGAGCCACCCAGAAGCCAGATTTTGTTTGTCAAATAACGTTCCCCAAACCAGGACTCTTTGAAGAAATATCTGACTCCAGAGCTAGAACATCTGGTGCCAGAATGTAGAAAAATATATGCTCTGATTTCAAAAAAATTCATGGAAATAAAGAAATACAACTTAATCAACTTTGTTATCACACACTTATTTGGGGGAATAATAATTAACTAGGTAGGATTATATATCTCTTTCTAGAGTACCAATATCATTAACTACTTCTGTTGCAATGAATATTACCCATACATATTTTTCTTACAAGTATAGCTACCATCTAACACCACACAATGTTACTATAATACTACTGAATGTATTCCTTAAGCTGTATCCTTTAACCTCGTAACTTATATGTATCCCCAGACACTTTTAATAAGGTATATTTTATATTTTTTCCAATTTCTGGGATCAGCCTATAGTAAGAAACTTTATTATAAAGTATTTGATTGAACAGTCATTACAGAAAAGAAGATAAATGCTTTAACCGTTGTAATTTATATTTTTTCCAAAGGTTAAGACATTCATATGATTCAAAATAATTGTGTAAAAAAGATATTGGTATAAAAATTTCACTACCACCTTTGTCTCTAATTGGTTATTTATCTGTCAACTGTGGGTAACCACTTTCTATATTTTTGAGGGCTATCTTTACAGAATTTCCTTGTGAAGAAATAAGGCTATATATATATATTATTTTCCCCTTTTCTTCATAATGGTAAAATATGATATATATATATATATATATATATATATATATATATATATA
>NW_027397065.1:46166104-46195069 GCF_003265705.2 Callorhinus ursinus
TGATATATATATATATATATATATGTATATATATATATATATATATATATAGTACCTTACTTTCTTTCACTTAGCAATATATCATGAAGCCTTTCCATGATCACCATATACATGTCCACCTTATTAAGAAACAATACATGCTCAAAGAATGACAGAGACATAACAAAAGAACAGAAGAATCACCTTCAACTGGTTCCAACTGGTTGAGTCTGGGACAAATTTAGCATCAAAATGATTAAGATCACTAAGATATTTTAACCTACTGATTATTCTTATTAAACAAGAATCCATGGGTCCACATTGAAAACAAATGGGTAAATTAACAAACAAATAAAAGTGAGGGCTCATCCTTCTGCTCCAGTACCAGCTAATAAATAATGGAGGGAGTGGGGTTTAGAAAATCACTGTTTGCAACCATGTGAAGATTGGTTCAGACCAGAATCATCAAAGATAAAGGTCTTGAAGTGTCCCCTTGAAGAATGCTTCCTGGGTGCAAAGGGAAAAGCACTGAATATGTAGTGGAGAAATGGACAATACTCTGACTCATGCCACAATAAATATTATCCATGAAGGGAAGGTACACATCATGTGACCCCAATGTGATATGCTGAAAGAACACATTACTTACATAGTATTCTCACTAGAAATGTGTAACATGAATCTTTCTTTTTTTAATTTTTTTATTATTATGTTATGTTAATCACCATACATCACATCATTAGATTTTGCTGTAGTGTTGTGTATAACACCCAGTGCTCCACACAGAACATACCCTCTTTAATACCCATCACCAGGCCCACCCATCCCACCACCCCCTCCCCTCTAGAACCCTCAGTTTGCTTCTCAGAGTCCCTGGTCTCTCATGGTTCGTCTCCCCCTCCGATTTCCCCCCTTCATTCTTCCCCTCCTGCTATCTTCTTTTTTTTTAACATATAATATATTATTTGTTTCAGAGGTACAAGTTTGTGATTCAACAGTCTTGCACAATTCACATGAATCTTTCTTATGAGGGACCATCTTCAAACCCCAAACGCAAACAGAAAATAACCGACCTGTGTTCATCAAAGAAGGTCAATCTCATGAAAGCCAAAGAAAGACCCGAGGAACTGTTCCAGACAGAAGGGGACTAAGCAGACCAGACAAATGTAACAATCCAGACTAGATTCTCTACTAGAGGAAAAAATGCTATAAACGAGGTTATTGGGGCAATATTGGACAAATTGGGACAAATCTGAAAGAGTGCAGATTAGATAAAAAGATCGTGTACGAAATTTCCTGAAGTTGATAAATTATATACTATGATTATAAAAGAGAATATCCTTGTTCTTAGAATGTAAGCATTGAAATAGTAAGGGGTGTGACATATACAATCTACCTTAAGTGAAAAATACAAATGATAAAAAAATCACATCATTTTCTCAAATGAAAAAAGAAATAATAACACATGCATATGGGTAATAAAGCAAATGGGGAAGTGCTAAAGAAAACTGAATCTGGGTAAAGGGCATACACTTCTTTGTCCTATTCTTGTAACTCTCTAGAGATTTAAAATGATTTCAAATAAAAGAAAAAAAAAGATTACATATTTCACTGGAAGAAATAAATAGTAAGACAAGCCAGGGAAGCTTTGAAAGAATAGAGTAACAAGGTGAGTTATGCTCTACCTATATTGAATTTCATCCTAAAGTTCTAAAATATTAGTCTTATAAAATATTAGTCTTGTACCACTCCATGGATTGAGGAACAGATCAAAGAAAGAGACCTAAAGGGCCCCCAAAGATGCTATAAACACATATGTTGAAGTTGGAATTTCTATCTCTTGGCAAAGGAGTCATACTTCTGATAAGTAATGCTGGAACAATTTTCCAAACAATTTTCTAAAATTGTTCCAGCATTTAGAAAAACAATTTGAGAAAAAAATCAAAGTGGATCTTTATCTCGTAAAATAACCAAAACATATGTCAGGTACAAACAAGTAAACAGAAACAAATGACAACACACACACACACATAAAATGGAAGAAAAATACTAAAGAACAACTATCTAACTTAAGAATGAACAATGTCTTTTAAAGAATAAGGATAGATGATAAAACCATTAAGGAAAATATTCATCTGACATAGAAATAAGAGATTGCTGTCTGTAAAAGAAATACCACAAATAAAAATAAGGGCAAATAAAAAACTGAGAAAAACCTAACAGTTATGGCTGATAAAAGTTTAACCAATAGTGATACAATTTCTCATCATTAAATTGGCAAAAATAAAAAAATTAAGATTTTATTTATTTGATAGAAAGAGAGAGAAAGAGAGATCAGAAGCGGAGGGAACAGCAGAAGGAGAGGGAGAAGCAAGCTCTCGACTGAGCAAGGAGCCCACCTCGGGGCTCAGTCCCAGGACTCAGGGATCATGACCTGAGCCAAGGCAGATGCTTAATTGACTGAGCCCCCCAGGTGCCCTAAATTGGCAAAAATTTAAAAGGCAAACAGATAGTGTTCCACTTTTAAACACACTAACATAAGAGTTAGTTGACACAAAGTCTCTTGAATAAAATTTCCTATATGTTAACAGCCTTAAAATTTTCAAATCTCACTTTGATTTTAAATCAAACATGAAGGAAGACAGGAACATGTGAAAAATACAGAAATGTCCAGTTATTGGGCAATGGAAAAGCACTGCATGGCCATCTCTATGCGGGAATGCTATCGGGAATGCTATGAAGCCATTAAGAATCAACTTTCACGTATACCGAATGATATGGAAAATGCTCATGATTGCTCCAGCCCGCCCGGCCCTCGGCCATCCCTCCCCCGTGTCACCATCATGGTGGTCTTGTTTCTGCTGCGGCAAGGACAGTCCAGGATGCCGAAGAATCAGGGAAGAACAAAAAGGGACTGCCACCGCATCCCAAGAAGCAAAGTCCACCAAAAAATGTAGTGGAATCAAAGGAGAGGGGCAAGCTACTAGCCACCCCAACAGCAGCAGAATGGTCTAAAAATTTGTCTTCAGCCAGTTCTTACCCATCAGTTGTGAATCACGGCGAGATGGTAGGGAGCCCTAGTCCCAGTCCCAATGCTAGCATGCTATTCACAGATGAAGGGGTTCCAGAATTTTTGTCAAGAGAGACTTCGCTAGAGGGGCACCTGGGTGGCTCAGTTGGTTAAGCGACTGCCTTTGGCTCGGGTCATGATCCTGGGGTCCCGGGATCGAGTCCCACATCGGGCTCCCTGCTCAGCAGGGAGTCTGCTTCTCCCTCTGACCCTCTTCCCTCTCATGCTCTCTATCTCTCGTTCTCTCTCTCTCAAATAAATAAATAAAATCTTTAAAAAAAAAAAAAGAAAAGAAAAGAAAGACTTCGCTAGAGTTTCCTCAAAAAGTTCTGCCCCATTCAGAAAACAGGGTTTGGATTCAAAAGCTCTCCAGGAGAGCAGGGGAGGGACAGATGACTCATCGTCTTCTTCATCTAGCTCCTCCGATTCAGAGTCTGACCAGGAGGGTAAGGCTCCGAGGTTGATCCTCAGATAATGAGCAGGGGCAAAGGAGGGCTTCCAACACCACAGGCCTCCCATTCCCTTGAAAATAGAGCCCCCAAAATTGCAACATCAGCAAAAGAGAAGACCTGGTCACAGCAGGGACAGCCAGACCTCACCCCTCCAGAGAGGGCCCATCAGGCAAAGAAGGGCCCCACTGTGAAGCCAATAGAGGACAGAAAAGACATTAAACCAAAAACCACAACACCCACATTACAAGCAGATAAAGAGTTTATGAAGCAAAATGTAAAGGAAAAACAAATGGAGAAAATATTCAGATCAAGTGAAAAAGATAAAGAAAGCCAAAAGCCACTTGAAGTTAAAAAAATGTTACCTGACCGTGTCTACACAGCCGGATGGCAGCCCAGCGCCTGTGCAATTGTCAGAAAGAACCAGAGCTGCAGGACCCTGCAAGCACCTCCTGAGGCCAGAGAAAGACATTTGGAAAAACAAGTACTGGAAGGTGATGGGAAGGTGGCGTTTCCCCTGTTCGACAGGGAAAACTCGGGGAAGCGGGTAACAGGAGGAATTCTGAAGGCTAAAGAGGAGATTTTGGAAGGTGAGTTAGCAGGACAACGTCTGAAGCCAGTTCCTGTTCCTCACGAAGGCATTTTCGTGGAAAAGACCGCAGGCCTGGGCCTTGAGGGGACAAGATGGCGGAAGACCCAGTGCCTCGCCTGCAAGAGCAGGATGACACACAGGAGCCTGCTCAAGCCACCGGCCCCTCCAAGCCCTTCGACAACACCATGTACAGGAACCTGCAGCACCATGACTACACCCCGTACACCTTCTTAGACCTCAACCTGGGTCTGTCCAAGTTTAGCATGCGTCAGCCCTCTTCAGGACGGGAGTCACCTCACCACTGAGTTGCCCCTTGAGAGAGAAAACCTTCCAGTGTCTGGGCGGCAGAAATAAAATCTACTCCAGTCATGAGGGGAAAAAGAAAAAGAAAATGCTCATAATCTCTTGTCAACTCTAAGTCCAGAACTCTTTCTCTACAAGATAATAGATATAATTTTTACTATGTTATTTGATTTAAAAATGATTATCTGCTAAAAGAGTATATAACACCTGGAGAACCATGGTAAAAGGAGCAAATAGAAATCAGACACACAGGTATAAATAAAAGTATGAAATAGATATGGTTTTTATAACATATACAGTTGACAGTGACATCTCTCTCCTCCCTCCAGTTCCTAATGTGGTATTCAGTAAACACTAAATAATTAAGCTCCACCTCCTTGTGAGGTTAAATATATTTGAGAGGGGTATGTTTTTGTATCTACAATAAGAATGGAACCTATCCAGGGGTACAGCTAGAGTTTATTATAAATGGGGGCAATATTTTAAAAAGTCATTAATGTGCTTTTGTCTTCTGCCTTCCCATGTATGTGACCTTTGTACTAGCCAGTTCAAAGCAACTGCCTGGTGAGAAGTCCAGATTTACAGGGGGAAAAAAAAGACTACAGAGAAGGATTTAAATATTATTCAGATTTTACATTTAAAAATAAAACTATGGAGATGAGTTCTCATTTAGTGTATCAAACACTACATCTAGAGAACTCAGCCTATGCATGCCCCTCATGGTATGGACCAGGGTAAACACTGTTTCTTTAAAGGTCCACGCAGTGAATATTTTGGTTTATGGGACGCAGCCTCTGCCGTATCTATTCGATTCTGCACCTTGAGGTGTGGAGGTATTTTAGCTAAGTTGAGATCTGTGCAGGGTGGTGGGGACGGGGGTTCTGACACTCCACCCAATATGATACACTTGAAAGAGATTCTTTGTAATTTCTCTCTAAAATCCTGAAATGTAGTTACATCAAATTAAACATGTAGCTCACTGTGCTCAGATGACAGGTTTAGTTTACCAACTCAAAGCACCTTCAGTTCTCTAGTGGCATGAACTCTAAGTTGAGAGTCAGTGATAGGGCAAAATGCCTGCTCTTTAAGGCAAGAGTGAGTTCATAGGAGGCAGCATGGAGACCTGGGGGTCTTTAGCAAATAAGAGCCAACATGGGCCCATCCAGCCATAAAGCTTCACGAAATCTTTACCAAGGCAAGGTAGACAAGGATACAAATTACACTAACCAGAGACTCCAATGCCAAGCCCAGGTAAGTGACTCTAACACCATGCCCATCACAGCAAACTAGTAAATGATGAATTCTGCCTTGGAGACCAAGGGGACAGAGGACTTCTACTTGACCTAACTTGCATTCAGTCAACCTAAGTCATTGCTACTCAATGTGTGGTCCACCGACCTGTAGCATCACCTGGGGGCTTATGAGAAATGCAACATCTCAAGCATGTCTCACACCTACTGATCTATTTAATGCATTTTCACAGGATCCCAGGTGATTTGTAAGCATCTTAAGATTTGAGTACTGAAAGAGGCCACACCCCAAACTCCTACCGCCCAGCACTCTCTGAGAAAGAGAAATGTGGGACAAGGTGATAAGATACAGAACACTATAACCCAGGAGAGATCAGAGCCATTACTGGTTAGCTGGAAAAATTATTAACTAAATGTCCAATTTAATTTAAAGCCTAGGCCATAATTGAAAGAATACATTCATGCCCATATATCTGTGTGTTCTTCCAGGGTTGGCATATCAGCAAGAAATGCACAGAGTATGGTGGGGCACACACAGGTCAGGTCATCAGCAGAATCAGAGGAGATGAGCAAGATCTTGCACAATACTGATCCTGTGCTCACATCACTGAATCTCCTGGAAAACCCAGACTGAGGGCTGAACTGGCTTAGCATCTCAGGGCCACAAGGGCATGGCATTGGAGCAAACTATTAATTCTCCCTTCTGCAACTGGAAGGACTTTTAAAAAAGAGACCATGGCAATCAAATGGAGATTCTCATTTGAACAAGATCTAGGTTCAAATTCTTGCTCCACTGTTGATGAGCCATGTGGCTGAAGCATAAGTCACTGAAGCCAAAGTTGCCTGACCTATGTGTGGAGAATACAAACCCACATTCCATAGTCCACAATTCTGAAATCAAAAGCTCTAAAAAGAAAAGGTTTTCAGAACGTATTTGGTGGCAAACCTGACCTGACATGAACTCGTCTCACTGTAAAACTGACCTGAACCAACAATGGCACCAAGGATAGTCTTTATTTATTCCATTTAGGATATGTTTCCCCGTGTTTTGTTGACATCAAAAAAGTTCATGTTGGGATGATAGGGTGCTGCCCAAGATCCCAGTAGGATATGTATATTGTCTTACCTTTCTAAACAACAACAACAACAAATTCTACATTTTGAAACACACGAAGGGTTTGGATAAGAGATCAAAGCTTGCAGGCCATTATAGGCATTTAATATGTGAAGTATCTAGTCCAATGTCTGGAATACAATAGATGCCCCAGATAAATTAATTTCCTTCTCTCTCCTTCTTCATTCCAAATCTCTTACTTAAAAAAGAAAAAAAAAAAAAGCCAACATGGTAAATATGCATAAAGATGGATATTTTTAATCATTATACTTTTAATGTCTTTCTCATAAGATATGCAGGGTAATCATGATTCTGTTTGGTAAAGAAATGAAACACAGCAAAATGAAACTATGTGAATGAGCTATAAACATAAAACCAGCCATAACAATATATATCACAAACAGCATTTTCTGGAAAGGGCAGTAATGAGTAATAGCTAAGAACATGAGATTTGGTATCAGGCAACTCTGGGGTCAAGTCCAGACCTTGTTTTAGACCATCTGCATGAGAGCTGCAAGCTACTTAGATAATTAAATTAACTAACTTCACAGAGCCTCAGTTTTCTAAACTGTAAAATAGGTATTAAATTTGTACCTCCATCCCAGGTTTGTGCCAAAGATTAAATGATATGATGTATGTACAGCATTTAGCACAATGCTTGTCAAATCCCTACATGGTAATAGTAAAAACTTAACAATTGAAGTAATTATTATAGTTTAGAGCTACAGTTGACTAGATACTAAATCACCTAGGTTCATTAGACATCAACAGTCTGAAAAATTCTTTCAGTTCCACATTTGATTATACACTCAACAAAAATATATTTAATTTATACACTAATTGGGTTTTAACACTAACAAACAGGTTGTAAGAACAGCCTAACATGTTTTGACATGCTAACGACAGGCTATATTCTCACACTAAATTACAATTCTGTAAACATTGAGTTTGTCAAAAGCCACAAAATAATTACTGTATTAGATTTCCAACTGTTATATCTTAACCTGAAGATAAATATAGTATGTAATAAACAGAGAATCTAATTGCTACTTTATGTAGAATTTCTACAACACCCCCAAAGTTATGGTAAGTACCAGTAATTCATTCCATCTAAACTTGGGAAAAATTAAGAAATCATTGGTGCACATTTGATTTTACACATTAGCACATTCTAATTAAATCTCTCAGAGTCTATAATATATGTGGTTCTAATTAACTAACTCATCAAGCTTCTAAGTGGACCAAAGAGTAAAATATTTGAACTTAAGCAAAACAAAATCATTAAAGAGGAGAATTTGCCAGAGTTTGAATCTATAAGGAAAACTGGCCTTTTAGTCTATGCTGATTCTTGGCTTTCTGCAAATATGCATTCCTAGTTAGAGAATCATGAGGATGTTCATTTCAAAGGTAGTGGATTAACAATTTAGACAGTTGTTAGCCTATGAATACACTGTGATTCCAAAGTTCAAAGAGGTGTCAGAGCCATAACTCAAAGGATAGATTGGGCCAGTTCAGTTCAAGAGAGCAATAAAAGCCTGCCAAGGAGAAATTGGCAATTCTTAAAGATCTATGTCAAAGATAAGAGTCTGAAGAAGCAAGTGGATTATTGGCAGCATCTGGGTCAACCATAACCTGCTTGTTCCTTTATTTTAATAGTTATTGTGTCTCTAATGTGTGCTGAACACTTTACTAGCAATGAATATCCACCAGGTCTGGGAGCAGGGAATATGAGACCAAGCCATAGAAGCCAAAGAATACAAGGATGAACCTCCCCAAAGAGCAGAGCTAGGAGGCCAAGGACTAAACTCAGTCATGAGAAGTGTAGTCGAGCAGCAGGGAAATAGCCTGGGCCACCCGGCTAAGGTCCTGCATATGTGCAGGTGTGTTGAAGAGCAGAGATCAAGCTAAGTCAGCATCCCCAGCCGTGGAGACTAGAGGCTTGAGAGCCAAGGCAATTTGGTAAGGCATCACATTTTGTGAACTTTATTGGTTTGGAACCCACAAGGTTATTTTCCCTGTGCAAAGTCCACAAACATAAATAGCCTACGATAAAACTCATGTAGTAATCTAGTGATGGTGTTAATGAAACTTCCCTGTTTTTTTAAGGGTTTTATGGGGGGAGGTATATGTGGTATCGGGGAGACACATCTTCTACTTCTTGCTGAGCAGACCAGACAGGGGGGTTGGAGACATCTCTTCCTTCTCTTCAGTCACTGGTCAAGATCCAATATCCACAAGAGTTCCAGGCTGATCTCACACATGCCCTTCATGCCAACATTCTTATTAACCTCCAAAGATGGTCAAGGCACAGTTTCCAAAACGTTCAAGATGCAATTCTCATATAAACATAGAATTAACATATACTAAAGACATCATTTAACTCATTAATGAGAGGACAAGCAAGATGGTTGCTATGGGTTGTTTCCCCTAAAATGATATATTGAAGTCCAAACCCTGAGGACCTCAGGATGTGATCTTCCTGGGAAACAAGGTCATTGCAGGTGTAATTAGTTAAAGTGAGACCATACTGGAGTAGGGGGAGCCCTTCAGCCACTGTGACTAATGTCCTTATAAGAAGACAATCCAAAGGCACAGGCAGAATGCCAAGTGACAATGGAGGCAAAGACTGGAGTGATACAGCTCAAGCCAAGGCACACCAAGGGCTGCTGTGCACCCACATGACACAATAAAGTTCTGTTGTGTTAAGCCACCCAAGTTTGGGTACTTTGTTATGGCAGCCCTAGGAAACGATCTACTGGGTAAGCTGGCTCAAAGAGCATTAGAGAAATTGGGTATTTACCACCATTTTGAAAAAAAATCATGCAATAACATTATTAAAGATACAAAATTGGAGGGCACCTGGGTGGCTCAGTCATTTAAGTGTACGATTCTTGATTTCAGCTCAGGTCATGATCTCAGGGTCCCAGGATCAAGCCCGGCATCAGGCTCTGCACTCAGTGGGGAGTCTGAGATTCTCTCTCTCCCTCTGTCCCTCCCCCTGCTTGTGAGCACATGTTCATTCCCCCCACCTCTCATAAATTAATTAACTTAAGAAAAGGTACAAAACAGGTTTATGTCCTAGAGAGCAGTTAGATCATCACCTTGGGGGAGAGAAACCATCTCTCCTGGACAAATGTCTACAAATTATCACCATAACTTCACCAAACCTGAGCTTTTAATCAAATGTGCATGGCAAGTCAAACAAAAGGACCATTCCCTTAGATAATTCAAAAACCCACGGGTGGCCCATTAAATAATGTTCCAACATGACATATTAAAAGGGCTTATTCCCCACTCTTCCCTTTTGCACGATCCCCAAGATTTGTACCATTTTTTTTTTTTGGCAAGTCCCTTCCTCACATGCCTGCCCACTTGAATTTGCAGGTTTACTAGCATGCTCCCCTGGCCACGCCCCACCGACTTGCTGACCGTTTGCACATGAAGTTTGTCATCCCATCCACCACCTCTAGAACTCTATTCTTGTCCCAGTTCTGACAATAATCAAGCTCCTCCCATTTTTATACACCAGTGCTTTAATGATTCTGTTCCACTACTCCAGCCGCCTGGAGGCTTAGTGAGATGCAGCCCACTTCTGTAGAAAACAAACAAGTTCCTCCGACAGAATCTTGAAGGAGGTTCAGACAACTTTAATCTGAAAAGTTAACTGCTTTGTTCTATGACGCACTAGAAAGGAGAAATGAAATCTTTTCCCTCGCCTCCTGGGAGGGTTTGAAGATTAAGCCCACCCTGCTTTCTAAGAAAGGAGACATAGATCCTATCTTGCTAAGAATTTGGACTCAAGGCTTAATAGGCCAGAATGGTCTTCACGAAAGAAAAAGAAACTGGGGTGGAGTATCATCCACCTATGTGCCACCCAGTGTGGTGAGAGAACTTACCAAGAATGGAGCTGCTGCTGCAGAACAGAAGCAGGGACTGGAGGTCTCCTGCCATCCCAGGGTCAACATTTTAGTTAAAGGATTGGTGGGGGGAAGGCAGGGGCTTCTGGGAAAGAGATCAGGGCAGGTAGTGGAGGGGCACTTGAAGGGGGTGGATTCTTAGAAGAGGGGCTATTGATAACCACTGTGAAACTATTACAATAGATCTAAAAATGCATAGCTGGATCAGCATGCACCTGCAAAGTATCAGCCCTGAAAGAGACAAAGGTCAAGCAGAAATAGAAAAAAAAAAAAAAAATGACTTGGTGTAACAAGAAGAAAAAACGCCAGCCTTCCTGGATTCCCCCAGGACAGCCAAGAATCCAAGAGAGGTCTTAGAACACTTCACTTTTGCGGGGAAGGTATCAGAACTACCTCCCCTGCGCCCCCATCCATGTATTTCTGGTGGTTGAACAGTGTGAGCTGGAGAACCCCTCGGCAAGAAGAATGTTAAATGACACCCTAGTAAGTAGTACAGATTTCCATTTTAAAGCTTAAAATAAAATAGAATCCATTCATTTGTCTTCCCCTTCCTCCCCCACCAGGCAACGCAACTCACATCGAAGGGTGAAAATCTAGGAATACCTCTTTATATTTTATCTCGGGGTGGCAGAAATTAGGGAAAATGATTTCCCCTTTCTAGCATCAAGTGAACAGAACCAAATTTTTCCTGGCTCTCAGCTATGGTAAATGATTAGATACATAGCCTGGCTCAGTAAAGTGGTGCAGTTTCATTTCCTGAGAGGAAGAGAGGTTTAAATCCACCAGACAACTTGTTTGTAACAAGCTTGCAAGGGCCCGTCAGAATGCAGTAACTATCCACCCTGCTTGAACAAGTTAGTGAATGAAAGAAAGGCTTTTGACCTCCAATGAAAAAAAATTAAAGGGATTTGTCACTTTGATTTTGGTTCCGAATTCAAAATCAATGCCAAGACAGAAAATGCCATAATGCATAGAAATGCTGCCAGTGACCTTCTTTAGAAAATGGGGTGAAATATTAGCAGTCACCAGTGAACTTGGGTCCTATACACAATCAATAGCGATCCTTCATTCCAACAACAACAACAACAACAACAATATAATAATAGCATCTCACATTGATTGACTGTTCAGTCTGTGCTAGAGATGTGCTAAGGGATAAATCTGTACTCTCTGAAATGATCTTCCCAACAGCCACCCGGAATATTTATCATTCCTACCCTGGTTTACAGAGGAGGAAATGCAACTGTAAGAGCTTATATAACTTGCCATCAATAAATGAAGAAGCTGGAATTCAAACCCAGGCCCACCTGACACCAGAGCCCATAACCTGAAACACTATCATATCACTTAATACCCATCATCACTTAATAGCCATTAAGTGCCATCATATATCACTTAGCGCAGAAAAAGAGTGGGGGGAGGGGCACCCAATAATGTATCCTGGACTCTGAGTCCAAGAGACTTTGTGAACCAGAGAAGCTGCCCCTGGGCATTAAAAAAAAAAAAACCAACAACCTCCCCCTCCCCCAAAAAATAAAAGAGCAACAAGAAAGAACAAGACTATTCTTGAAAGCTATCTAATTTTTATTTTAGTGTGATTTGATTTCCTTTCTGGAGAGCTTTCTTAATTCTGTTAGAATACCTCAGTGAAATAGAGACTAGGCCGAACTGTCCTAATGCAAGCTGGAAAGCAAGATCAATCAGGAGGCCCTTAGAAGAAGGATGAAGGGCAAGTGGCAGAACGCAGCCAATGCCAAGAGTATCGGGATCCTTCTCAAGTGTCTCAGATGTCTTCAGTGTCAGTTGCTTCCTGAAATGCTGTAACAGTGTCAGTTGCTTCCTGAAATGCTGTAACTGTGGACTCAATTTCCTATTATCCACCTGTGAATTCCCCACTCTGCAGATTTAGCCTGAGGTCTTTGAAGCTTTATGCCTAAAGCAGCTCCGATATCTCCGCAGCCGACTTCAGAACTGCTGCTCCCTCCTGCGGGGATGGCTCACCCCTGGATGGAACACCTGCTAACTAGGCTTTGGTCCCCCAAATGCTCGTTACCCCCCAACTGCAAGCAATGGCCTCTCTTTTATCTCCATTTAGGTGTGTGCCATGAGTGCTCCCAGAACCAGGAGTGGGAATGCGCACAATCTGGGGACCGGGATTAATTCAATTCGGCTGGGGCCAAGAATGTATGTATTTTAGCTTCAGAGGTGGGTTCATTCACCCAGCTTATAGAGCATAAAATGGTCCAAATCCTTTGAAAAGTTATATGTGGTATATATGACAGAAAAGGATAAAAGAAGACCAAACATCAAACTTTGCTTTATGTAAGTGTTGTTATCTGTCTTTCCTTTTAAAGACGGCATGCAGCACTTGAAGGAGCTCGAGCTTTCTACTGAAGCTGATCTGGGCATGAGTTGGGGTTCCACCACTCACTGGCTGGGTGACCTGAGGCAAATTACTACTTCTTTCTGCCACTTTCTTAGTCTGCAGCAGGAAGAGTGATAGTACTGACCTTATGGGTTGTTGTGATTGTACAAACACCTCAGGTAAGACTAGGAACACTGTAGTTTACAAGTAAATGCAGGATCATTCTCATGATCATTAATAGTAGTAATAGCACCAGGATTACTAGTAGTAGAAGCGGTGGTGGTGGTAGTACTAGTAGTAACAGAAGTATTAACAGAGTAACAGCAGTGCTGTTACAGAAAGGAGCAAGTTACAAGGGTTGGATACATTTTGAATAAGAGTTACCCCCCAAAACATAAATATTATGTTTAAGAACTATACATATTTGTATATTTTTAAAATATGCTTTGCCTCTAGCTATGAATATCAAATAGCATCTTACCCTGAAATAAGGACTGGCATAACGAATTAAGATGCTTTCCATTTATTTATCCTTTGAAGATACTAATTCAAGAGAATTGCTTAATATTCCTCTTTCTTAATCTATTTAAGCATGCAAAACATGAATGGACTTCCCTGAGACCCTAATAACATGAAGTATAAGATAAGGCCACTTGCTTTCAAATTAAAACAAAATCTATGTTTCTATCTTTGTTCCTAATGTAGTGACTAATGGAGCCCTAACGCTTTGATCTTCCACTTGAAAAATATCAAAACATGTTTAATAGGCAAATCGAGGTAGGAGCTTGTGGGGTCATCCCCAGCAGGTTTTTTCCCCCCTTATAATAATAATTGGAAAAATCTATGGGGCCCTGAGGATCCTTATTTTAAAAATAATTCTATCTCTAACAAAAATCCACTAGCTTATCCTTAGTCACATTTCAAAATGAAATTTAGATATTAAATAGTATTGATTTCAATTCAAAAGCTGCTTTGACCACCTCTGTATCAATCCCACTGACTTGGAAGGAGAATCCGCGGAAATCATTAAGTCATTTATCTTGTCAAAAATCTCGGCAATGTGCCTAGATGTATCAAACCCTGGACAAGGCTACTTTCAGTTCCCATTTCCTCCCAGTAAGTGACTTCCCGTAAGCCCTTCGGCCAGCTTCTGCCCAGGTCAGATAGCTCAGAGGAGGAGGGAAAGGGAATTTGAAAATACACATCATCAGAACTGATGAGAAGGACCTTTCAAGATGGGGATGAGGTGGGAGTCACATTTCCTCCGAAGCGATGCAAAGACCTCCAAAATCCTTGCTCATGCTCCCTGGAGTTTTCAACACATACTCCTTCCTGTTTCCATTCAGCAGACACTCATGTAGCTTTTCTTTCGTGCCAGGCACACTACAAGGTGCTGGATGGCAACGATGAACCCACACACAAGAAAACCCTGTCTACAGTCTACTGGGGGAGGCAGGAAGGAAATGATCAATTGCACAAATAAGTACACGAGTGTAAGTTATGACATCTACTATGGAGGGAAATAATAATAGATGTTGTGCGAAGGAAGAATAAGGGGGAATGATTAGATGGGAGGAAGGGATATTTAAGCTAAACCAAGGCAGAAGTGGAATTTGGCTGGGAAGGGAAAGCATTCTTGGCAGAGGGAACCTATATGGCAAAAGATTAGAAGTCAGGAGAGGGTTGATTCAGTGACTCCACAGGGATGACATCATCCCATGACGAGGGTGTTTGGGGGACAGACTTGTCTGCAGAGCTTCCTTGGTCATGGCAAAGACTGTGGAGTTTTTCTAAGTGCAATGGAATGATTTTACGCAGGGAGGTAACATAAGTGAAATAATAAAAATCTAATAAAGGTGTACAAGAGTGCCCCACTTGGTTTTGGTTTTGTTTTTCTGGAAAAGCTCCAGGATTCCACTTTTCTCTTGCTGGATGGTCGAAGGCAGTTTTTAATCAAGAATAGTTCTCCTGGATCTCCTGCAGAATCAGCCGAGGGGGTTGCTAAAAAGGCAGAACCTCATTGAAGACCTACTGAATCCGAATGTTGGGATTCTGCAGATTCCTAGGAATCTGCTTCCTAAAGTCTCATTCCCATTCCAGTGCACTCTGCACTGGCATGGGCCTGGCAGGGACCCCATGGGGTGGGGAGAGAAGAGTCAGAAGAGTCTGTGGGAAGCAGGGCGTATTTAGGGCAGGCTGGCTTCCCAGGGAGGAGATGAAGGGCGCCAGAAGGGCATAAGCAGACAAGAACTGTAGGAGGGGCCTGAACGGGAGATGTGCCTCTCTCCTCAGTGAGCAAGGAAGGAGCACAGGACATTTCATCCCCAAAACACAACCTCTAGGCTACCCATTTCTCTGAGTTTGCTGGGGCTGCCATAACCAAGTGCTGTATGACTGACTGGCTTGAACATCAGAAAATTACTTTCTCGCAGCTTTGGAGACTAGAAGTCCAAGATAAAGGTGTCCACAGGGTTGGTTTCTCCTGAGGGCTTTCTCTTTGGCTTGTTGATGCCACCTTCTCCCCACATCTTCACATGGTCTTCCCTCTGTGTGTGTCTGTGTCCTAATCTCTTCTTCTAATAAAGGTACCACTCCTACTGGGTTAGAACCCAATCTAATTCACCTCATTTTAATTCCATTACCTCTTTAAAGACCCTGTCTCCAAATGCAGTCAAGTTCTGAAGGACTGGGTTAGGACTTCAACAGAGGAATGTGGGGTGGGGTCAGTGGGGCATAATTTTGCCCACAAGACCATCTGACTCCTCTTTCCCTTTATTCCAAGTTTAGACCCTGTCCAGCAAGAGAATCTTCCTCTTTCAGTTTGGGGTCTTAATGTCAGGGAAACCAGTCATTTCTTCTCATTCAACGTAGGCTCCTCAGAAGCACAGAGCTGTAGAGGGCCTGACAGGCTGCCTGGGGGTGCTTTTTGACCAGTACCTTCATCCTCAATGGGCCTTCTGGGTCAGCCATGAGGATGCAGCTCTGCCTTTGTCCTAGCACACGATATTTATGTGTTTTTATTTTTATTCAAATAAATCAGTTGCTTCTGCTCTTCCTTTACTAATAATCATCTATTCCTCAACTCGATATATTGCACTTAAAAAATGTAATTGCTGGCCAAAACAATACATTTATCTGATAGAAAAATAATACTCAATTGAAGCAAATTAAATGTTCAGTAATACCTCCTACAGAACGTAGTATTTGGAAATTGGGTTGTTAATTAACAAGAATATTGTTTAAATGGAAAACATTAACAGTTCAAAATTGAGACTATGAGCTAGAGATACACTATTCGGACCCCAAGTTGTTCTCAACAGTATGAAAGTAAAATATAATTATAACATTTTTCAATGAATTGATGGAATATAAAACACATTTTTCTAACTAAAAATAAAATTTTCCTGAATCATTGACAACATTTTGAAATTCAGCCAGTTCCCCATAAAACAAATTAGTCTCTATTTCTTGACTTAAAAAGTAGTGACAAAAACTTCTTTCCCTGTTCAAGTGCATTTCATTTTGAAGGGTTCTTTTTTTTCCAATCTCAAAATAATTTACTTAAACAGCTGTTTCAGATGTTTTATTCTAAATATTGACGGTAGTGGCCTTCCCCAAATGCCACATGGAACCGTTTATACATCAGCTCCTACTCTCTGTCATGGGCATCCAAAAACAAGATGATGAGAAGAACATCATGTCAAATGCCAACTATATAACAGATACTGCAGTTTGCCTAACAGAGCCCTTTCCTTTCTACATGGCACTTAAATGATAGGCATGATTTGGATGGGTCCGGTGAAAGATGACAAGCTCTGAAAGTTCACATGAGAAGTAGCACTAGCTGGATTCTGAGTCATCATCTCTGACCCAGTGGTCCTCAAAGTCAGGTCTCTGGATCAGCAGCCCCAACCCTGCTTGGGAATTTATTAGAAATGCAAATTCTCAGGCTCCATCCCAGACTTTCTGAAATGAAACTCAAGGGGTGGGGAGGGTAGCCATCTGTGTTTTAATAAGCCCTCCAGTAGATTCTGATTCCTGCTCAAGTTGCAGAACCACTGGTCTAATCCAAAGTCAGAGCCCTAATGTTCAGCAAAGATACATCTAGCGTTGAGTAGGGGGATCGGGTTTGAGTAAGGAGAGTGGGGAAAGACCCAGAAAGGAAAAAGGGAAGGCAGAATGTGAACCCAGTGAAGAAAACCAATCAGGGCTCATTTTAAGCTTCTGGTACTGATATCAGTAGGAGTACCTTTCTCTTATCTGTTTCATATATTAGAGCCTCGTATATGGTTTTGTTGAAAATATCAGTTTTCTGCTAATTTTTAAATTTAAATTTAACCACTGTTATAGGTAGACTTCCCTTAGAACAGAGAAAGAGGTGCTTGATGCTTCAGAGGTCCTCTGCTGAGCCCTCCTTCAAGAACATTCCTTTTCCCAAGGACAAATGAAAGTGCCCACCTGAGGCCCAAGACCTTCCAGACTCTGCTCTATCTTTGGGGTCCCAGAACTGCCTGCCCAAATATGCCCAAGTCCCTTGCCCAGGCCTGAGCTGCTGGTCTCTTGTCCAGGACCATCTTCTGGAAGGAGGACTGTGCCACCCATGTGCACTCTAGGCCCAAGACAACATGCGTTGTAAGTCATTTATTTTTTATTTTTTAATTTTTAAATATTCTGTACAATATGGATATTTTGACATCTTAAAAAATAGCTTCTGGCTGGAGAGAGACTATCTCTCCTGAGGCTAGCCAGTTCCTAGAGCTAACAAAGGTCCCAGCCAGGAGCATGCCTTTGACACGCAAACCAACCAATCCTGAGTCCATACTCCAAATGCCTCCTTATCTAACTCCTACACACTATGCCCTAAATCAGCCCAGGGTCGGGTGCCAGGTGACTAGAGACTATTTCAATTAGCAATTATTTCTATCTATAGCTTAGAGCCCTCGGAAATTATTCAAACTAGCCAATTCCAAGCTGTTTACTCAGTCCTGCCTTGCCTTTCCTGAGAAAACTCCAGTAAAGGCCATGGTTAGTCTCAGCTCTCCCTCTCACTCCTGTATTCTGCTTCCTGACCACCCTGGTGTGTTCCCCCGTGGCCCTACAGAGCATGTGGTGACTCCCTCTCTGGGCTCTGAGAACATAATAAATCTTGCAAGCCTCTCTCTCGTATTCTCCTGTGGCCTCACCAACTCTACCTTGCAATAGCCAACATGTGCATTCTTAAAACAGGGCACCAAACAGCAGCTGTGTAGAGGGAAAAGGGGGGCAGCGCTAGCAGAACCTAGAAGCATGATGGACTGGGGTGTTCACACATGGGCATACAAAGTCCCTTATAGTGTGGGGATGTGCCCAAGCTGGAAAGAGCAGCCTGTGGACCCGGGCTGAAGCAACATGCACCTCCATGGTCCAGGCTCAAAAACTCCAAAGAGTCCAAGAACCCTAAATTTAGACCTGGTCCTTCAAGTCATAATGAAGATGTATTTGTCAAGGTGGAAAGATAAAACCAACTCTAATGAACAGTTTGTTCACCTGACTTATAACTTTGAACCTTTATACACTTAGCGGGTGGGCCTCCATTTGTCCTTTGCTGCAAGTACCCAAATGTTAGGAGAGAGCCTCGTTACAGGGTAGGAAAAGTCAATGTGTTTTTGGTTGGTTGCTCATGATGCCATTTTATTTTATTTATTTTATTTCATTTTATGCAGTAGCAGAAAAGTTTTCCCATCTATCTTGAGGAAGAGTGAATAGCTAGAAGAAATTAAAACATTTCTGATTTCCACCTGTGCCATTTTACTTCTAAGGAAGAGTAAAAGTACTTTTGTGTTGTCAAGGATTTAAAGTCAAGCTCTACTGAGTTAATCAGTTCTTCAGAGGAACCGTGAATTCTATTACTGGGGCAGGGATTCTGTCTTGTTTATCACTATATCCTCAGCATCTAGCTAAGAGCCTAGCACAGAACAGGTTCTTTTTCTTTCCCCTCCTAATCCATTATTATTATTTTTTAAAATCACTTTTGAGATATAATTGACATGTAAAAACCTGTATGTATACAACTCATGAACTTGTGAATATGTATATACCCTACACAACCAAAACTATCACCACCAATACACCTAACACCTCCAAAAGTTTCCTCCCACCTCCTTAGATTATCATTATTTATGTGTATGTGGTAAGAACATTTAACATAAGATCTGCTGTCTTTGCAGATTTTAAGGTTACAATACAGTACTGTTCCCTAGGCACTATGCTGTCTAGTGGATCTCCAGAATTTTTAGCTTGTATAACTGAAAATCTATATCCTTTGGCCATCACCTTCCCATTTGACTCCTCTCCCCAGGCCCTGGCAACCAACATTCTATTCTCTGTTTCTATGACTTTGATTATTTTAGATTCCACACATTAGTGAGATCATACAGTATTTTGTTTTTCTGTGTCTGGCTTATTTCACGTAGCATAGCGTTCTTCAGGTCCATGCATATTGCTGCAAATGGCAGGATTTCCTTCTTTTTTAAGGCTGAATAATATTCCAATATACGTATATCCCATAGTTTCTTTATCTATTCATCCACTGATGGACACCTAGGTTGTTTTCATATCTTGACTACTGTGAATAATATTGCAGGTATATCTTTGAGATCCTGACTTCAATTCCTTTGGATATATGTCCAAAAGTGGCACTGCTGAATCATATAGTTCTTTTTTTTTTTTTAAAGATTTTATTTATTTGTGAGAGAAAGAGAGAGAGAGTGAGAGTGAGCACAAGCAGGGGGAGTGGCAGGCAGAGGGAGAAGCAGATACCCCACGGAGCAGGGAGCCCAATGCGGGGCTCGAACCTAGGACACTGGGATCATGACCTGAGCCAAAGCAGACACTTAACCGACTGAGCCACTCAGGCGTCCCTCATATAGTAGTTCTATTTTTAATTTTTTGAGGACCCTCCATGCTGTTTTCCGTAATAGCTGTATCAATTTACATTCCTACCAGCAGCGCACAGCATTCCCTTTTCTCCACATCCTTGCCAACATTTGTTACCTCATTTGGGTTTCTTTTCTTCTTTTTTTTTTTATAATAGTCACCCTAACAGGTGTGAAATGATAGCTCATTGTCATTTTGATTTGCATTTCCCAGATCATTAGTTATGTTCTCAATAAATGTTTGTTGAATAAATGAAAGAAAAACAAATCATTGAAGGAATCAGTTTAAAAAAAATCAAATTTCCCAAATTACATTAAGTCACCTTAACAATCATTTATTGACCCCCTGCTGTATGCCGGGCAGGAGACACCCAGATAGAGAGGGCACCAAGCCCGTCCTTGAAGAATTTACAGTTTAGAGGGGGGACAAACACACAAAATGATCATTTCCACAGGAGCTGGTGAAGGCATAGCTGTTAATTTCGTCTTTCCAAGGCAACTGCTTATCAGAATTTTTGTATTTAAAATTTACCGAAAACCCCAGGGTAATATTTCCAAAGGGACTAAGTGGGCAGGGCTCCGAAATGTTGGCAAACTAGTCACAGCCACTATGGTTTCTCTTTATCCAGCAGAAATCTCAGTTCATTTGCTCAATTGAGGTATGGGATGAGAGTGTTAGTTGCAGGGGAAGTCATGAAAACAGAGACACATTTCTATGTGTAAGACTTATTTCACATTATTCACTTACTTCGGAAGTATGAGCCTACAGCTGAACATAAGACATGGTCACTGCTCAGATTTTACTTCTAATGAGATCATCAAAGAAAAACTAACAAAGAATGTCTGCACTTTGTCCACTGTGCAGCCATCTTCCATTGTACGCCCTGTCATTAGGGGATCCCAGCAAGTAAGTTGTGAACAGTGTGAGCTGGTGTTTTTACTAGGCTTTCTGCAAAATTCCAGGACTTCACAAGACTGATAGGGTAGAAAGGCATGTTATACACATGGGCTTGTACACCACAGGTGCTTTCCAGCATGAAGCCCTTCAAGGTGCAGTCATCCGAAAGGCCAGACCTGCAATTTAAGGTCCATAAGATGGATCAACACCACAGAGGAAGATGTGCCACCAAGAGGTAATGAAATAAGTGGATCATGTTTTGTGGTGATGCCATCAATGAAAATCCTTCACATTTTTCTGATTATAATGTAAGCCAATAGAGGACCCCAGCACACAGAGGGAACTTGTACTAGTCAGCAATTTTCTCAGGAAACACGCACATGGAATTTTAAATAAGCTTTGAATTCAACGAAAAATTGCCTTTTCCTAAGTTATTTCCTTGCTGACAATAAAAGACATTCTAAAAATTATTTTTAAAATCAGACTATGTGTAGGTAACAATGACCAGATTTGTCACCGCAGAGGACATAGCTGATTAGCCGACATTAGAATCTACATTTAGCCAACCCTTCTTGATTTTTTAAAATGGAGGAAATTATTTTCATGAAATTTGCTTATTATGTAAAACTGCAATAATTTTGTCACTTTGTAAAATTATTATGCTACACAAATCTTCGTATTTATGAAAAGCACCCAGCATCTTCAATGCCTGAGGCAATGACTGTCATCGTTAACACATAAGACAATCTAGTCCTACCTAGAGGCAGCCCCTGACACATGCACCATCAGCGCTTTTAAGTTTCCTTCCGAACCATATATCCTCAGATTTTGCATTTTTAAGTGGTCTATACTGTGCATGGATAACAGGAAAGTTCAAATTCAATGTAAGACCCTGCAATGATTGACATAATGGGGGGAGGGCTCTCTGTAATGGAACTGTAAAGAGTCAACAAGTTGGATGTTTGAAGACCACTCCTCCATCATGTCTCCAGATGCTACTAGGGGAGGTAGATGCATTCTTGGTATCCCTGATTAGAAATTATAATATTCTCCCCGTGAGGAAATGTCTTCTAAGATTCAAACAAATGACGTATATTTTGGAACACTGTGCATTTGTATGTAGGCTGAAGACAAGCTCCAGTAACATTAAGACTTCTTCATGAAGTATATACAATGGCTTTTCTGGCAGAAAGAGTAAATTCTCTGCTAAGAGCTGAGAGGGCCCATTTAAAATGAAGACAGGAACAAATTCCCATACTGTCTACTTTCTGTTGTTGTTGAAGTGTACTCCATGTTGAATGCTGCGCTCCATGATGAAAAATTCACTTCCAGGAACATTGTTCTAACTCCTGTATCCCCAAACAGGCTGATGATAAAAATCTGAGGGATACTGAAGTCACTCATGCAAGTCTCCCAGACTTAGCAACCCAATGCATAATATCCCCAACTCTCACAGTACGATGGATGAAATACTCTGGCTCTTTCACTATACTGGCAGTCGGCACAGAATAGTGAAAATGAACAGAGACTCTAGGCTCCACCCATTATTACCTGTGTGACCTTCTGCTTTCTTGCTGTGAAGTGGGATTAATAACAGTATTCATCTCCTTGGGTTGTTGCAAGAAGTAAATTAGTTGTTACTTGCTTTGTGCTTAGTGTAGTACCCGGCACATAGTCAACACTCAATAATGGCTCAACAATTATTATATTTAGTAGGATTATTTCCCCATATAATCACTCTCCTAATAATCTCTCAACCATAAAGACTGACAAGTCATAAATTTTAACTCCTCCCAAAATCATGGATAAAATAACTTTACTTGCTATTAAAAATATGGAAACATAACACTAAGGCAAATTTGTACATATATCTATACCTCACATTTACATTTTGGCAACCCTTACTTTTCCAATGCCCAATAAATAAAATTAAAACAAACCCATCCATTAAGGAAGAGGACAGGACACATTGCTGGCTCTGAACCCATTTTATCATTGAATGCTAATAGAGAGGGACAGACCGTGGCTTGCTATCACTCAAATAAAGCTCCTTAAGAACTCAGCAGACCCCACACCCTTGTCAGGCAGCAGTAAAAGAATGTGCTGCTGACTTCCTCCGGTAAAGCACAGGGGGCTTTCTCAAGTTTTTTCTTTATGAAGGAGGCATTTTCACTCCTCAGGTGCAGCCAGATAGCTTTTAGGTAACAGGTATGGACTACATCCACGATGCCTAACTCTCCCCAACGCATGCTCCTGTAAGAAGACTGGCTGAGGCTCAGGGTCAGTGTGGCTTTTCAGGACCAGAGGCTCTGGTGTGGAGGATGAAGTTTGGGCTGTAGGGTCAGCGGGCTTGAATTCAAATCCAGGCTCTATCCCCCAATGGCTGTGTGGCCTTCAATAAGGTACTCTCCATGCCCCAACTCTCCCATCTAAAATACGACTGTGAATGAGAATGGCACCCACAGTCAACCTGAATCCAGTGATGTGTTCATCACAGCTCCTGATGCCAAGTCAGTGTCGAGAGAAGTTCTTTAGCCTTACTGACACTGTTGTACCAAGATTCCCATGACGGGCTGCATTAGCATAATTATAAAACAGTTATAGAACCATTTATGAATTATATCCAGATTCAAAGTTCATTTGAGGATAGAAGGGCAGGGAAGTGATTATTGATTATGTCTTACAAATAAAGACACCAGGTGGTTGGCTGGTTAATAGTGGGGCTAGAACTTGATTCCAAGCATTGTGAACAGAACTTTTTTCACTCAAAATAAAACCTATAACTTATCATATCATCACCAAATATGACCTTGCTTCCTGCCATTGGTGTTGAGAGTGGTGTCTCACTGTCTTTCAAAGCTCAAGTCCTAGAAGACATAAAATACAGATACAGTATCAACCAGCACAATAAGAATAGCGTTCAGGGGGCAACTGGGTGGCTCAGTCGTTAAGTGTCTGCCTTCAGCTCTGGTCATGATCCCAGGGTCTTGGGATCAAGCCCCGCATCGGGCTCCCTGCTCAGTGGGGAGCCTGCTTCTCCCTCTCCCTCTGCCTCTCCCCCTGTTTGTGCATGCTCTCTCTCTCTGTTAAATAAATAAATAAAATCTTAAAAAAAAATAGCGTTCACTTGCATATATTAGGTGTTACTCAGTGCTCTACATAGGCTGCCTCATTTCATCTTTACAACATCCCAGTGAGATGCTAATTGGCCCATTTTCTAGATGAGAACACTAAGGCTCAGAGAGGCTAATGAGTTCCCCAGTGGCAAACATTCAGAAGAGCCAGAATTTAAATCCAAGTCTTTCTGGACTCCAGAGTTCTTAACCAAAATATATTAGGTCTCGCCATGCCTCTAGTGTATGGTAGTCCTTTCTATTCTCCCACTAGTATGGTCTCCATTACTTCTCGGGAAAAATACATGGAGTGAAAACCCTGGGGCAGATTGTATTTTCCAAAGATGGATCACTCTCCTGTCTCTCTTGCCACATTTTCCTTTTTCACTATGACCTGATAACTTTTCTCATTTTGTGGTGGAACCTATGTTCCCTGCATCGAACTACTCCAGCCAGGTGGACCTTGGGTCTCGTTCAACCAGTAGGGTCAGCACTACAGAGGTGACACTGTGTTACTTCCATGGCTAGATCATCAAATGTCTGTGCTTCTGCCTTGTTCTCTGAAGAAGCTTCCTCTAGGTACTCAACCACCATGCCACGAGAAAATCCAAACCAGCACATGCATTACAACCACAGAGGGTCCACGGGCAAGATATTCTGACCCACAGCCAACATCAACCACTAGACTTGAAAAGCGAAGCCACACTCAGATTGCTTTAAACTGTACGAGGATTTGTTTTAACCAACTATGTTAAGACACACAGACAGGGAAATGACTGTCACCAAGGAAGAATCTTATACTCATAAATCACTAGAAACAGGGGGTACAGTCACACCATGCTAGAGGACCACTTGGGGAAGAACCAGCGTTGCTCAGGTGGCAGAGGCAGTGAGCAAGAACTTCTATTGTGGTTGCTGCAGAAGGAAGAGGCAAGACAGGCTAAGCAGGATATTGGCCAGTTTGAACAATTTCAATGGGCTCAGGGGTGCAAGGACTGCCTCCAACTGTCAGATACCCTTGCCTGAGGGGAGCGCTTGATGAACCCGGTGGTTGGGGTGTGGCCTCTGGATTGGTTAGTTTGCATACGAAAGGGGCCCTCTTGGGTGGGGCAGGTGTCTGCGATCTCTGGTACTGAGCTCAGTATCAGGAAGGCCTAAGATGCCGAAGCTTCACAACTGTAGAAGTTAAAAAGGCATGATTCCACCTGTATTCTAGCCCCAGCCATCAATTCAACCCCTGGCTTACAATCCTTCCAGGTGAGGCTCCAGAGAAAACGAATCCTCGCTTTGCTCTGTCTGAACTCAGAACCACAAGTATAGTCAACTGGTGGTTTTATGCCACTATGTTTTAGAGTGGTTGGTTATGCAGCAGTAGGCGACCAATACAAAGCGCTGGCTTGTGTGATAATTCCAATCAACTCTAGTTCATTTTACCTTGTAGAAGGGGGAATTCCTGATTATTCTTTGTCTCTTGGCATTACATTTGCACCAATGAGTGCTTAGGAATGATATGAAAATGTGTTTAGGTTACTTTTCCCTCTGTCTAAAGGAAGGATTCTCAGAGATTAGTGATGCTAATTTTCCAGGGTTCTCATGGAATTTTCCCTTATTAAGAGCCAAGCTCCATTCCTAAATCTGCACCACCCGAAGCTGCCCTCATGAAAAGCACGCATCCTGCCCTTCCTTGGCGAAAAGGACAGAGTTGCCGTCTTTGTATAGTAACTTGTACCAAATCAGGAGGATCAATTCTTCAGAGTGCGCACAGAACGGTAAGAAAGAGATGAGCAAAGTTTCAAGAGCTCTATTTGTACCTGATTCAGTTTGCTTTTTATAATGACAGAACTCTGGTCTTAATTTGAAAGTAGCATCCAACCCAGAAGAGGGGGCAAAAAAAAATCATGTATTTTGTGGGAAGACGACCAAAATTAAAATTCAGAGGCATATGCCAATTTGAAAGGAGACTCTGAGGGCTCTGAAGATTCAACCACAAGGGAGGTGGAAAGGTGACACAACAGTGTCCATGTTCACAGAGAGACAGAAATGAGGCAAGGCAGAAGACTAAGAGAGAAAGTTGGAATTCTTATCCCCCAAAGCATGTCTCTGGAGGGATCAGAATACTACCCCTTATGAAAGAGCAACTTAGCATGATAGGAAGAAAACCTCCTTCTGGAGTGACTGTAAGTGACGACAGCCACAGGGTATCCAGGCCCCAGCGAGAAAGCAATGACAGGTATATACAAATGGGTAACTTCTATTTTATTTCAACAGTATGTTAGTTTATGTTTAGCAATATTTTTGATCATGAAATCCATACACTGTTTTGGGGTTCAGAACAAAGAAGTGTGAGTCAAAGATGACTGCAAGGTGTCTGTGACTTTATTCATATTTACGACAGTCACTCAATGAATTTTTATTGAGCACCTAGTATGTACAGGGCACTGTGATATGATGGGCACTTCACTTATAGGCAATCTTCCCAGAGAATATGCTGCTCCTGGGAACTAAAGTGAGGACTGATCCACCCAAAAACAATCCATCAGTTTGTTCATTCATAAACTTGAACTGTGACTCTGTTATGTGCCAGAACTGTTCAGGTTCAGCGATTCTCAAATGTTGGTGGGTCATCTGGATCATCAAGAAATCTTATTGAAAGGGATCTATAAAAAGATATTGGTTCCCCCTTAGTATAGATGAGACAAGCTATAATTTTCAGAACAATGTTCTTCTACATCAAGAGGAAACCAAATCATTATTATTAATAATAATGATAGTAGTAGTAGCAAAGTCTAGATTAAAAAATAGAACTTCTTAGCATGGTGATTATAGATAATAATACTGCACTATACACTGGAATGTTGCTAAGAGAGTAGATCTCGAATGTTCTCACTACAAAAAAGAAACGGTAATTATGTGATGAGATGGAGGTGTTAGCTAGTGATACAATGGTAATCATTTTGCTATAAATATTTTATATACATATAAAATCAACATGTGGTACACCTTAAACCTGCACAATGCTATATGGCCATTATATCTCAATAAAGCTGAAAAATAAATACATACAAAATAGAACTTTTAGATTATCCCATACCTAAAAGGCCCCTGAGGACTGCTGACCACATTTACTCTCCATCCTCCTTAAAATCTGCATCTCGCTTTATTTGGCTCCCATACCCATTTGGACCCTGCCTGCCTTTCAGCCTCATTCCCCTCTTCCTCTAGCAACACAGGCCTCCTTCTGCTTCCTCTGAAGCACTAAACTCCTCAAGTCTTAAGGCTTTGTTCATTCTGGAACCTTTTCTCTTACCCATGATCTAGCCATGATCTAGTCCCCCCTCTCCTTAGGTCTCAGCTTGAGCCAGAATCTTTCTGACCCCAGAATTAGGTCACCCTCTTACAGTGCTATGTTGTCATGGGGCCCTGTATTTCCTTGATACTTTTGTCTATCTTGTATTATGATGGGAATAGAGTAATTACTTGTGGAGTTTTGTTTGTTTGTTTGTTTGTTTTTGAGAGAGAGCGAGAGAGCACTAGCAGGGAGGGGCAGAGGAGGGAGAGAGAGAATCCCAAGCAGTCTCCATGCTCTGCACAGAGCCCAACATGGGACTCGACCTCATGATCCTGAGAGCATGACCCAAGCCAAAATAGAAAGTCAGGTGCTTAATTGACTGAATCACCCAGGCACCCCATTTGTGGAATTTTTTGTCCAATGTTGGTCTCCTTCAACAAACTCCAAACTCCAAAATGGCAGATACCACAGCTTATAACCTACTATCCCAGAATTGGAATTAGCACCTAGCCTCCTATTAGAAGCTCAATAAATACCTCTGGAATGGATGGATGGAAAACAAACACCAAAAACCCTGCTTCTTGTGCCTCATCAACTTTCACTTATTTTAGAGATTCAGTTCAAATTCTGTCCTCTCTGGAATGCTGTTATTAACAATCCTCTATATAAAACCTCAAGTCCTCTACGGTGAGACCCTGAGTACAGGAACAGAATCTAAAATATCTATTTAAGGGCAGCACCTGCCACAATCCCTGACATTTTGGTAAGAGCTCAATAAATGTTTGATACACTTAAGACAATACTTAAGATAGGGGGGCGGAGCAAGATACTCTCCAAGTAGGAGACCTGGATTTCATCTGGTCCCAGGAATTCAGCTGGATAGGGATCAAACCATTCTGAACACCTATGAACTCAACAGGAGATCAAAGAAAAGAATAGCAACAACTCTCTGAACAGAAAAGCGACCACTTTCTGGAAGGTAGGACGTGCGGAGAAGTGAATCCCAGGTGATATTCGGGAGGATAGATGGTGGGGGAGGGGGGCTCCGTCGGCCACTTCTGGCAAGTGATAGAGCACGGAGCACAAAATCGGAACTTTTAGAAGTCGGCTCCGCTGAGGGACGTCGCTCCAGTGGCTAGGGGGGGGTGGAACCCTCGCTGGGACAGTGTGGTCTCAGGACCCTCGGGGTCACAGAAAGACCAGGGGCTGCCTGAGTGCGGCAGAGCTCCCAGGTATCGGAGCGGGAAAGCCGGCTGCAGAGACGGAGCCAAGGCGTGGGCTCTCAGCTCGGGGTTGCCATAAACTGTGATCCACCGCACAGTTGGGCCACTGCTCTTCCAGCAGGGACCCAACAAGTGGCACTACTGGGGAGACTCCTCTTCCTCCCCCGGGAGGAGCGGTGCAGGAGCGCACCATAGGGATCTGCTGGGTTTGGAGACTCCACACAGGGTCATGTGCCAGAGATAGAAATATTCGGTCACAGGCTGGGTGAGCACGGAGTGCGGCAGGAGACCAGGGAGACAGGAGTGACTGACTGCTTTTCTCTGGGGGCACACTGAGGAGCGGGGCCCCGAGTTCTCGGCTCCTCCGGGTGGAGATCGGGAGGCCACCATTTTCACTCTTGTCCTCCAAAGCTGTACAGAAAGCTTGCAGGGAACAAAAGCTCCCGAGAGCAAACCCTTGCAGATTACTTAGCCCAGACCCAGCAAGGG
>NW_027397065.1:46195169-46251021 GCF_003265705.2 Callorhinus ursinus
ATATATATATGTTCTATCTTTAAAAATTTTGAGACAAAGTTTCTTCTAACAGATCAAATTATACACTAAATTTCTAGTGTATGGCTTTGTTCTAGTCTCCTGCCTGATCATATTCTCTTTTTTTTTTAAATCCTCTTCTT
This sequence comes from Callorhinus ursinus, assembly GCF_003265705.2. Classification (NCBI taxonomy): domain Eukaryota; kingdom Metazoa; phylum Chordata; class Mammalia; order Carnivora; family Otariidae; genus Callorhinus; species Callorhinus ursinus. Next base: position 46,195,310 of record NW_027397065.1, read on the forward strand.
TCTTTTTTCAACCAACTTATTATCTTATCAATTCCTTTTATAAAATCTTTTATAATTTTCATCTTTACAGTCATATTCCATCCCTTCATCATATTAACATTTATTTTTGTACATATATAATTTTTTTTCCTTAAAATTTTGGGAGACAGTTTCTAACAGACCAAAATATGCCCAAAATCTAGTGTGGGGCACGGATCTATGCACCACACCAGCCTGATCATATTTGATCATATTCTGTTTTGTTTTGTTTTTGTTTGTTTTTATCTTTTTCATTCTTTTTTTTTTCTTTTTTCTTTCTTTCCCTTTCTTTTCCCCCGGTTTCAGGTCTTTTCTGATATGTTTAGTGTATAATTTCTGGGGACGTTGTTACCCTGTTAGCATTATGTTCTCTCATTCATCTATTCCTCTCTGGACAAAAATGACAAGATGGAAAAAATCACCTCAACAAAAAGAACAAGAGGCAGTACCAACAGCCAGGGACCTAATCAATACGGACAAGAGTACAATGTCAGAACTAGAGTTCAGAATGATGATTTTAAAGATACTAGTTGGGCTTGAGAAAAGCATGGAAGTTATTAGAGAAACACTTTCTGGAGAAATAAAAGAAATAAAATCTAACCAAGTCGAAATCAAAAAGGCTATTAGTGAGGTGCAATCAAAAATGGGGGCTCTACCTGCTAGGATAAATGAGGGAGAAGAGAGAATTAGTGATATAGAAGACAAAATGATGGAAAATAAAGAGGCTGAGAAAAAGAGAGATAAACAACTACTGGATCACGAGGGCAGAATTCGAGAGATAAGCGATACCATAAGATGAAACAACATTAGAATAATTGGGATCCCAGAAGAAGAAGAAAGAGAGAGGGGCAGAAGGTATAGTGGGGCAAATTATAACAGAGAACTTCCCCAATGTGGGGAAGGAAACAGGCATCAACATCCAGGAGGCACAGAGAACCCCTCTCAAAATCAATAAAAATAGGTCAACACCCCAACATCTAATAGTAAAACTTATGAGTCTCAGAGACAAAGAGAAAATCCTGAAAGCAGCTAGGGACAAGAGGTCCATAACCTACAACGGTAGAATCATTAGATTGGCAACAGACCTATCCACAGAGACCTGGCAGGCTAGAAAGAGCTGGCATGATATATTCAGAGTACTAAATGAGAAAAATATGTATCCAAGAATATCCAGCTAGGCTGTCATTGAAAATAGAAGGAGAGATAAAAAGCTTCCAGGACAAACAACAACGAAAGGAATTTGCAAACGCAAAACTAGCCCTACAAGAAATATTGCAAGGGGTCCTCTAAGCAAAGAGAGAGCCTAAAAGCAACATAGACCAGAAAGGAACACAGACAATATACAGTCACAGTCACCTTACAGGCAATACAGTGGCACTAAATGCATATCTTTCAATAGTTACCCTGAATGTAAATGGGCTAAATACCCCAATCAAAAGACACAGGCTATCAGACTGGATAAAAACACAAGACCCATCGATATGCTGTCTGCAACAGACTCATTTTAGATCCAAAGACACCCCCAGATTGAATGTGAGGGGGTGGAAAACCTTTTACCAGGCTAATGGACACCAAAAGAAAGCTGGGCTGGCAATCCTTATATCAGACAAATTACATTTTAAACGAAAGACTGTAATAAGAGATGAGGAAGGACACTATATCCTACTTAAAGGGTCTATCCAACAAGAAGATCTACAATTGTAAATATCTATGCCCCTAACGTCAGCGCAGCCAATTATATAAGGCAATTAATAACAAAAGCAAAGAAACACATCAACAACAATGCAATAATAGTGGGGAACTTTGACACGCCACTCACTGAAATGGACAGATCATCTAAGCAAAAGATCAACAAGGAAATAAAGAATTTAAATGACACACTGGACCAAATGGACTTCACAGATATATTCAGAACATTCCATCCCAAAGCAACAGAATACACATTCTTCTCTAGTGCCCATGGAACATTCTCCAGAATAGATCACATCCTAGGTCACAAATCAGGTCTCAACCGGTACCAAAAGATTGGGATCATTCCCTGCATATTTTCAGACAACAATGCTTTGAAAATAGAACTCAACCACAAGAGGAAAGTCGGAAAGAACTCAAAATACATGGAGGCTAAAGAGCATCCTACTAAAGAATGAATGGGTCAACCAGGAAATTAAAGAGGAATTTAAAAAATTCATTGAAATAAACAAAAATGAAAACACAACTGTTCAAAATCTTTGGGATGCAGCAAAGGCAGTCCTGAGAGGAAAGTATATAGCAATACAAACCTTTCTCAAGAAACAAGAAAGGTCTCAAATACACAACCTAACCCTCCACCTAAAGGAGCTGGAAAAAGAACAGCAAATAAAGCCTAAACCCAGCAGGAGAAGAGAAATAATAAAGATCAGAGCAGAAATCAATGAAATAGAAACCAAAAGAACAGTAGAACAGATCAAGGAAACAAGGAGCCGGTTCATTGAATGAATTAACAAGATTGATAAACCCCTGGCCAGACTTATCAAAAAGAAAAGAGAAATGACCCAAATCAACAAAATCATGAATGAAAGAGGAGAGATCACAACCGAACCAAAGAAATACAAACAATTATAAGAACTTATTATGAGCAACTCTATGCCAGCAAATTAGAGAACCTGGAAGAAATGGGTGCATTCCTAGAGATGTATCAACTACCAAAACTGAACCAGGAAGAAACAGAAAATCTGAACAGACCTATAACCACTAAGGAAATTAAAGCATTCATCAAAAATCTCCCAACAAACAAAAGCCCAGAGCCAGATGGTTTCCCAGGGGAATTCTACCAAACATTTAAAGAAGAATTAATACCTATTCTTCTGAAACTGTTCCAAAAAATAGAAATGGAAGGATAACTTCCAAATTCGTTTTATGAGGCCACCATCACCTTGATCCCCAAACCAACCAAAGACCCCATCAAAAAGGAGACCAATATCCTTGATGAACATGGATGCAAAAATTCTCACCAAAATACTAGCCAATAGGATCTGACAGTGCTTTAAAAGGATTATTTAGCACGACCAAGTGGGATTTATCCCTGGGCTGCAGGGTTGGTTCAACAACTGCAAATCATCAATGTGATACAATACATTAATAAAAGAAAGAACAAGAAGCATATGATCCTCTCTATTAAAAACCCACAGCGAATATCATTCTCAATGGGGAAAAACTGAGGTCCCCCTAAGGTCAGGAATGCGGCAGGGATGTCCACTATCACAACTGCTACTCAACATAGTATTAGAAGTCCTAGCCACAGCAATCAGACAACAAAAAGAAATCAAAGGCATCCAAATCGTCAAAGAAGAAGTCAAACTCTCACTCTTTGCAGATGATATGATACTTTATGTGGAAAATCCAAAAGACTCCACCCCAAAACTGCTAGAACTCATACAGGAATTCAGTAAAGTAGCAGGATATAAAATCAATACACAGAAATCAGTGGCATTCCTATACACCAACAACAAGACAGAAGAGAGAGAAATTAAGGAGTCGATCCCATTTACAATTGCACCCAAACCCATAAGATACCTAGGAATAAATTTAACCAAAGAGGCAAAGGATCTGTACTCAGAAAACTATAAAATACTCATGAAAGAAACTGAGGAAGACACAAACAAATGGGAAAACATTCCATGCTCATGGACTGGAAGAACAAATATTGTGAAGATGCCAATGCAACCTAGAGCAATCTACACATTCAATGCAATCCTCATCAAAATACCAACGACTTTTTTCAAAGAAATGTAACAAATAATCCTAAAATTTGTATGGAACCAGAAAAGACTCTGAATAGCCAGAGGAATATTAAAAAAGAAAAGCAAAGCTGGCGGCCTCACAATTCCAGACTTCAAGCTCTATACAAAAGCTATCATCATCAAGACAGTATGGTACTGGCACAAAAACAGACACATCAATCATTGGAACAGAATAGAGAGCCTGGAAATGGATCCTCAACTCTATGGTCAACTAATCTTCGACAAAGCAGGGAAGAATTTCTAATGGAAAAAAGACAGTCTCTTCAACAAATGATGTTGGGAAATTTGGACAGCACATGAAGAAGAATGAAACTGGACCACTTCCTTACACCACACACAAAAATAGACTCAAAATGGTTGAAAGACCTAAACATGAGACAGGATCCCATCAAAATCCTAAAGGAGAACACAGGCAGCAACCTCTTCGACCTCAGCCGCAGCAACTTCTTCCTAGAAACATCACCAAAGGCAAGGGAAGCAAGGGCAAAAATGAACTATTGGGACTTCATCAAGATAAAAAACTTTTGCACAGCAAAGGAAACAGTCCACAAAACCAAAAGACAAACGACAGAATGGGAGAAGATATTTGCAAATGACCTATCAGATAAAGGGCCAGTATCCAAAATCTATAAAGTACTTCTTAAACTCAACACCCAAAGAACAAATGATCCAATCAAGAAATGGGCAAAAGACATGAACAGACATTTTTCCAAAGAAGACATCCAAATGGCCAATAGACACATGAAAAAGTGCTCAACATCATTCAGCATCAGGGAAATCCAAATCAAAACCTCAATGAGATATCACCTCACACCAGTCAGAATGGCTAAAATGAACAAGTCAGGAAATGACAGATGTTGGCGGGGATGTGGAGAAAGGGGAAACCTCCTACGCTGTTGGTGGGAATGCAAGCTGGTGCAACCACTCTGGAAAACAGTATGGAGGTTCCTCAAAAAGTTGAAAATAGAGCTACCATATGATCCAGCAATTGCACTACTGGGTATTTACCATAAAGATGCAAATGTAGGGATCCGAAGGGGTACGTGCACCCCAACGTTTATAGCAGCAATGTCCACAATAGCCAAACTGTGGAAAGAACCAAGATGTCCACCGACAGATGAATGGATAAAGAGAAGAAGTGGTATATATACACAATGGAATATTATGCAGCCATCAAAAGGAACGAGATCTTGCCATTTGCAATGATGTGGCTGGAACTGGAGGGTGTTATGCTGAGTGAAATAAGTCAATCAGAGAAAGACATGTATCATACGACCTCACTGATATGAGGAATTCTTAATCTCAGGAAACAAACTGAGGGTTGCTGGAGTGGTGGGGGGTGGGAGGGATGGGGTGCCTGGGTGATAGACATTGGGGAGGGTATGTGCTATGGTGAGCACTGTGAATTGTGTAAGACTGTTGAATCACAGATCTGTACCTCTGAAACAAATGATACAATATATGTTAAAAAAAAAGAAGAAGAAGATAGCAGGAGGGGAAGAATGAAGGGGGGAAATCGGAGGGGGATAAGAACCATGAGAGATGATGGACTCTGAAAAACAACGTGAGGGTTCTAGAGGGGAGGAGGGTGGGGGATGGGTTAGCCTTTTGATGGGTATTATTTTTTTTTTTTAAAGATTTTACTTATTTATTTGAGAGGGAGAGAATGAGAGATAGAGAGCACGAGAGGGAAGAGGGTCAGAGGGAGAAGCAGACTCCCTGCTGAGCAGGGAGCCCGATGCGGGACTCGATCCAGGGACTCCAGGATCATGACCTGAGCCGAAGGCAGTCGCTTAACCAACTGAGCCACCCAGGCACCCTTGATGGGTATTAAAGAGAGCACGCTCTGCATGGACCACTGGGTGTTATATACGCAAACAATGAATCATGGAACACTACATCAAAAACTAATGATGTAATGTATGGTGATTAACATAATAATAATTTAAAAAAAGCTAAAAAAAGACAACAGTTTAGATGTTTTCAATTGAAGAACAATTGACATACAATATTGTGTTAGTTTCAGGTGTACAACACAGTGATTCAATATTTATGTTCATTATGAAATGCTCACCACAATAATATAGGTGCTATCTGTCACCATACAAAGTTGTTACAATTCTCTTAACTACATTCTCTATGCTGTAGACAATGAGGGACCAAGGCTGATGTTTTAACATAGACATAGGAAGTGTCAATATTTAAAATCATCAAACTAAAAAGCGTTTGTACAGCAAAGGAAACCATCAACAAAATGAAAAGGCAACCTACAAAATGGGAGAAGATGTTTAATAATGACGTATCCGATAAGGGGTTAATATCCAAAATATATAAAGAACTTACACAACTCAACACCAAAAACCCCCCAAATAATCTGATTTAAAAATGAGATAAGGACTCAATAGGCAGTTTTCCAAAGAAGACATACAGAGGGACAACAGACACATGAAAAGACTCAACATCAACCAGAGAGGGAGACAAATCATAAGAGACTCTTAATCTCAGGAAACAAACTGAGGGTTGCTGGAGTGGTGGGGGGTGGGAGGGATGGGGTGGCTGGGTGATAGACATTGGGGAAGGTATGTGCTATGGTGAGCGCTGTAAATTGTGTACGACTGATGAATCACAAACCTGTACCTCTGGAACAAATAATACATTATATGTTAATAAAAAAATAAGTAAAATCATCTGTATAAAAAAAAAGAAGAAAAGACTCAACATCACTCATCATCAGGGAAATGCTTTTCAGAACTGCAATCAGATACCACCTCACAACTGTTAAATGGCTAGTATTAAAAAAAAATTAAAAAATAACAAGTATTAGCAAGTATGTGAAAAGAAAGAAAGGAATCTTCTTATACAGCTGGTGGGAATATAAAATGGTACAGCCCCTGTGGAAAACAGTATGCAGATTCCTCAAAAAATTAAAAATAGAAATACCGTATGATCCAATAAATGCACTATTGGGTATTTACCCAGGGAAAACAAAAACACTAACTCGAAGAGATATATGCACCCGTTTGTCGCAGCATTATTTACAACAGCCAGAACATGGGTGCAACCTAAGGGTCTATCAACAGATGATAGATAAAGAAGATATGGTGTACACACACACACACACACACACACACACACACACACACACGATAGAACATTATTCAGCCATAAAAAAGAATGAGATCTTATTATTTGTAACAACATGGATGGACCTAGAAGGAATTATGCTAAGTGAAATAAGTCAGACAAAGACCAATACCATATCATTTCCCCTACATGTGGAATCCAAAAAAACAAAACAAAACAAACAAAAAACAGAGAACTGATGTTTTCCAGAGAGGAGGGGATTGGGAAACGGGAGAAATAGGTAAAGGGGATGAAGAGGTACAAACTTGCAGTTGTAAAAATAAGTCATGGGGATGTAATGTACAGCACAGGGAATATCGTCAATAATACTACAATAACTTTGTGTGCTGACAGATGGCAACTATACTTATCGTGGTAAACACTACATAATGCACAGAATTGTGGAGTCACTGTGTTGTATAACTGAAACTGATACAATATTGTATGTCAAGTATACCACATAAATAAATAAATGAAAATAAATTTATTTATTTTAAAGATTTTATTTATTTATTCATAAGAGACAGAGAGAGAGAGAGAGAGGCAGAGGGAGAAGCAGGCTCCCGCTGAGCAGGGAGTCCGATGCGGGACTCGATCCCAGGACCCTGGGATCATGACCTGAGCCGAAGGCAGACACTTAACCATCTGAGCCACCCAGGCACCCGAAAATAAATTTAAAAAGTCAAAATATTTGTCTATCTTGGCTGACACTTAACAGTTTCAGTGTATGCAGCAAGAATGAAAAGCAATGAAGCATATAACCATCTTTTTTTTTTTTAACCACTTCAGAGGTATTTCCAGTATTCTATAACTGAATATAAAGAAAAGTTTCTGAAGGAAAGGTAGGGAATGGTTATAGATGAACAGAGAGTCTAAAAGAATGCTTATCATCACACGTTGGGCATCACCTGTGAAAAATAATCTTTATTCAAAAGAGTTTCTATCTAGGCACTGTTTTTTTTTCCCCCTTTAGCAAATCACGTAATCTTTTTTAAGCATCTTGAACACACTTCCTGCTCCCTCCTGAGCTCAGGTTCCACCTGTGAGACAGCAATCTTCCCTGGCAGCCCCCCACTGCTGGCTGTGAACCCCCTTCAGTGTGATCCCTTTGAGTCTGAATTCACACTCAGGGCCATGCGCCTCCCTGTGCTGTTTCCAAAAAACAGCTTGGTCCTTAAGAGATTAACCTGCCAATTCCAGGAAGACGCCTCATACTCTCTTGGCACAGGTAAGCTGTACAAAGCAGTGAAAGCCTTAAAATGGAACTCTGAAGTATCAAACCATTTATACGTGGGTGTGTGCGTGTGTGTGTGTGTGTGTGTGTGTGTGTGTGTGTCTCTATATAGTGCATTCCCATGAAATGGCACCTTCTTGGCTCAGATAATGCTCTAAAGAACATAGTGCTTTTTTTACATTTGGGTAGAATGTTATACCTTCAAAGCCTTTGCACATATACTAAACAAAGACAAAGAGAATAACATCATCGACCTGAGAGGTGACTTGTACTGTGGTTCTAAATGTGTGGGCCTAGAAGCAGAATCATCAGCATCACCCAGGGAATGTACTAGAAATGCAGATCCCTGGGTTCTAGGCCCAAACTACTAAATCACAACCTTTGGAGATGGGTTTTCCAAATCCTCCATGTGATTCTGAGACATTCTCAAGTTTGAGAACTGCTGTCTTGAGACAGAAACACAGAAGATTTAGTGCAGTGGTGGTTAAGAGCACATAAAAGGGTCACTAAGTGCTGGGATTGAAACCTGGCTCCTTTATTTACTCCAGTACATTATTCACTGATAATGTCTCAATTCCCCCAACTTAAAAATGAGAATAATAGTAAAATAATAGTAATTATCACAAAGGGTTATTGCAAGAATTAACTGATAAGATGCGCCGTGTTTGGTATAGCATTCAATAAATGTTAACAAGTCCATTAAACATGGAGGCTGGAAATTGGGTAAGGCCTTATGGCTAAGAGCGTAGAAAATGTCTAAAACTATGACTAAAAAAGGATAGAAGTCAACAAGTAAGTAAAATGATAATGCATGCATTCATTGCCATTTATTTAAAAATGAGATAAGGACTCAATAGGCAGTTTTCCAAAGTCTTATTTTCATACTTGATTCATGTGGAAATCCCACTCTACCCCAGAAACATCAAATTACCTATTATAATACCACATAAGACACACATGTACTTTCCTTCCCTAATACAGATGGATGAATAAGCAAAAATTGATATATCTTTACATCTTTACGAAAGCACTGCTATTTTTCAAATCTTTTTATGTCAAATTCAGAAATTCTGTGGCTGCCTTGTTTCAGCACCACTATTCATATTAAACACACTGTCATAGCTGTAGGAAAAAAATAAACCAGGTATGTTTTTGAGCAAAACAGCTTAGGGGAAAGCAATATTATCTTGGAGCTGTTTAGAACCCTTAGTTGAAGAAATGGTGAATCCTCTCAATTGTACACCTTGCAAGCACGCCCTTTTTTTTTTTTTTTTTTTTTTTGCTACATGAAAACAAGTCAAAGGCATCAAATGCTGGCTCTGACACCTATTGTCTCTCATTTTCAACCTGACATAATGAGTTTCAAGACTTCAAGGCTGTTGCCCAGAAGGGATGGCCGGGCCTGAGTAATTGGTTCGGAAGAGTGGAGAAATTGAACAAAAGGAAGGAACAAACATGGTCTCATTTTTATTCTCGAGCTATCAGTCTGGCATTTATTTACTCCCAGTGGAATTCTCCACGTCAAACCACGATTCTTCATGTTGCAAAATATGCAAGGGTACTTTAGTCCTGCATTATATAGGCCCAGCCTAACCACACAAGAGATGAGGTGGACACATAGGGGTGGCTAATCAGACAAATCTCGCTCACCACCTGTTGAGGGTGTGATAGTATTTCTTGCTTCCTCATAAACTGAGAACATTCTAATTATATTGTTATGTTTATTTAAAGCTGCACCATCTAGTTACAGAATGTGAAAATAAATTTCATTGCTTTTGAATCCTGTGCTATCATTCCAATAATAGGAGTTAGTAATTTGTGCATTAAAATTCCACTTGGCAATATTAAAATCCACAGTATTTAATTAGGAAGTAGGTTTCAAGGTGACAGAGTGAATGATAACTTTAACTTAGTATGATAGAAAATATGGCAATGACATTAAGTAAAACCAGGGCTTGGTGAAAAATGGCTCATAGCCCAAATCAAGCCAGCCAAGGATTTTCAGATGGCCCATGAGCTAAGAGTGGTTTTCACATTTTTAAATGGTTAAAAAAAAAATCTAAGAATAATATTTCATAGCTCAGGAAAATTACATGAAATTCACATTTCATTGTCCATAAAGTTTTATCAGAATGTATACATACTGTCTATGGCTACTTTGATGTTATAATGAGAGAGACAGTACAGCCTATAAAACCTAGAATATTCACTATTTGGCTCTTTATAGAAAAAGTTTGCCAATCCTGAGTTAAATGAATAGCAACTGACTTCATTGGGCTGGACTACAAGTCCCTAGATGGATATTTTGTTTAGGATTAGGGAATGAACAAAACTGACAAAGCTTCAAAATCCCACTAGAAGAAAGAAAGGAGCATCTTGGCAGACAGTCAATAAGTAAATAACTCAAGATTCTTACATATTTAACAATGGGAAGGGATAGGTCTACTGGTTCTATCTTCACTAGTAAACTTCTGTCAATTGGAGAAAAAAATGCACTCTTCAAAAACTATAAAAATTACAGTAACATCGACAGCTAAGATCATTGAATGCTTCCGGTGTTCTGAGTGAATGTGCATTATTTCTCTGAATCCTGACATTAATCTTGTGATGTCATCATTATCATTCCCATTTTATGGAGGAGGAAACGGGAGCTTGAAGAATTTATATAACCTTCCTGCTTAATGATTAGGGCTCATTCTTACCCCACAGCCATTATAGAATCTTCAAAATACTGCTCACTCCATCTCTTATGATTTTGAATATCTCCTTTCTTGGACAACAGAAAATCTGGAAGTACAACAGGATGGCAACTGAGACATGAAGTCAGTGTGACCACTTGAGAAAAGCAGCAGACATCCTACAGCTGGCACAATTAGCAGTCTACTTATTATGTAGCTCCTCTCATTTTCTGTTTACAGAACTTGACCTCATTCAAGGTGGATCTGTACCTAGTCCCTGGTGAGATACATTTTCCAGATCTCCCTGACAGCCAGGGTGACTCCAGGACATGATTCTGACCAGTGACATGTGGCTAGGGGTTTGATGGGGACTCTTATAAAACACTTTTTTTCAAATGAAAGGCAAAGATGTAGTTGGAACCACTCCTGTTTCCTCCTTCTCCATGCTTTAAAAGCAGAATGTGATGTCTGGAGTTACAGCAGCCATCTTGTGATCATGAGACAACATGCACAGGGGCAAAACAAAGAACTGTAGAGATGCTGTTCCTCAACCAAGGACAGCAACTGCCATCTCCACATTTCTCCATGTAGTTGTTACTTGTAGCCATTCCTAACTGATAGAGATACACAACAAAGCAATATAAATTGAGCTAATCTCTGCATTCAGTCCTTCCTGTTTCCTGGATGGATTGATTGTTTCCAGCACAAAAAAAAAAATTCAAACTCATGATATTTTATAACAATACATAGATAAACTCTGTATTTAACCCAACCAAGCTTTTATTAAATTCTAACAGTCATGCATTTGTTCTTTCATTCTCTCAAGAATCTATTTAAGAATCTATTACTTAAGATTCTTATAATTTGAACTTTCATTTATTAACACACTTCCTGAATGTTCCTATCTCTGGTAATAGCATTTAATAGGCCCTCAGCCCCACAATCAAAACAATTCAGAGTCCATTTTGAGTTTTCAATTTTCTTACCCTCCTGAAGCTCACTGGTCCTTTTTCTCCCTCCACAATGTCTCTAAAACCTGCCCTCCTCCACGTGCTCTGGCATCACTGTCCTGGTTTTGTTCCTCATTATCCAGCAGCTGGTTTATAGAAATAACCTCTAACGGTTCTTGTTACTTACACTTTCTACCAACTCCAGCCCCTTAAGAATCTATTACTATGGACCAGGCACTGTGACAGAAGCTTGAGGAAAGGAAAGTGTCAGACCTCAGAGAGGGAGAGAGTCATTTGCACCAGAAAGTCTAATTGCCCGGGATCATTTCTGCTCTCATCCATTGTGGAAGGCCGCTGGAGACAGCAGCACTGTGGTGCCCAGTCCAGCTGGACACAAGGGCAATTAACAGAAGTTGCCATTATTTTTATTGCCATCATCCCACCAGGATACTAACAACATATATTTAAATATTGATGAGGGAAGGAGGCGTGCCTGGGGAAGGCAGACATGAACCAGAGAAGGCCGTCTGGGAAGATGATTAGGAGTTTGCTGGAGAAGAAATGAGAGGGAGAATGGAACATTTTGAGCATAGATAACTGCCTTAGGGGGAGTGTTTGGCAGAGGTGGCAGATGGAGTAGAGACTGGGGTGAGCCGTGAGCCCTGGCAGGCATTGGAAATGAAAGACCGGGCTGGAGCCAGATCGTGAAGGGCCTCATAAATACCAGGCTGAGTCTGGTGCTTGATCCCACAAGCAAGAAGTCCCCAAAGGGTTGTAAGCCAGGAAGTGACAGAAGCAGGTCTCCATTTCAGGCGGATAATTGGCAGCAGAATGTGAGAGGGGCTGGAGATGGTAGAAAGTGTAAGTAACAAGAACCATTAGAGGTTATTTCTATAAACCAGCCGCTGGATAATGAGGAACCAAACCAGGACAGTGATGCCAGAGCACGTGGAGGAGGGCAGTTTTTAGGGACATTGTGGAGGGAGAAAAAGGACCAGTGAGCTTCGGAAGGGTAAAAAAAAATTGAAGACTCAAAATGGACTCTGAATTGTTTTGATTGTGGGGCTGAGGGCCTATTAAATGCTATTACCAGAGATAGGAACATTCAGGAAGTGTTAATAAATGAAAGTTCAAATTATAAGAATCTGGTCTTTCTGGAAGTTAGCTGTTTCTGTCAAGTCCCTACTGAAGTCTCACCTAATTCCCCTTCGGTGCACTCAAGCCTGCTTTCTCTTGTTGTGACACCAGTGCGCGGGAATAAGGAGCAGCCGTGTTCTGTTCTTAACAAGTCATTATAAATAGCCACGAATGCACCTTTCCAAGAAATAGGACTTCCAGACTTTTTACCAACAATTCCATTAAGATTTTGCAGTCAGGATGCATGGTTCAATCTTACTATATTATCCACCCCACCTTCCCACTGCTGCCATGCTCTGTGTAGGGCCTTGCAAATGTAAGTGCTCAAAAAATGGTTGTTCCTTTGATCTGATGTGAAATCATACTTCTTAAGGGTCAACTTTAAAGTCTTTGATGATCAATGTGGAAGCTCCAAGGAGACCTCTGTGGAAGGAGTCTCAGAAGGCAAGGGCATGGAGTTACTTGCATAAATCTAGGCTCTTGGTGATTTGGCTACTCCATCATAGAGATAAAATATGGCATTCTGTAGCCTGAGCCCCATACTTTTTCAATGTCTCTCTATCCATGGTCAGTTCTCAGCCTTTGACCCAGTTCTGCTTGCTCTTCACAATTTGTATCCTTGCCATCCCTCAAAATGGTGCATTAGTGTTGCATGTTGTTCTAGGGCAGTCCTAGCAGGTTTGATGCCGTGCTCATTCCAGGCCTCCAGGAATCCTCCCGTACTTTTTGGCATCCTTAACCCCACCTGTTCTGTGTTCTCACCCACCATGTTCCATAGGCTCCCTAGAATCCTGGTCCCATGAATGTTAATTAGCGTCACATAGCGGAGTGTGGTCATAGTGAAGTAAGTTTAGTATATAGTCAGTCCCTTTAATACACTAACATACACTGAAAATAATCAGAAACAGAAGAACCTTTATAATATTTCCCACACTGACCTTATAATGGTATTTTAAGTGAATGCACCATCTCCAGAGTAGATAAACAAAAGAGTAAAACAAAGAGTATTTTCCAATCTTTGATCATCAGATTTCCATACAGGAAATGAATGAAAGAATGAATGAACGAATGAATGAAATTAACAAAATCAATGGAACGAACAAATTACCTATATGTTTTCTCTGAAATAATTACCTCCCTATGGTGCCTTCATACTCTACTCCTGACTGCAAGAAAAGAAGAACATCAGAGGTTTGAGAACACAAGGAGGAAATTCTGAAGTGTCCAAAGTAAGGAGATTCTTTTTTAAGAGAAAGAGTACTGCCTTGGGCAAACACCCGAGGAAGTATTCATGTGAAAGAGGGAAAGCATTTATAAGTAAGGGACAACTCCAAAGGGACAACTGTCTATTTAGGCTGGCAGCCGTCGGCCACGAAACACACTTTTCTCCTTTGTCCATTTTGTGAATCCGATTCAATCAGCACTCCTGCTCCACAAGGAATGAGTGCGTTAATGTGAACTGCTACCACTCAAAAGTAATGGGGTGAGAATACCATTATTTTAAATTGTTTGAAGCCATGAAGTCTCCAATTTCATTAGCTCCATTTCTAGGGAACCCATCTACCAAATTTCTATGGCGTCCGCAGAGGTGGGGGGAAATCCACACAAATGTCTTTCTACCTCAAATGCCTTTCTCTTCATTATGATGAATCATACAAATTTATAGGCACTTGGGATTTGTGGTAGGCAGAAAAATGGTTCCCCAAATATGTCTATGTCCTAATTCCTGGGACAGATCAATGTAATGAGGTTATCCTAGAGTGTCCTGGTAGGTGCGCTGTAGTCACATGAGCTCTGAGAAGCAGAAAAGGAGGAAAGAAGAGGAAATCAGAGAGATGAGGCAGCCGGGGAAAGCAAGAGATAACAAGCACAAAGAAAAATCTCATCCTGGGCGGAGGCCTGTGGAGCTGAGAGTGGCCTCTGGCCAACAGCTGGCAGCCACACAGAACTGAATTCTACCAACAACCTGAACAAGCCTAGAAGCAGATCCTCCCCCAGATAATAGCCCAGGCCTGCCAACACCTTGAGACCCTAAGCGGAGAACCCAACTGAGTTACCCTGTGCCTGGGCTTCTTGACCCATAGAAAAAGTGGGACAGTAAATGGGTGATGTTTGAGGCCGTGAAATTTATGCTAATTTGTTACTGCAGCATTAGAAAAATAATACAGGATGTGTTCACTTAACCTCATTTTACATTAAAGTTTACATTGAAGTTCCAACATTGGTGAGCATTGTTTTGATTCAACCACCCAAATATCTGTTTTTGGAGCAACTCACCTACTCTGATCAGATACATGGTGGTAACCTTTACAAGAGCTAAGCTCACAGTGATGAGCAAAAACAGGCATCTCCTCCAGGGTTTTCATGCCAATTGGGGACTTAAATATTAGACGATATTATTCACATAAATACATATGTAATATTAGACTATGATCCATAAAATGGAGAGGAGGTGCTTGGTCCCAGGAGAGCCTGTATCAGAGATTCTGGTGGGCGTGTGCTAATGAAGACCTCTCTCCGGTCTTGACAATGAGACTGAGATCTGCAGTATAGGCAGGCAGGATGTGAAGGTACAGGGATTTGGGGGCAGAAAGACCAGCAAAAGCATTGAAGCAAGAGGGAACATAGGAGTGTGAGACAGTGAAAATGCTGGGGTAGTAGTGTTGAGCTGAAGAGGCAGGCAATGGCTAGATTCTGAGTGCTTTGTGGCTCATTCTAAGGATTTTCCATAAAGAAAATAAAAACATGCATAATGCTTTAAAAAAAAAAAAGAACTGTTGTTTAATGCAACAGAACTGCTTGATGATTAATGATTACAGAAACTGCTACATACATGAAATGATACTCAAGCTGTCCCTGTGAGCTGCAGGCTTTTAAGATTGTAATCCATAGCTTCGGAAATTGAGTTCAGGGCATGCCTTTCAAACTTCAGATCACTGACAGGTTTAGAAAAAGCCCTAGACTTGGCATTATAAGACTGAGAGACCTATAGAAAGTGATTTATTCTCTCTGAGACTCAATTTACTCACTTGCAGAATGGAAATGATACTTTAATGCAAATAGGAGACACACAGTAAATACTTGCTGAGTAAATAAGTAAATAAATTCCTGCCCTGCTTGACTCAGGATCAAATGAAAACCAAGTATGTGAATGTGCTCTATAAAACGAGTATGTTTTACAAATGTGAATAATGACTGTTACTATTAAACCAACAGTATCTTCAGACAAGGAGAGATGGCTTATATTTCTAAAGAGAAATAAGAGTAGTGCTAATGATACTGACAAATGGACAGGTCAGTGAAGAAGGTCATGGAAATTTTACCTACTTATACCTGGAATAGCAGTCACCATCCATCAACAGATTAGGGGGATCTCAGCAGAGGGAACAGGAATTAGACCAGACGAGGAATCCTGAGCCCTAGGTTTCTATGGAAAGCTGCTCTAACTAGAACAGTATAAGGGCCCAGTGACTCTGGGGGCTATTAATGCAACATGTGGTTATCATTACAGTCAAATCTGCCAAAAATTGCAATCAGCACAAATTTGACATTCTTTTAAAACATAATGTTTTTATGTCTGCCAGAACCATTTCTTCCTTGGAAATCTGAGAAAATTTTGTTTCTATGGGGACTCTCTTTCTGAGATCCTAATTCTGGCCGAGAATGAGCACCTATGTCATTCCATATCACAGAGAGAACACCACAGTGCTGAAAGCATGAGCTTTGAAGTCCAAGAGAACTGTGTTTGAGTCACAGCCCTGGCTGATAGTAGGGAAGTTGCTTACCCACAAAGACTCAGTTTTCTCATCAGCAAAATAGGAACAGTAAGATGACCTAACACCCATGGTTGCGCTTTGTGCAGTTCCCAGTGTATTAAAATATTTGGCACATACTGTTATCCCTGTTGATCCATATTTCCTGTGAGAATCTGAAAGTTTGAATCCCTTTAAGGCAAAAAAGAAACAATGTTTCAGAAACGCAAGGAGAATCTCACTAATTGTTCAGCAGCCTATTTCTTTTCTCCCTACTACTACCAAAGGAAAAGCAAAATGAACTGAAATCTGCCTACAGATTTCCTAACTGAGCTATCAGACTTCACTGGGAGGTCACAGGGGGTGTCTGTTCAAGGCAGAAAGGAAACAGCAAAACTCAGGGTTGTGCTAAGTACGGAAAGCAGAACATTCTTACTTGAGAAACCAATCTCAATTGCTGGCATTTGAAATACTGTGGACACTGGAGTCATCATAATTTCAAAAAAGACTTACCCTGACAAAGCAGAGCGGACCAAGTCATTCATCTGCAGTATCATAGATGTGGCCTCAAAGTAAAGCCCAGAGTTCAGGCATGTGGTAATTAGGTCTCTAAATTTACTCAAATGGCTGGGAAACCTGTCAAAGAAATTCTTACCATGGGCCGTGTTAATTACACACAAAACGACAGCGCAGACACACAGTGGGACAAGTGGTAACCTGGAGAGAGATGGCCAGAGGAAGGGCAGCGAGAAGCCACGTCCACAGCTGGTCTCTGTGCACCCCAAACCCTACGATCCCACAAGTGCAAACGAGTCTGGCAGGGTCAGAAAAGAGTGTTTTCGGTGTCCAAGTAGATGTAGGTTGGGTTCACTCACAGAAAGCTGAAATATACTACAAAACCAGCAACTGAGAACTTTCTAAGGTTTGATTTACTTACTCATCAAGGCAAGAAGTTCTTTATGGTCCACTTTCATTTCATTCATTCTTTTAAACATTTACTGAAAAAGGACATGCATCAGACACAAAACCTGGTATGGAGAAACAGACTAAACCCTGCCTTCACGCCACTGAGAGTCTGAAGAAAAACAGAAAACCAAGAGAGAAACACACAAAACAAAAGGTCATTGTAAATTGTGATAGGTGCCTTAAAGAAAAGGGACAAGGCACTGTGAGAGACAAAACAGGTCTGGGGCAGAGGACATCATTTGGGCTGGGAGAGAAAGTGAGAGGAGGTGCTATTACAGTTTCAGACTAAAGCAAAATAGACATTCAGTATATCAAGAAAGATTGGAGGAGCATTCCAGGAGAATGAAGGGTTTCAGGGTCCCCCATTTCCTTTAGTTCCCTTTTTCCTGTCTTTCTTTCATTCCAGCCAGCCAGACACGCAGTCCAATATTGGTTGAGAATAACCCATGATCTCTTCTATGTATCAAGAGGATGTAAAGGAAGTGAAACCTTGTCCTTGCTTTCTAATAAAAATTGTTTCTTAAATCTCTGTGGCAGCAAAGCCTATGAGCACGTGAAATAAATGATAAGTAGTGCTGAAGAGTATATGACAGCACAGCAAACCAAGAAGCAGGTTTCCACTGACGATGAGCCCAGCCTCTAGCTGGCTCCACCTGGCGGAGGCCACACAGCCCCTCTCCGGCTCTGACCAATCTCCTTACTCAGGTCCAACCCTCTCCCCAGCGGGCTGGAGCTTTCTCCAACTGGATTCCCTCTCCTCCATCTGCTGGGCTATGGGGATCCTCCCTCCTCTTGCCACATCTCCCTGGTGAGCCAGACAGAATCCTCTAGAGATGGACAAGGATCCAAACTGCGTTTGAGTTTGCTCTGCGCCTTTGGATTTTGTGAGTTGGACCGCTGGTTTCCCGTACAGTGCCATCCTTAACGTCTGGTTCCCTGCAGCTGACCATTCTTCGTTCTCAGCTTAGAGACCATCTATATCCCAGGGTACCCAACACGTGGTACTGATATCTTCTGGGGAAATAATTTTATCCGTTTCTGTGTTTCTTTGGAGAATTATTTTTGCATCCTCCAACCAAATATAATAAAGTTTTTTTTTTTCCAAATCTGAGTAAGTTTTATATAGGCCAAAAGGAATTATGGAAACAGTGACTGCACTTGCAGTCCATGCACTAAGCCCATGCCCTTGAGAGGTGTCTGTGCAGTTGATAAGAATCTTGAGAGATCCAAATCAGTCATGATCACCAGCAGTACATGTTCTGGTCATAATCACTCTCAACTGAGCCAGCCCCAGGGTGATCCCAGCACCAGCACAGAGCATACCTCAATGGGTGCGACCAGATCCCCTTTTAGGAAGGAAGGATTTATCCCTTAAGCTGCCAGGAGTGATGCCAGGAGACAGCCCTCAGCTGTAAACCCTCTCTAAGAATTGTCCTTGTGAGCCAGCCTACATCCAATGGCTGGTCCAGGCAGGGGGATAAAGGCTCAGTTTCCACATCTCAACTAGGGGTAACTGTAGAGAAGCATCCCAGCTTTGCAGCTCCCCATGGGATCAGCAGAGGCTTCTTGAAAACTGTACTGCATCCCAAATGCTCCTTGCCATCCTTTCAATGTTGAACACTTTCTTTCCTCTTCTACAGGTATTGATTCTGCAGCCCTACTTAGGAAAATCCCAACATACTAATTTCCCGCCTCAGAGTCTGCTTCCTAGAAAACCTGAGCTGTCCTAACCAGAGATTGTTGGAACAGTAACGTGGACACCCTAACCCTAACCCTCCCACTGAATTCATCATACACCTCGGGCATTTAGTGAGCACTGCCGTGTGCCGAGCCTTGTGTCGCCTTAAGAAGCGTACAGCTCCACTCCAGAACGCAGTTTTTTTCACAGGTGTACGTCCATTAGATACTGGTCTACAAAGCCTAATGCGCTAATTGTTATTCCAAAGAGTTTGATCTTTAATATCCAAGGTAGTTGCAATGATTCAACGTGGACCATCTGTTGTTGTGTCAATCTGTTCAGGCAAGAGAGTTAAAATCCTGAGAGAGTCTGGAATCACAAGTTTCCTGCCTTCAAAAATAATGTGGCAGCATTTTCAGCCCAGCTGTGAAGCACTGCCTGCCTAAGAAAATACAAGTCCCGGAGGAGACACCCTGTGCAACATGTTCATGAAATCAGGAAGAGGACAGCTTTATGATCTAATTGGTCATCTGAGAGGCTGGGTTTTTTTTGTTTGTTTGTTTGTTTTTGAACCGGGTCTTTAGTGATTATCTTGCTGTAAATACACTCTTTTTTAAGGCAGCTGTGGAGCTCTATCATTTTTTACCTTAACTCTGTTTTTCTAACTCCATTTTTTTCCCTCCTGTTATCTCCAAAGAAACAGTTCTGCTCCTGAAGATTAACTTGGAAAAATAACATAAAATGCTTACATTTCTACAGGCTTGCGGATTAACAGTAACTCTTGTTTGAGAGGTTCATTAAGAAGGAGTCAGCAATGCGAGGCCAGGGGTGCTGTGGAGCCCACATGAGGGCTGAGTCAGACCAGGGGAGTAGAACCAACATTAATCCTGGCTGTGTGTGAGTAAGAAGCAGGAGCCACCATGCACGACAGGCTACCGCATGTCACTGGTGTAGTAACTGCGCGTCATCCTTCCTGCTTAAAGGGGGGCCACCAACACAACGGCCACCACATCACTGAGACGTTTGCCATGACGTGGTCAGCTAGAGATGCTCAAGAACCTGCATTTTTAGCAAGCACAATGTGATTGTTACGCACAACAATGTGTGGAACTAATTTTTCTGACAAGTGAAACCACAGTTGGAACCCCCAAATGCAATCGCACTATACCACCTTCTGGTCTTCTCATAGATGTGTGCATTCTGACCCCTTTATAGGGGGCGGCCCCACCCATGAAGACATCCACCTTCACCTGGAACTCTTCACTGTTTACTTCCTTGGTTTCCTGGCCCACTGGGCTCCACATCTTGATTCCTCAATAGCAACCTGACACTCCCTTTCCTGGTAGCCATTCTGGACTAGCTTCTCATCCCTCAGATCCACACACCATGGCACCGGTAAGAGACAAACTCAGGCCACAGATAACAGAAGAGCTGAGTCCTGCTCCAGCGCCGTCACCACATCAATAGAGAAAAATGCAGTCACTCACTCACTTATTCAATTACTCCTTCACTTATTCAAAATATATTAACTGAACACCAATTACGCACCAGGAACTGAGCTAGGCCCTGAGGATACAGCGATTAAAAAAAAAAAAAAGGGCTTGGAACTCGTGGTACGGTGTTATATTTGAGCAAACTTTAAAGTGATTATGTAATGAGTTGTTTATTTAAAGTTGTGAGTGCGCTGAATGATTATGACATCCTATGGGGGCATACAGCAGTGGATCTGCCTAGATTTGGAAGAGACAGCAAAGTCCCTAAGGAAATAACACTTGACCTGAACACTCAACAGTGGGCACAAATCAACAACTTGGCCAAAGGCAGGAGATGTGAACAGCGTGGGGCCAGAGGCCGCGTCGAGATGGTTCGCTGCAGAGGAAGCAGTGTGTGTTAAGCCCCTGAGGTGAGAAGGTGCTCAGCCCTGCGGCTGGAAAGCTCAGGGAAGAAAGGCAAGAACGGGGCTGAGAGCCCAGGATCATGCTTCACCTTTCAGTCCACAAGAGATTGTCTTCTTACTCTGGGAACCATGTGAAGCCCTGAGTAGGGCAGCTAGGAAATCCAACCCACCTTTCAAACCACCCTGCTTGGATGTAGGAGGCGAACAGGAGGGGCCACAGGGAGAGCCGGCAAAAAGTACGTGAGGGACAACAGTAACTGAGACAGGTGGAGGTGGGAGGAGGCCTCGGGGAGATTTGGTGGTTGATGAAAATACTAGAGAAGGGTGAAGGCAGTGCTGAGCATGACGCCCACAGAATGGATGTAGTACTCTTCCCTGGGGCCTCGTGAATCCTGATTCAAGGTCTCTCCTCTGCAGAAGAGGAGGAGACAATGACACTAAGTGCACATATTCTAAATGGCATGTGCTCTGCCTGTGTCTCCATGCCTTCATACCTGTGTCTCCATGCCTTCATCGACAACAAGAAGAAAACAAGAGTACAGATCTTCCGGGACTTAGAGGCGGTGATGTCCCGATAAGCCCAACACACGGTGAAAATATCGTAAGTCAAAAATGCACTTAATACATGTCACCTACTAAACATCAGAGCTGAGTCCAGCCAACCTTACACATGCGTAGGACACGTGTGAAGTTAGATGAGCCCACGGGTGCGCAACATCCTCTAACACAAAGCTTATTTTATAATAAAGTGTTGGATGTCAGGCGCCTGGGTGGCTCAGTCAGTTAAGCATCTGCCTTGGGGTCAGGTTGTGATCCCGGGGTCCTAAGATCGAGTCTGGCATCGGACTCCTTGCTCAGCAGGGAGTCTGCCTCTCCCTCTCCCTGCTGCTCCCCCTGCTTGTGCCCCCCCATCTCTGACAAATAAATAAATAAAATCTTTAAAAAAAATTCACAACTTAAAGCATGGTATCTACAGAATGCGTATCCTTTTCCCACTGTCACAAAGTCGAAAAATCCTAGGTTGAAACATCAGAAGTTGGGGACAGTCTGTACTTACAGTGTGAGATTTGGGGGAGCGGGGAATGAAATGAGTTAATACATCAGCTACTGAATACAGTGTCCAGCAGACCACGAGCTCCTGTTCCTTTGACCTCGTTCTGCCTTGGCTCCCGTGGTAGAAGCAGCATGATATGGTAATCCCAAGCGTGGGCTCTAGAGACACTTACATCTAACTCTGAATCCGATCTGGTATTTAGTTACTATTCACTATTTAGCCATTTATATCATTTTAGCTCTACTTTTTGAAAAAAAATTTTTAGCTCTAGGTTTTTTATTTCTTTTTTCAAATATAAAATATTGCTAACATCCAAAGATATAGAAAATAATGTTTCAGGCACCCCGTGCTCACTTCCAGATTTAACAACTGTTTACATGGTGCTTCAGATGTATTTTTAAAGAAATAAAATGGTATAAGATCCTGTTAAAGAACTCTGTCCATTAATTTCCATTTCCTTCTTTCACAGAAGTGACCATTATTCTGAGATCGGCACATATCTCTCTCCTACAGGTTTTTTAAATACTTTTACTACATATGCAAATGTCCATAAAATATACATAGCATTTTCTTTTTGCATGCTTAAAATTTTCATATAAATGGCATCAAAATGGACTAAGCAGAATTTATCCCAGGAATGAAAGAATGGTTTTAACATTTAAAATTCTATTGCTGGGATTTATTACATAAACAGACTAGTAAGGAAATAACACATGATTATCTGGATATAGTGCAAGGATTTGATAAATATTTACCACCCATTCATAATAAAAGTCTCTTCAACTTACAAATGTATCATATTAGGCCAGGGTTTCTTAACCTGGGCATTACTGACATTTTGGGCTAGAAGATTCCTCGTTGGACGGGCTATGTGTATACTGAAGAATGTCTACCCTGGGGTACCCTCCCATTTCTTACAATCAAAAATGTCCCTAGACATTGCCAAATGTCCCCAAGGAATAAAATATCCCTTGATTGAGAACCACTGTGTTAGGCAAGTTATTAGTCCCTATAAGATTCCATTTTCTCACTTTCAAAATGGAGAAAACAATAGGACCAACACTACAGGGAATCTGCAATAACATGATATAATGTATTTATCATATTTGCTGGCAATTTCACGGTAAGCTCTCAAGACATGTACTTGCTTGACAGTGGTTGTGGTGATGGTGAGGATGTCACTGTTGATGAGGATAGAGGGGTATTGTTAAAATACACATAAATGTGTTTTTGTTCTCAGGATTCTCCTCCTTCTCTGGGGCCCTCTTCATTCGTCACTGAGGCCTTCCACAGTCATTTTCTCCAGGAGGGATGACACAGCAGAAATGCCCAGGGACCATGAAGAGGAGTCAACTGCCAGCCCCAGGGAATGGGTGGTGTCTCATGGACACAGAAAATAGATTTAGGGGAGGTTGTGCTCAATTAGAGAAAAATTCTGCACTGTGGTCTAAAACTGACATCCTGAGCTGAAAAGGACAGAATGAGTGTTCCTAGGAAGATAGGAAGCCAGAGAGGTCCTAAATAGGAGGATCAGACCTGGAAGGGCCATACCAAAGGGATAGGAGCCACCTCCAGAGGCCTCCTGTCTTCTGTGGGGCATCCCATCAGGGGTCCATTGTCCGTCCCCCAACCCCCACGGGAACAGGCAAACTCCCACATCCTATCTACTCTGTTACCATAAACGGTGCTTATCATCTGGCTGAGGCTTCCAGGAGTTGGGCTCCCAGACAGTGTCCAGCAGGGAATGCTATCTTGACTGCTAGCACACCATGCTCTCACGACTCGCTGCTGGTGGGCCAGTGGGAGCTGCACAAATCTGTAACCTGGACACTGCTGGATAACACATGAATTGTCACCTGTGGAAACACCCTTCCTGGACACCTGGATGGCCCTTGACGCCCTGGAGAAAGAGAGTGTGTGGAAGAGAAAGTCACCTTGCACCTGTACCTCACCTTTAGATGGTATATGACAGAACCAACCCAAGAGTCCCATGTTGCATTACAATGTTGTAGAAGTTACTTTTTATCATTATTACTCATACGTGATGCCGGGCAAGTAACGTAACTCGGCTGAGTCTCAATTTACTCTACTGTACGTGAGCCTGAAATCACTCAGTTCTAAAATTTTATGATTCCTATCTCTCTACTTTTGCACAGATTAACTGTTCTTCATAAATATGTAGTAACTGCTTGAGAAATATTCAGATGTCATCAGTTTTAAGTTGCGAAAGATTGAGATGTAAAAACTAAAATAAAAATAAAAAGTTGGGCTACTTTAGCAGACAGCAGGAATCGAGCGCCACAGAAAACTTGCTTATAAAATGCCAAATTCATGGCAGTTTTACCCCGTTTTTATCACCTCTCTCACTTTCTTCTGCTATGAGTTTTAAATAGTGCCTAAACCTGAGGCCAGAGAACACTGATGTTAAAACAGATCACCCAGATTTTTATAATTGACAGTGAAATGAGCGTCAGAAATGATAGAATAAGTGCTCTTTAGGTAATGGCAGTTGCAGACATGATTCCTGTTTCCTGGATACAGAAACTGAGGCTTTGAGAAGCCAAGCAACTTGTCCCACATAAATATTAAGTGGAAAAGCCAGAATTCAGGGCTGGACCTGCAGGATTTCAAAGACCACATTCATAATCAAAGAATACCCCGAGACAGACTCTATCCATTTTCTTCCATGTGTCACTTATATTCATATTGTCTCTGTAACTTGCAGATGTAGTTGAATGGCCAAATACCAAGGCCTTCCTTTTTTCTTCTCACCGAATCGTTTTTTTTAAGTTTTTGATTTATTTATTTGAGAGAGAGAGTGAGAGCGAGCACAAGCGGGGTGGGGGGCAAAGGGAGAGGGAGACTCCCCACTGAGCAGGGAGCTCAATGTGGGCCTCGATCTCAGGACCCTGAGATTATGACCTGAGCCGAAGGCAGATGCTTAACCGACTGAGCCGCCCAGGTTTCCCTCTCGCCTAATCGTTTTTATTCCAATCCCCTTCACTTAGAAAACCCATCACCGTTGACAAGTTTGGGCTGAGCCTACAATTTCACTCATTAGAGAGAACATCTGGGCAAAACGCAAGCCAGAAACTTTCCAACAGTTTCAGTTACACCTATGCTGTTGTAACCGAGCCACTGACTCTCTCTTAAAAAACTTCTCAGGGTATAGCTGGATTCAAAGGGGACTATATTAAAAACTAAGTCATTCATTTCTCAGAACTAATTTTAAATGGTTAGAAAATGAGAACGTCTGTGCAAATATGCTATGGGTTATTAAATCCTGGTTTGGACTACACTGCAAATGGGTGTGGGTAAATATCAGCCACATAATGATAATTACTCAAGTCTGACGAGGCCCCACACTGTCAAAGCACCATGCTGAGTAGATTTCCAACTTGAAATACTGTATATTCAGACCGTTTCTGACTTTTCACTGCAATAAGGCCAGAAACTAAGAAAGAAAAAGATGACACATTTGACTATAGAAACATTTTTAAATCGGGATGGCAAAAGAGACCATAAACACAGTTAAAAGACAAAGGGCAGAGAGGAAAAGATTGACAACATAGGTGCCCCATGTAGGGCCTATAGCTATAATGTCTAAAAATGTTCATCAAAAAATAAAATAACCTAGTTGAAAAGTGGGCAAGAAGCATAAATATGACACAAGAAATAGTGACCAACAACCATACGAAAGATTCCTGAAATCACTGTTTATCCAATAAATGCAATTAAAATAAACATTTAATTGTTTTGTCTTTCAGATTAACAAGAACAAAAAATGCATGCTACCTAGTGTTGGTAAGAATATAAAGAAATAGGCACTCTTACACACTGCTGATGGAGGGTAATCTTGTAATATCTACAGAACCTCAAGTGCACCTACATTCTAATTAATACCATGTCTGGATGTTATTCTATGGAAATACTAAATATCTGCTTAAAGATATAATGTTCAAGAATGCCTATTATGATATTAAACATTTTGGGAAAAAATGAAATGGCCATTATTAGGGGGTTGGCTACAAGAACTGTAATTCATTCTTAAATAATACCACATAGCTGTTAAAAATAATGAGGTACATGTAGATATACTAGTATGGAAAGATGACAACATATTGTTCATAATATAGTGTTAGGCAACAAAAGTTGTGCATTATTATATTCCATTAATAATGATAAAATGATTACAAAAATAATAACCATTGCAAATAGTTATTCAAAAATGTTTGAAGGATATAAACTAATCTCTAGTGGTAGTTATCTTTTGGAGTTATGACTACAGAGACATTTCACTGTGTCGTGTAAACATTTCTGTATTGTTTGTATCTTGGACAATTAGCATGTATTATTCTTTCCTCCAGCTAGAAAATGTCAGAAAGTATTTTTAAAAGACTTGATGATCTAATCATCCACCCCAAAGGACTTTAAGAATAGGCTAGTGCAAATGATTGTATGTATATTGCAACGGTGATGATTCTCCACCTAACCAACGAAAGTTCAGAATTTCTGCACAGGACGGGATTTGGGGCAGTCATCTGTTTGAAGGGGGTAACCGAATCAGCTTTAGTAGAGCGTTTTTGTCTGTCTGTTTGTTTGTTTATAAGAGTGAGGAACACATGATTAGGAAATACTAAGCTTGTTTTATTATTTTAAGTCACTTAGATTTTTCTAGGTAACACTTTAACCCATGTAAGAAGAATGGCAGTAAGGACTCCTGCATTATTTCCCAGGAAAGCTGTGCAAAGCAGGTGAGTCAATGCAGGTAAAAATTTGTAAACTGGAGGATACTCAACAGGTATGAAGGATTCTGTGACTTTGGACAACTCCTAAGTAATAGCATATCAGTATTTCCTCAGGAGATCAATTGGTTATTTCAGTATTTTCCCCGCGACCCAGTATCTAAATTGCATTTGCAAGCATGTTTCTGGTCTCTGGATTTGCAACAAACTGTGCATCAATCGTGGGCAAGCTCTTATGGAACAGAAGGCTGATCAGAGGAAAAGTTGGGCCAGACACATGCCAATGCCTGGAAATTACACCTAAAAGAACAGAGAGTGGTATCACCAATATCAGCCACACAGCAAACGGTGCTGCTACCGCTAGTATTTTGGGAAGGAATTGTCAGTGATACCAGTCACCTCCTTTAGGTCCTGTAAGAGACAATGACCAACCCAGAGGAATCAGACAAAGGCAGATTAGAAGAGTAGAACTTTGCTGCCACACAGACCTGGCTGACGAGAGGTGGGCCACAGGGAACGGAACTCATGGCAAAGTAAACATGAAGCCAGCACTCACTTCCACTTTCTTTCTTTCTTCTACTAGAAAAAGTATAAGAATGAAACACTCACTTCTTCAGTCTTCCTCATAGCCAAGGGCAGCCATGGGACACTGATCTTCCCAACTACAGGGGGTATCTGTCCAGTTCTTCTTTCTTTCCTGATAAAGGGGCAGATGAACAGGTGCCTCTCCTCCTTCCTTGCTCCTGCCTGAGAAATCCTCACTGAGACCACCAGGAGAAGGCTGAGAAAATCACAGAGCCCCCAGCCTTGCTGTCGCTGAGCTGCTTAATCAGAGCCAGGAGCTGCCTCCTTCCCCAGAGTTCTTGTCATGTTAGAAAAATCAACTGCTCCTTGTTTAGGTCACTGTTCGATGGATGCTCCATTATTTGGTACTGAAAACATGTCTAATACATACTTAACCTCCCTAAGCATCAGTGTGTGTGTGTATAATCTATGATATATTCACATCACTCAAATTATTGTTCAAGTCACAGGGCTCAGAGAGGTCCTCCCTGACAACCCTCTATAACTAGCATCTGTCATCACTCTCTGCTTTATTTTTCCTCATACCAATTCATATTAAGAAAAATTTAGTATCAGTTATTTATGTATTTGTTTTCTGGGACTCTCCACGAAAATGGATCTTTCATGAGGCCAGAAACTGTATTTTGTTTATTGCTATAACTCCAGCACTTAGAACTGTGTTTAGCACATAAATCACATCCGATGAATAACTGTCACCTAATGAATGAACAAATTAGTGTATATAAAATGTTTGGAATATAAATGTGCTAATAAATGATAGTGGTTTCTTTGTTGTTGTAAAATAGAGAATCATGGTTATTACACAAGCAACACTCACTGGGAGAGACAGCTTTAGGGCACAGGTCACTAGGTCCACCCTAAGAGGTCAAGCACACACATGCATATCAAGACATATACTCAAACGTTCACCGCAACACTTTTTTGTACCAGCAAAATAATGCAACTCAAGTGTTCATCAATACGCTAAATAAATTGTGGTCCACCCATATCATGAAATAGCATGGTCATTCTGACAGAGGATGAGAGAGCAGGAGGGTGGAAAGAGGTAAGGGTTTGGAGACAAGAGGGGGAGGCTCTTTTAATGGATCGCCTTTTGTCTTAGGTAAAGGGAATCTCTCACACTCGGACTGCTCTAGACTGAGACTGTCACTCCTTGACTGTTTTGAGGCTCTGTCTTGGAAGGGCTGAGACTTATGGTGTTGTCAACCTAATCTATATATTTTGTGTGTGTGTCCTGTTAACCAAGAGGCTTACAAAAACAATGACTAAACTTTCATTTTTTCAAAAGGAAGAACTACTTCCTTTTGATAGAAAACAGGAAAACTGCCATGGATCTTTGAGATGATCCAATCTGGCTTCTTTTTTATTATGGAATAAATTTATAATATTATATTCTTATTTATTATTATGCAAATAGCAAACATTGTGAGATTAAAGTAACTTGGCCAACATCATCATGACAACAAACTAATGACAATGTTTAGAGTAATAATACTTTCTAAATAATATCATGTTGATGGCCCACCTGGTTGCAGGGTCTGTGCTAAACATTTTATATGCACTAACTCTTCTCATACTCATGGCCACTCCATGAGGCAGGTTATGGTTAACCCCACTGTAAAGAAGCTTAGAAATAGTGAGTGACCAGAGACCTCAAAGCCTCCTATATCTGGGCCAAGGATTCGAACCATTTGGCTCCACATCTCATTCCCATACATCTAGCATGTGATCCTCACACCACACTTCCTCTGCCTAATATACAAAAACAATTCAAACTCAACGTCCCTTGACCATTCTTAAACACATACTCATTTTCACTCTTACGGAAAATGATCCAAAATTTGATTACCATAGATTCTCTTATTTACTTTTTTTAAAATAAATTTTCACAGTTCTCTCACATTTGAAGTGTGCATATTCAGCTCTGCAGGATTTCTTACAGGCAAACAAACACTTGCAAATCACCATTATGTTTTTGTTCTAATGTAACACCTTTGCCCAACACAACCCCATGAGCCAAAATTCATATGTTTTTGCAAATTTATATCTGTTAGCACTGTCTATATAAGCCATTGTTAGTCCATCATTAGGATGACCAACCAGCAGGTTCCAACAATGTAATGTTGCAATAAACACTGCATGTCTACACTAGAGATTTAGCACATGTATATGCATAAAAAGACATATACACAGATGTCCACAGCAACATCTTTTTTTGTAAAAGGAAAATAATGCAATTCAAATGTCCATCGATAGGGTAAATAAATGTGGTACATCCATAACATGGAAAAATAATCACCTCTCAGAAAGAATGACCTAGATCTATATGTACTGACGTGGACAGAGCTACAAAATATAGCATTAAGTGGAAAAAAAAAAAGCTACAGAAAAAAATAATAAAATATGATCCCATTTACTTAAATAATCACAAATCAAAACTATATATTACTCTCTGCACTCATGCAAAAACATCTAGAAGACACATACACACACACACACACTTAACCAGTATTAATGGGGCAAGGAATAGGTTGAAGGGTAGGGATGCAAGTATAAAATTCCTCTGTTCTTTATTATGAGAATTTTACAAAAATAATGGGTTCATTTCCATTGGTATAGCAAAAGAAATTACTAAAACCATTAGTATCTCAAGAATAGATTTGGAAAGCATCAACACACCTAGTACAACTGAAGCAAATCCCCCACCTAATTCCAATTGTCTTTTCAGGAGAGATGTCTCAAATTTTACTGATAGACTGTTATCATTTATGAAACTCAACCATTTATTTTTAAATTTAGAACTGCCACAGAAAATACACATTTTGATCAGCCTCCCACGCTGCCTTGGCCCGGCTTCAAGAACATGATGATCACTTGCATGACTGTATCACATAAAAATGATCACCAGCACCAGCACCACCTCATCCCACCACCCCGTAATGCTGAGGCAGTTACCTGTTTGTGAACAGTCCCAGGCAAACAAATTATAATTATTTACATTCCTGCTTGAAAAGAAAACAACAACGCTCCTTGGAAAGCTAAAATGCACTGAAGGAAGAAGGCGAAACACAGAAATCACTTCTGACAATGTTCAATTATGAGGAAGAAGAAAGGTGTCTTAGAGCTTTCCTCCTTAAAGTGTCTGTGTGACTCCTATTTCCAGAAGCTCCACACCATCTCCACCAAATTAAGAGGAAATGGGTTGAGGAGATGGAGGTAGTGAAAGCAAATTGTCCATTCCCTCCTGGACGCCTCAGAAGTCATTACTGAACATATTCCACAGGATAATAAATAAAACCGATTGGGTGTGTGGTTAAGAACATTAGAGAAACCTTGAGCACCTTTAAAGAGCGTTGTGCTGAGAAAGGAGAATTAAAAAGTGAGGCATTTCCTCGCTTCACATTTAAATGTGGTGGTTTGGGAGAGAAACCATACTTGAAATGGATAGGAGTAATTTTCCATCATTATAGAAACCTTAAACAACCTCTGCCTGCTTCCACCCTCATCTCTTAGCATCCTAGTAAATTGCAGTTATTTGTTCCAAACAAACAGAAAAGCCCATGGTAAAATGGAACAATTTAAGGTGGGAAGATTACGACACCTGTAATTCAATTCCATGGCAGCTGGTTTCACAACATGCTCCTCTCCCTCCGCGTATGACATAGGACATTTCCCTCCAAGTGCATCAAGTCTTCCCCGGCTAAGTCCAGGGCTCAAGACGAGAAGTGGACCTTCCACGGACAGAGACGCTCATCACAGGCGAGGTGTAACTCAGCCTCGTTTCCCGGGGGCAGCTCGACATCCAATGGGTGCTCAGGCGAGCAGTGAATTCTTACTCTCTCAACTCTGTGCGTGTGAAGCGAGCAAGTATTCTAGAAGAAAGAAGTGCTCCGGGAAAAAGTGCCCACCAACGATCACAGCCAATCTCCAATATGTAAGATGATAAAGGCATAGCTGCACAAAATATATTACAGATATAGATCTAGATATATAGACAATTAGAAAACCTAAACCTTCCCCGATGAAGGAACTGAAAAGAAAACACAAGACTGCCAAAAGCAACCACCAGTTAAAATGTGCTCAGTAGACAGAATCACAGAAAGTTAACCTTTGGTGACTGTCTGCTGTAGCCTCGTGCAATCTGATGCAAACTGGTGTTAAGACTGATACAATATTTCTTTGAGGCAGCTCTGAGTGAGCACTTAGCCTTGTGCTAACCAACTTCAGCGAATTCTCCCAACGCCAAGAGTTGAGAACCATTATTGTGACTCCCGTTTTAGAAATGTGAGAAATGAGGTTCAGAGAGGTTTCAAAGCACGCAAAGTCACACAGCTTGTCTGAGGTTGAGCAGGCAAATCAAACCGTGGCAGAGTGATCCGGAGTCTGTGCATCCCACAGTCTCCTGCCACTTGCTGATGTGAGCCTTCTGAGCCACACCTTTCAAGGTGCTGTCATGAAAACTTTTGGCCGCTGCCTTACGTTTATAAAGTACCATCCCACACGTCACCTTCTTATTGTTTCAACCCCATTAGTAAGCAAGGGTATGAGCCTCACTTTGTAGATGAGGACACTGAGACCCAAATAAGTTGAGAGACTTGCCCCAAATTTCACAACTGGCAAGGGAAGATACAAAAGTTGAATTGGGAGCAGGACATCAAAATTTGTCTTCTCTGTAGCTCAGGCTGCAATGCATGTTGACATTCAGGAGGCTGACGTCAAGTGGAATTCACCTGACTTGGTGAGCATTTATTAACAGAGTGGTGATTCTATTTGCATTTGACAAGAATATATGGATTGCGGGGCGCCTGGGTGGCTCAGATGGTTAAGCGTCTGCCTTCGGCTCAGGTCATGATCCCAGGGTCCTGGGATCGAGTCCCGCATCGGGCTCCCTGCTCCTTGGGAGCCTGCTTCTCCCTCTGCTTCTCTCTCTCTCTCTCTCCCTCTCTCTCTCTGTCTCTCATGAATAAATAAATAAAATCTTTAAAAAAAAAAAAAGAATATATGGATTGCGGGACTTCCAAATGTTTCTCTTGGCATCAAGAAATTTCTTGAGGTTTGTGTTTTAGGTGAGTACATGCTGTTTTAAGATGTTTATAAGATTTGCAAGCACTTTATTTATTTAATTTTTTTAAAGATTTTTATTTATTTACTTAACAGAGAGCGCAAGTAGGCAGAGCGACAGGCAGAGGGAGAGGGAGAAGCAGGCTCCCCGCTGAGCAGGGAGCCCGATGCAGGGCTCGATCCCAGGACCCTGGGATCATGACCTGAGCCGAAGGTAGCCACTTAAACAACTGAGCCACCCAGGCACCCCAAGATTTGCAAGCATTTAATGATGATTTTTTAAAAAGTGCTTTTATTCAAAGAAGCAAATCTATCATCTCACAAAGAGAGCACCAGGCAGAGAAACTCCTTTTTTCTCAAGTCCTTCTATTCATATTTATTAATATCAGCCAAGAGATGTAGAAAGAGAATTAGAGTGAGACACAAGGAAGAACTTCCCTATTTTGATGGCTGGGGATGTTATCGATTGGGCAGCATTAGCCACAGGCAGGATCTGAACTGTGACAGTCGTAGAGGCGAAGACCATCCTTAGCAGGGGAGCTTCCTCTTCTGCTGGGGGTGGACCAGGGTCATGGATGGACCAAACCCTTCTGATACTGATGAAGTAGGCTAAGGACTAGGATGCATTAGAGGAAGGAGCAGTGAGCCATATGTACCATGGAAGTCTAAGGATTCTGAAGCAAGGTCTAAATTCAGGTTAGCAGATATCAGAAAGAATTGAGAACTACCACACTCAACTTCTCCCGTTATACAGGACAGAGATGCACCAGGTTGAGTGTCTGAGCATTGTGAGAGTGAAGAGTGGGGACTCTGGGCCCATTTCCTGAAAGCTACTCTCAAAGTTTTCACCTCTTGCATTCAGGCAGCCATGAACAATTCCAGAACTCACTTTCTGCCCAGAGAAGTCAGCTACAGTGTGGTAGGGCTGGGTATCTTGGAGCCTGAGAGGAATGTGAAATCTGCACCGATATTCACCTGTGTGAGTAGCTGGGGTACGTCGAACATACGGGCAAGGGTTGAATGGCCTTTCTTTAGCAGAGCTGGGCCAATATCCCAGCTCTTGGCTCATCAGCAGAAATGCAGGTGTTCTGGCTACGCAACATAGGGGAATCAGGGTTTGGAATTGTTAAGTTCAGCGTGCCACCCTAGTTCTGTCACAGACTCACTATGCATTCCTAGTTCCCTTCTTGGAGGCCCAGCACTCTGATCTAGGCAATGAGGAGCCATAATAGAGTGTTTATGGATTAGGTTGACAAATCTCTATTGCTGAACATAAAAGCCAGCCCATCATAGATACCAAGAAAAGTGTGTTTCTCTTCTTTCCTCCCCTCACTTCCCCCTTTTCATGGTGAAAAAGAAGATGATGAAGTATGTTGAAGCCAGAAAGAAATGCCCAACTGTCTTAAGGGGAAACGCCACCCTGGTTATAAAATCACAGCAAAGCAAAAACAGATCTAGAATACATGCAGATGGTTTTCTCTGACTATAGTAATGAGGAACTGTCAGAGAGTAGCTTTTGCGGACATCTTCACAAACAGCTCCTGTGGAAATGAGGTCAGGCACGATGAATGTCTTGGGGTAGGAAATATGAACAAAAACTCACTATCTGCAGTGACATGCACCAAAGCATTAACTTTTTGGTACTTCAATTTCAGGTGATTTTTTAATATGAGGATGATGAATTATTTATATAAAATAGAATAAAACACTAAACTTTCAGGGATTTTTTTTTTTTTAACAGAGCGCCTACTGAATACATCACTGCAATAGCTTAGAGGAGAATAAGGAAAGCTGGGGATCTCCTTGGGTAACAGATCACCTTTATCAGTCATCGAATTCTGTACAGGCCACCCCCCGAGTCTCTGTGTCCTTAGCTCCGGAATGAGAAGAATAATGATCTTTTTCATCATATAGTAGTTGTGAAGATTAAATAAGATAATACATGACATACAATTAGAACAAGGCCTAGTATGGAGTGAGTGCTCAAAAAAATGTCATCATTATCACCAGTTATTGTTCTAGATCATCTTGGGAGGCAACGAGGGCAATTCTCGAGCCAAACAAAAAGACTCAGGGAGACATCGGAGTATAGGGGAGGTAAAGACTTTTTGTCTAATTTTAATCAGGTATGGTTATAACTAGATAATTGCTTCAGGGAGATATCAAACAATTGATATAATAAAATTATAAATATAAATTTCAAAGCTTGTTGATAAAAAGTATCTGCCTTAAGATACTAGGTTATTCCAGAGATAATACCAGCATTAAGAAAAAAAAAACATTTGGGTTTCTTTTATTTTTCAATTCAAGTCAATTAACTTTTTATTTCAAGTCAATAAACTTTTGTTGGATATGTATGATAAGCTGGCTGATGGGCTTGTCACTACAAAGGATACCCAGACAAGCTTCGGTATTGCCTTACTGGTGCGTAAGGCACTCTTGTCCATTCCCACAATGCTAGAAAGCCCTTGTCCTTGAATGTGAGCATTGATTATTGGAAACAGCTCCAATTAGTTCAGGGCCAAATCCAGGCAGGTGACTAAGCCGGGGAATAAAACTGAGGCCTGCTCTGAATGGAGGCAGATTTCCTTGCATGCCTCCACACAATTCTGAAAGTAATTTTCAAAGGGCTTTTGCAATGGAGCATTGGCAGCATTGCTGAAATGAGCACATGGATCAATAAGGTGACTACTTTGAAAAAGACAGCATTATGATTTCAATATGTAAGACCTGGTGGTTTTGTCAGAAATCAGTCTCTTAAAACACTCCCTGCAGCAGAGCCAAGATTTCCTGCCCCTTTGTGTCTTCCTGTGTCACTTAGTACAGTTTTGCACACACAGTGCAAGCTCAATCAAGCACCTAGTCTACGAACTATGAAAGATGCTCCCAGGTGGTGACCCGTGCCTTTGCCCCCCTAATTTCTCTGGATGGCTCAGGACACTTTCTCATTTCAGCCTTGCCACACTCAACTGAAGCATATCCCATTGCTTTCTGCTAAAATTATATTCCCTGCTATTCCCACTACTACCTCCAAAGGCTTCCTACAATGCAGGCTGGCAGGGCTCCTTCGAGGTACAGTAGCTGTGAAGAAACCACGGGAACAGGATCTAGTGGAGGGCACTGGGCGTCCTCACTACAGTTCACTTTAGTGGAAGGACAGGAAGGGTCATGTCTGTGCCATTTGAATGCCAAAGCCCAGATATACCCTAGCCTACTCATAAGGTGAGGATACTGGAGGGAATGACTCAGAACCATCTCTGAAGGTAAATACACTTTCCAGGTTCTCAGAAACACCTGACAGAATAATTTACCTAAGCTCTACAGGCATCATGGGTTTACAGCCAGTAAAATACGGTGATTAAAAAAAAAATCAGCTCTTAGGCAGATTTGGGTTTAAACTCTGACTCTCCCCTCTGAATGCTATGTGACCAGGCACAGATCATATAGCTCTGGAGGCCTCACTTTTCTTTTCTGTGACATAGGGATTCTAATAGTCCCTAACTCATTAGATGTCTCCATCATTAAATGCAATTAAGCATTTGACATATAGTAAGCACTTAACAGTAGTTGTAGTAATCACCATTATTATTGATTAGAAAGTGTTCAGACCAAAAAAAAAAAAAAAAGTGTTCAGACCATATTTGTTTATCCCCTTCTCTATCAAGCAGTTAAACTCTTGCATGAATTTTTCTTGATAAGAAATATGTACTTACCAAATATATGTGCATAAAGCCTCTACCATATCATATAACATTGTTTTCATGTGTTTAAAAAAATACTCTTTTCATTGAAAACCTATACTTTTCCAAAAAGGCTTGGCTTAAAGTAAGGATTTAAAAAATGATTCTGCAACAGACCTAAAAACACCCAAGACAAAACACCCACATTTGGTTTAATAGATGCCTTACTTGCCTACTTTATGAAGTAACTGATAACTCTTGGTCTTCATTTCTGCTCAATGGAGATTAAGGCTTGTCAGGTGATAGTAGGTGAGCAACATATAGGACGGCTAAGTGGATTTTTGATCTTCACTAGTCTTGAGCAACAAATATCCAACAATGTTTATTTGTGGGCCACCATGTTAAATTGCTAGCCAATTAAATACCAAAGGGAGCGAGTGGTTACCTGAATATTTATAGTAAGATTCATACTTTGTTTTCAAGGAAACACTTCAAATTATTTCCCATCGAAAGTATACAAATTAAAGCTGCTGTTGAATTAAAATAAGAAATGTAAATACTCATCAGCCATGGAAGATCATTTTTAAAGACTAATTGAGATGTAATTGCTCAAAAATTAAAATAAAATATACGGAATAATAAAATAAAAAACAAAGATAAATTTTAAAGCAAATAAAGGGGAGCATATTTATTTGTGTCTTTAAGCAAGGCATACTTCCCCCAAATAGTAGCTATTTAGCAACAGACACTAGAGGGAGGAAGCTACAGCAAGCAAAAGGAAAGTTGGGTTGCTATCTGATAATCCTGATACATGAATATAACATCAGAAATTTCAGATAGGGAAACTGATAGGAAAAAAGTCTGTAACTAATAACTGTTTTCCTGAAAGTTCTAATTATTGATTTCTTACTCAGCTTTTCTCCAAAACCATTCTTAGCCCCCATCATTATTTTGCCATCAACACATACTCAAAATGCTTGAGTTCTCCCAAGCAAGACGTGGAACTCCAGGTTATAGCAAAGGGAATAAGAGGGCCCCCGGACCCAGTATGGAAGTTGAAAACTACTACTCGTTATGTGTGTCAGTTTCAGCATTTGGGGAGAGAAGTTAGAGCTTCCTTAGGTAGATTATAACTCTGTCCTATCAGGAACCTCTTGTGTGAGAGCATTTAGATATGCAGATATAAAGAAAGTACCTACTTACCATTCTTGTGGAAGCCTTAAGTCTGTGAAGCAACCCAAATGCAGGTGCCCAGAAGATGTCAGGCTTTCAGCTTAGTGAGCTAAAATGGGTTCATCTTGATCAGGACTCCCTCCTTTTGGCCACATTTAATTTTTTCCTGACAATTAATTCCAACTAGACTATATTGAAAATTATTGTTTGGGGTGAGTAAGGGGATGTGTATAGGTTTTTACTATCTTCATCAGAGGACTTGCTCCGGGAAGATCATGAAGCTGGAGCCTGACAGGAGACAGACGCAGGCCTGAACTCTCTTCACCTCATGCTGGGAAAAGGTCACAAGACTGTCAGAGCCTGGCCCTTGGTGCTGGGCTGGGGCCAAGGCTACTGATGTCCTACCCCTAGGTGAGGGAGAACTCAGAGGTGAGTGGATGTTCTGTCAGCTCCTGGGAGGGCCTCCCCTGGGCCTTAGCAGACCAGGTCAAGAGAGTGACAGGGTTCCCCAGAAGGAAATGGATGTTATCACTGTCAGTTGCAGAGCAACAAAGGGGAGGTGGAAACAAAAGGGGGGAGAGATGGAAGGAGAAAGAGAATAGAGAGGGAAGGATGGAGAGAAGAAGGAAGGGCTGGGAGGGGAGGGGAAGAGAAAGTCAGACCCTATGCTATGCCCTGGGAAACTCTGCCACAACATCGTTTCTGATCCACAGCTGCTGCCTTCTGTTTGTTTTCTCTCTCCAGTCCTGGGGTTAGGGCAAGGACTTTGGAGTGGAATGTCACAGTCTCAGAGTCTAGACGACAGCCTTCTGAACGCGACTACTGTATGACCTTGATATGATCAGTTAATCTGAGTTTCGGTTTCCTCAAATGAAAAAAAAAAAGATAATAAATCCGTTTTACTTGAAGCTGTTATGAGAGTTAAACAAGTGAATATATATCATGCTTAGTGTACTTTCTGATACATAGCACATGGCGCTAATACAAAATATCTATTAGAAGTATACTACTAACATTTTCAAATCATATTTTTAAAAAATATCTCTTTCCACACCAAAAAGTTGGACCGTCTTGGGACAACAAAGACTATCTGAAGAGAAAGATTCCACCAAGAAAAGTCAGTCCCCGGCGCCCCCTATATAAGCTGTATGAAATCTGGGACATACTCAGAAAGGCCATTGTCATGCTCTCCAGCCTGAACTCAGGATGAAAGCCTGGAGAAATCCCAGGGCGGGAGCTGAAGATGGGGACGCGCAGCATGGGGCTTGCTCAGGGCACCCGGCGAAAGGCCTGGCTCGTAAATATAAAGGAGATAAACAAATGAACGAAGGAATAGGAAGAAAAACTAGAGGTGCTGAGAGAGGCTGATGGATGTGCTAAACTACGCCATATCAAACTGAGAAGAGAGGCCAGGGACCCATAAATGACCTCACCGTAGCTAAGAGGCACAATTCGTGGTCCACAGTTTGCGGCAAACTTGTATTTTGGCTGACCTCGAATTCCATTCAGTAGAGTTCTGTTGTGGCAAATGAAGTACAAAGAGAGGAAAGGGTGAAGGATATGGTTTTGGAGAATAAACTCTCACACTGTGGGGGTAACTGGGGGACAAGCCAGATCCTGGTGTGGGATTGTGCGGAGAGCTTTGCTTGGTGTTAGGATGAGAAATCTCGTCCTTCTCCAGACAGCATTTATTTATCAAAATAGTCCCTCATGCTTACATGTCTTTCTTAAGTGCCAGGCACAGGGTTCCTCTGTGCATGATTTCCTTTCAGCCTCACAACAAGACTTGGAGGCAGATATAAAGATCTCCATCTTACAGATGAAGACACTGAGGCTTGGACTTACTAAAGGCACAGTCTTTCTAGTAAATGGTTAAAGTCGGATTCAAATGGTGCTCCCAAGATGGATGTTTTCAACCATTTTTATTATTGTCGCCATGCTTATATACACTCAGAGATATTCACTGTGTGCCTATGTTAATCGCAGTAACATCCCTTCCTTGTAAGTAGAAGACACTGGTCTGACTCCTTGAGGTGCCCAAAGTCTGGTTGAGGACTGGATGTGAGAAGTGGATGGGAGAAGTGAATAATGGTGAGGAGAGGAATGTCTGAGTTTCTGCCTGGGTTTATTCCCTGTCTCTGCCCTTCCCCAGCTGTGGGACCTTGGGCATGGCATCCCTTTAAGGCCTCAGTTATTTCATCTGTAAAATGGGGATGATGATAATAATAATGTAGCTCCTTGCCTTTTGTGAGGCTTACTTTAGTTCCTACATGTAAAATACAAGAACAGGAACTAGCCCAGGATAAGCAATCAATGGATGTTAGCTTTTATTAACACAGTGCTTCAGAGTTCAAAGACTGCTTCTCTACACATTGTTCCTTGCAGCCCTCACAACAATCCTGTGAGGCATGGAGGAGAGATCAGAGTCTGCAGGATTGCCTAGCAATGCTACTATCCTGGCAAACTCATTCCCTGCTCTTAGAGGACTTTCATCACTTCTCTCTTCTCAAGCCCTTGGTTCCGCTCAGCTGTTGACTCTCCTTCTTACTAAGGAAAGTGAAGTCATCAGAAAAGAACTTCTAGAAGTTCTTAATATCAAATTGACCTACCTCTCCGCATCCGTGCCCATTCTTGCCTTCCATGTTAGCACAGATGAAGTGTTCATATTCCCAAGTGTGCTAGGCAGAATATTGGCCTCCCAAAGATGTCTTTGTCCTTACCCAAAACCCTGAGAATATGTTTTATTATGTGGCAAAGGGGAGCTAGGGAAGCAGATGGAGTTAAGGTTATCATTCAGCTGATCTGAAAGTAGGGAGATCATTCTTGGTTACCTGGGTAGAGCCAACTTAATCACAAGGGTCCTGCAAATGGGAAGGAGGGAGGCAGAAGAGCCAAGTCAGAGCAATCTGATGGCACATTATAAGGACTGACCGTACTCTCGTTGCCCTTGAAGATGAAGGAGGAGAGCCACCGAAAAGGAAGGAGGGCAGTCATCAAAGCTGGAAAACACAAGGAACTGGATTCTCCCCGGAAGCCCCCAGAGAAGAACATGGGCCTTCCCATTTTGGCCAGGGAATCCCGTTTCAGACATGTGAACTCCAGAAACGTTATCCTGCCTTGAGGCAAGGGAACCCTGCTTTACAGCCCCGGTATGAACTAGTGCTAACATGCAGGCTGCCCCGGGGAGGGAGCGTGACCTTTGAGGAGAGGAGCTCTCTTCCTCTCTTTGGGTCAAGAGCATTTCCCAGAGGACTCAGAGGAGTTCCCAGAAGCTTTGGGAGCGAGTGCCTTGGTAATGAAGGGAGACTCTGCACAGCACACCACAGCACCCACTACCGGCGCCTCCCACCAGCCTTTCCTCCAGCTGCAACACTGCCCCCCAGATACAGGCAAGCCCCTCTTTTCAACTCCTTCAGACCTTTACCAGACACTGCTGCTCAGTGATGCCTTCCTTGACTACCTTACTCAAAATGGCATCACCTCTCCACTCCAAAGGTTCTCTATCCCCTTCCTGATCTATTTTCCCCATAGCACTCATCTGATACACTTTAATATTTTATTATTTTTGTATTTATAATCTCCTTCCTTACACTAGGTTGAAATCTCTGAGGGCAAGGCCTCTTGTCTGTATTATTCACTGCTTTAGGCCCAGCCCTCAGAATAGCATCTGGCCTCTGGCAGAAATGCAGTAAGTATTTGTTGAATGAATGAATGAGAGATATGGGCCAGCAGAGGATGAGAGACACTGAGTATTTGCCCAAGGTCACAAACAAGTGTGAAAAACTAGCAAGATTCTGGACAGAAATCAAAATTTTTGGACTCCATGCCCAGTGCTTTAAAATTTCACTGAACAACCGAGGCATCCTCCCTGATCTCTCTTCGTATATCATAAATAAAGAACAAAATCAAATATGTAGAATTGATCAGAATGGTTCTGCAGGTCTCCATGTGAAGAGTGAAATAGGTGGGTGGGGGGAGACAATACTGGAGTATAATCAATAATGAGTAGCCATATTTTGACTCAAAACACACCATTTAATCCATTTGAAAATACGATCTTCATAGAACATTATTCATCCAACAAAAGTACTGAGTATCAGTTATATGTCAGACACTGTACTGGGCTCTGGGGCTACAGTTGGTGAAACAAGGCAGACATGTCTGTGACCCTCTGGCCTTTCTGACAGCCTCATCCTATAGTATACATTTAGGCAATAAGATAATACGTGAATCAGATGGAAAAATGCTACTCATTAGAAATCAAACTTCCTCTTAAGATTTGATATCTAATGGAGGAAAAAAAAACACAGATTTCACAGCTCATGTTCTAGATGGTATCTCAAGTAGTGAAGAGAACTAGGATTTTGGCAAAAGTAAAAAGTCACTGAATATCTTGATAAAATGTTAATTTAACAGAAGTGATCTGTTATAAAGACTGGAAAATGTTTTTGCTTTTCATGTTCAGTGTGGCCTTTACACAGACCTTCCCCAGCAACAGAGGAGCAACTAATATAAATTTTTTAAAAGATATTCCGCAAACTACTTAGTCAAGCCCCTCTCACGTCATCCAACGTATGCCGTTTCACATCTGGGTCTCAGCAAGGCTATGCTAGCAACAGGCAGCTCCTCTCCACAGCCTGCATGGACCAAAAAGCAGGGAGAATCAGTGAATAGGATTCAACTGTAGCTCCCCAAAGGTCTGTCCAAATTCTAATCCTTGGTACCTGTGAATGTGACTTTACTTAGAAGAAGGGTCTTTACAGATGTAATTAAGTGAAGGATCTCAAGAAGAGATCATCCTGGATTAACCAGATGGACCCTGACTCCAATGACAAACTCTTTTTATAAAAAGAAGAGAAGACACAGAGTATCTTCTGAGGGTGAGGTCTCAGTGAGGAGAAACATAGAGACACGCAGAGAAAGCCAACTGAAGACAGAGGCAGAGACGGGGGGTAGGCTGCCACAGACAAGGGAGGCCTGAAGCCATCCGAGCTGAAGGAGGCAAGGGAGGATTCTCCTTCAGAGCCTTGAAATGGAGCATGGCCCTGCAGACACCTTACTTCTGGACTTCCCGCCTCCAGAACTATGGGAGAATAAACTTCTGTTGTTTTAACTAATCAAGTTTGCCATGATTTATTATGGCAGCCTTAGGAGACTAATGCAGTAAGTATTCCGTGGATGAGAAAAAATAAACACCAGCGCCTTGCTTATCCTCTATACAAGCTCAAGATATGAGCAGCCATCACCCATCAGAGAAGAAATCTCCATGCACGTGGAGTTTTGATTTCTTTTCCTCAGAGCTGATTAAATCCAGTCTTGAATTTTTTTACCTCAATATTCCATTGGTCATAGTGGTTCCTAACTTCAAAAATAACCTAGTCTTAAACAAGCCACATGCCAAGTCAATAAAATCACCTCCTGCAAGCTAGTAACATCTGTGATAGATTTACAAGAAACAGGGAGAAGGATCTAAATCATGAACACAAATACTTCAGCCTATGGCACGCCCACCCCAGATGAACCAGAGGGAAGGCTCAGGCCGTGGAAGGTGTTGCGAAAAGTTGAGAAAAGAACAGCAAGGAGGCAAGTTCAGTGGGATACTGAAAACAGCATTATAAATTTTTAAAGTGGAAATGCAATTATTTCAACGTTTGCCTCCTCCAATATTACAAGTAATACTGATTCCTTCTCTTTTGAATGATAGTGGTGCTCACCATAAGTGTTGTACATTTTATACTTAATTCCCTACAGTTTTACACTGCCAGTTAATTGTCATGTAACTGCCTTTACAGCTAATCCAGTAAGCTGTTCTAGGCTAGGGACCATCTCATATTTTCTTTTTCTTATACCCCCAGTTTCTTTTCAGAGATGAGTAAAGGAGAGATAATTAAGAGATAACTACTAATTGATTTTTATCTTTATTTTCCTGTCCAGAAGCTTCCATCCTAACATTTTAACTACTTTGACTCATGAATGTCGAAGCATTGCTATATCAGTGCATGAGTGGATCACAAACAAGACAGAGGCAGCATGTTCATATATGTATGTCTACACAACGCCCTCCACCCCCACCCCGCCCCCCGCATGCTAACATGCAGCAGAAATATTTGACCCAAATCAATTCTGGTAACAACTGGCATCATATCCGAGAGTTCTAATATCTGAGGCAATTATTTTTCACCGAGGAGGAGCAGAAAGATGAAAATGTCTTCAGTATAACAGACAATAGGGTGTTTGCAGAAATAATATTAGAACCGAAATGCCTCAAACGTCCCAATCTGAAATATTACGTGTTGCACTGTATATAATTAGCTATAAGCCAACCCTGGTTCAAGAATACTTCAAATAATTTTGAGAAAATTAGTAATAATAACATTAATTGAGCAGTTATTCCGGTCCAGCCACTGTTCTAAATACTTTATGCTCATTGAACTAAGTCATCAAATACTT
Source organism: Callorhinus ursinus (assembly GCF_003265705.2). Lineage (NCBI taxonomy): Eukaryota > Metazoa > Chordata > Mammalia > Carnivora > Otariidae > Callorhinus > Callorhinus ursinus. The sequence goes on from NW_027397065.1 coordinate 46,239,270, forward strand.
ATAGAGTACATGATGGTTAATTTTATGTCAACTTAACTGAGCCAAGGGAAGCTCAGACATTTAGTCAAACAAAATCCATGTCTTGGAGGCTTTACAGTCTATCATTTAATCTGAAAAGAAAACCATAACGTACTCCAGTAATAGTCTTTTATCCCTGTTTTACAGATAGGGCACTAAGAATTGCTTTAACCCCAGACCTGGGTCACTAACCAACTGGATTCCAGTTGCTATTGCGTTGACCCAGTATATCTTAGCAGGGTCCATTTTATCTTTGATTTCATTGATTCATATCTCATCAGTTTAGCTACTCCATGCTGTGTGTGTGTGTTTGTGCATGCACACGCACACATATGCTGTGTGAGTACACATCCTTCAGCAAATTCGGTCAAATGCCGATTTATGAGGTGGGAAGCAAAAGTGGGCCTCTTCTTCAGGAGGCAAAGCTCAAGAAGCAATAAACTACCGAGAAACAGTCTAAAATTACTGATGAGCCAGAGATACTTTCAAACACTCTTTGAAATAATGCTTTTTTTTTTTTTCAGCAACAGAAGAGCAGGGCAGGACGTCTGCAGTCCATGTGGTAGAGAAGTGTGAGGTTTAGCAGCCAATAGTCACGGTCTTAGGTCTCAGTTTGACCAGACTTGTGAAACTGGCCTATTTGCTTACCCCAACAGCCCCTCCATTTTTGACCTACAAAGTGGGGATAATAAGAATATTTGCCTCCAAAGGCATCAGCAATTTGGTGAGGCAACAGATATAAAGTTCTGGGCACAGTGCCTAGACCAGATGAAGCCCTCACTTGGTATAGGTAAAAATAATGAACAGAGATAATGAGGTTAAACTTAAGCATCAATTCAACATTTTAATGCATGTGGGCAAAATTAATATTAAACTTGGCAGACAAGAAAAACATCAATTTGTGGGTGCAAATCCCGTACAAGGAGACCTGGTTGCCCAGGTGTCAGGGTGGGAGCATAGATACTCAGCAAACAAGCATTTCCTAAGTGCCTGGTCCGGACCAGGCACTCCATGGACAGCACAGCTCCATCAGCACATTCACTTCTCACCGCTGCAATGTGCCACTGATATTTGCCTAAGTAGCTTCTGTGATCCAGGCCCCCGCTTTGTGCCAGAGAGTCAGGGTGAGCAAAATTAGGAGTTCCTGGCCTCATAGAACTTACAGTCATGAACTAGTTGGGTAATGACTGAGTAAAGTAAATGCTTATCTGGGCAAGCTTCTCCTGGAAAGAGCCAGGCTCTTTTTAGGCTTTGGAGGCAGTGGCCTCTGATGCAACCATTCTACTTTGCCACCATAACACAAGGCAGCCTTAGACAATGTGTAAAGAAATGAGCATGGCCGTGTTCCAATAAAACTTTACTTGTGAAAACTGGAAACAGGCAGGCTGTAGTCTGAAGATCTCTGGACAGTGAAAAAAGCAACTAACTCACAGTCTTGGGGAATTAAGAAGAGCTTCAATAAACAGAGAGTTTGCTAAGGGAGCTGTGCTCTGAAGAAACAATGGGCCCCCTCGAAAGCCAGAAGTGAAAAGAGAAAAGGTAGCTCTGGGCAGCAGGAACGAGAGGGCAGAGTCTCAGAAGCGTTAAAGGACGAGGCTTGTTCCGGAAGAGTGAGGTACCATGAGGACCGGGAGAATGGGGTCAGAGAAAAATGAACAGATTTAGAAAAAAGCCTTTCTGTACATGGCTCTGTGGTGGTTGGAAGCAAAGTTCATATTATCTTTCAGTATTTCTAAAGGTCGAACTGCGTTTCCCCTCCCAAAGCTAAATGATAACATGATGCAGTTCAAAAGCTGGTCATATCAAATTGCCATCTAATCATTTAATTAAAGCCCCATGCTGGCACCAGCCATCCTCAGGGCCCATTTTTCATTTGGGCACATTTCATTACACTTTTCAAAGCAAATTTGCCTTTTCAAAGGCGAAAAATGCAAATGACTAGGTTTGAAAGGAAACGCATAACACTCTGCATAATGACAGGGATTTTCTTGGAAAGCAGTGATGCACAGACAGAGCTATCTTTAGGGGCTGAGGGTGGCTTATCAGCCCTATAGGAACTCTACATGATACTTCATTACAGCACCAGGATGCAAACGGAAGTGAAATACCAAATAGCAGAAAGCAAACAGCCATCCCCTGTCTCCTTTTCAGCATCACTGAAACCACATTTTGAAACAGGATGCATCCTCTGGACCAGCAAGACCAAGGCAGGCATTGATAAATGGAGGACATTTACAGTGTGGCCAGGAAAATGATGAAAAGCTAGGAGGAACTGACCTGTTCTAAGACAGAAACAGGAACACCTAAAGGCCAATTAACATAAAGCATTCATAGGCAAAGTACAGTACAGTACATCAAAAAAAAATTCTCAGGAATCAGAAAACATCCACTTTGATGCAGTATAATGTATGTATGTGGGGGGTATTCACAGTAAGACAATGAAAGTGACCTTAATTATGAATCAGCATCCTCCTCCTTGGTTTGGTTCGTGGAAACTCTCAGAAGCACTGCATCCCAATGACTTAGATCTTTCACCTTGGAAGATGAAGGCACAGCACACATTTTATGAATCCGAAGACCCCGAAGTGAGAAGCAACAGCCCAAAGGGGAGAGGGTGGTACATAATGAACACCTGTTAATTTCTCATTCCTTAACCATCAAGGAGAGAAGAAAAGCTTAACTTCAGGATGTCAGATAAATCATTTCACCCCGTGAAAGAACCACCAATAACATGGGGAGGTTTAGCGATTCAACAAAGTTCAAGGTCACAGACAGTTTTGATTGGTGGCCAGTGTACATGTGGATATTTCAAACAAGAGCTTCTGACCAGGGATGTTCACTAGTACTTGAACCAGAGCTGGTTAGTTTGGCAAAGGCCCCGGTCTGGAGTAAGCTGAAGTCCTCATTCTATTCCTCATACAGGAAGGATGCCTATTCCTAGACAGGCTGCCTGCAGACCCAGGCAGATCGAGCCCTACCCCAAATGTGGCATTCAGCTCAGAGTACCACCCCACCTCAGAGACAAAGAGAAAAACCAGAGCACAGGAGGATGTTTTGACATAGCCTGACATTGTTTTGTTTTGTTTTTTCACTTTAATTTCAATTATATTGAACTATAATACACACACACAGAAAAATACACCTATCATGATCATCTTTTATTTTTTTTTAAATTCTTTTTTTTTTTAAAGATTTATTTATTTATTTGAGAGAGAGAGAATGAGAGAGAGAGAGTACATGAGAGGGGGGAGGGTCAGAGGGAGAAGCAGGCTCCCTTACTGAGCAGGGAGCCCGATGTGGGACTCGATCCCGGGACTCCGGGATCATGACCTGAGCCGAAGGCAGTCGCTTAACCAACTGAGCCACCCAGGCGCCCCTGTCATGATCATCTTGAACACAACTGTGTAGCAAACAATTAGGCATAAATAAATAAATAAACAAACAAACAAATAAATAAATAACATTACTAGCACCCAGAAATTATCCTCATACCCTCTTTTAGGATAACCACTGCCCTGACTTCTAGCAACATAAGGTAGCTTTGCATGGTTTGCGTTTTTGTAGAAATGGAATCATATAGTATGTCTTGATTCTTTGGGCCCAAATTAAATTTGTGAGATTTACCCATATCATTAAGTCTAGTTTTAGCTTGTTCTTCCTCATTGCTGTATAGATGTCCATTATGTAAATCTACCACAATTTATTCATCTAGCCTATTACTGACGGTGGCTTGTGTTATTTCCTGCTTCAGGCTACCAGAAATAGTGCTACCATGCCTTCTGGTGAGCATGGCAGATTTTGATTTTGCTACTTTGATGTGGAAAAAAATGGTGGTGTGGCATTGTGTGGCATTTTAACATGGTTATGTCAAATTTGGCCTGTTAAAGTAATGCACAAAGGGGGCGTTCTGATGTACATTCTATCTCTGATTCTCCCACCATCTTCAATTCTGTCCCCGTCCCTCACCATCTACTGTCTAGTTCAAGAGGCTGAGACTGGGGAGAAATACACAGAAATCAACACTAAAGAAGACTGGCAGATCACATGCAATGTTAATCACCCACCTAAAAGAGACAACAAAATACGCTTTTAAAACCGTATAAGGATTCCTTAAAAGAGAAGTTTAGGTAAGTGGGATTCCTGCCTCTGGCACAAGAATCAATAATTATAACAGACTCTGACAATTTGAAGAGTATCATGTGCTAGCAGTTGTTGAGAGAATATATACAACTCACTATAATTCAAGCCTTCAGATGGGAAAGGCTATAGAAATAGAGAGGAAAGAAAGATAAACTCTGCCTGCCAGGAGCCAGCTCAGGTAGCAGAAATGTGGAAGGCTTTGGGGCAGGGAGGTGCAGTGAGCACCTGTGGGCCTTTCTAGCAATGATTCTCCCATTCTTTCTTAATCACATCCCAAATTTCTCATCTACGTGATTGCAATGGTGCTGACCTAACCCTTGGCTTGAAGGGTGGACACCAACTGACTTAATCCAACCAGGCTACCTCATCTTTTTAGCCTGATTCAGGGAGGGGTTTAATCCACCTCCAATCAGCATAAATCCTTCTCTTGGTCACAGGCCTTAGCCAGAGGACAGTAGGACATGGTGACCTAGACAATTCAATCAATCATTATGACACCAGTCTTTCTGGCGAAGGTTAAAACACAGACTTTCTTTACTGGTCCATTCTGGACTAAGTGGTGTGAAATAGAAGCTTTGGAGAGAAAAGCTGGATATGGCAGGAGGGACATGAATCATGTTCTGATAATATCATTTTTGTCTTAGATGGAAGTGCATGTGATGTGAGATGAATTTCTGGATGTGTCTTACACAAATAATAGACTCTCTTTGTAAAAATCCAATTTGAGTTTGGTTTTCTGCTTGCTTGAAACCTAAACTTCCACAGGCGAAATAAGTGCTGTCTGATCTGGACCTGGAAAGGCTAAGAGGTTTTTAACAGGTAGAGTTGGCATTAAATTTTGTTCCAGGAGCCAGCACAGTAGGAATGAAGAATGTAAAAGAAGATCTATGGGCAAACCCAAGTCAGCACGGTGGGAGGTTGTGTTATGCACTGGGTTAAGAAAAAGCAGAGGTGGCGGAGCAAGATGGCGGAGGAGTAGGAGACCTAGATTTCGTCTGGTCTCAGGAATTCAGCTGAAGAGGGATCAAACCATTCTGAACACCTACGAACTCAAGAGATGGAAGAAGAGAGTAGCAAAAACTCTCTGAACAGAGAAGCGACCACTTACTGGAAGGTAGGACGTGCGGAGAAGTGAATCCGAGGCGATATTCGGGAGGATAGACGGCGGGGGACGGGCCTCCCTCTGCCGCTTCTGGCAAGTGCTAGAGCCGCGGAGCACAAAATCGGAACTTTTAGAAGTTGGCTCCGCTGAGGGACGTCGCTGCAGTGGCTAAGCGGGGGGTGGAACCCTCGCGGGACAGTGTGGTCTCAGGACCCTCGGGGTCACAGAAAGACCGGGGGTGTCTGAGTCCTGCAGAACTCCCAGGTATCAGAGCGGGGAAGCCGGCTGCAGAGACGGAGCCGAGGCGCGGGCTCTCAGCTCGGGGTGGCCATAAACCGTGATCCGCAACACAGTTGGGCCACTGCTCCTCCAGCAGGGACCCAACAAGCAGCAGAGCCGGGGAGACTCCCCTTCCTGCCCGGGGAGGAGCGGCGCGAGAGCACACCGCAGGGATCTGCTGGATTTGGAGACTCCACATGGGGTCGGGTGCCAGAAATAGAAATGCTCGGTCACAGGCCGGGTGAGCACAGAGTGCGCCCGGAGACCGGGGAGACAGGACTGATTCACTGCTTTTCTCTGGGGGTACACTGAAGAGTGGGGCCCCGAGTTCTCAGCTCCTTTGGGCAGAGAGTGGGAGGCCACCATTTTCACCCTGGTCCTCCAAAGCTGTACTGAGAGCTTGCAGGGAACTAAAGCTCCTGAGAGCAAACCCGAGCAGCTTGCTTAGCCCAGACCAACAAGGGCGGGGCAATTCCGCCTCCGGCAAAGACATTTGGGAACCACGGCAACAGGCCCTTCCCCCAGAAGATCAGCACCGACAGCCAGCAAGCCAAGACCAAGTTTACCAATCAAGGAGAACAGGAGAACTCCAGTGCTAGGGGAATACTGCACATAGAATTCATGGCTTTTTTACCATGATTCATTAGTTTTTCAAAGTTAATTTTTTTAACTGTATTTTTTTAATTTTTCTTTTTCCGTTTTTCAACCAACATCTTATCAATCCCTTTTTTAAAAAAAACATTTTTGATTTTTCATTTTTGGAGTCATATTTTATCCCTTCATAGTAGTTACCCTTATTTTTGGCATATATATATATATATATAAGTTCTTCTCTCTTTAAAATTTTGAGATACAGTTTCTTCTAACAGATCAAAATATACCCTAAATCACTAGTGTATGGCTTTGTTCTAGTCTCCTGCCTGATCACAGTCTCTCCCTTTTTTTTTCTTTTTTTTTTAATCTTCTTTCTTCTTTCAAACAACTTCTTATATTATCAATCCCGTTTATAAAACCTTTTATAATTTTCATCTTTACAGTCATCTTCCAACCCTTCATTGTATCAAACCTTATTTTGTACATATATAAGTCTTTCTTCCTTTAAAATTTTAGGAGGCACTTTCTTCTAACAGACCAAAATATACCCAAAATCTAGTGTGTGGCACACTGATCTATGCACTAGCCTGATAATATATGATCATATTCTGTTTTTTTTTGTTTTGTTCTGTTTTTGTTTGTTTTTATCTTTTTCTTTTTCTCTTTCTTTTTTCTTTCTTTCCCTTTCTTTTCCCCTGGTTTCAGGTCTTTTCAAATTTGTATAGAGTAAATTTCCTGGGGACGCTGTTAACCTGTTAGCATTTTGTTCTCTCATTCATCTGTTCTCTGGACAAAATGACAAGACAAAAAGAATCACCTGAGCAAAAAGAACAAGAGGTAGTACCGTCTGCCAGGGACCTACTCAATACGGACATTAGTATGATGTCGGACCTCGAGTTCAGAATGATGATTTTAAATATACTAGCTGGGCTTGAAAAAAGCATGGAAGTTATTACAGAAACCCTTTCTGGAGAAATAAAAGAACTAAAATCTAACCAAGTCAAAATCAAAAAGGCTATTAATGAGGTGCAATCAAAAATGGGGGCACTAACTGCTAGGATAAATGAGGCAGAAGAGAGAATCAGCGATATAGAAGACCAAATGATGGAAAATAAAGAGGCTGAGAAAAAGAGAGATAAACAACTACAGGATCATGACGGCAGAATTCGAGAGATAAGCGATATGATAAGACAAAACAACATTAGAATAATTGGGATCCCAGAAGAAGAAGAGAGAGAGGGGCAGAAGGTATATTGGAGCAAATTATAGCAGAGAACTTCCCTAATGTGGGAAAGGAAACAGGCATCAAAATCCAGGAGGCACAGAGAACCCCTCTCAAAGTCAATAAAAATAGGTCAACACCCCGACATCTAATAGTAAAACTTACGAGTCTCAGAGACAAAGAGAAAATCCTGAAAGCAGCTCGGGAGAAGAGATATGTAACCTACAATGGTAGAAACATTAGATTGGCAACAGACCTATCCACAGAGACCAGGCAGGCCAGAAAGGACTGGCATGATATCTTCAGAGCACTAAACGAGAAAAATATGCAGCCAAAAATACTATATCCAGCTAGGCTGTCATTGAAAATAGAAGGAGAGATAAAAAGCTTCCAGGACAAACAACAACGAAAGGAATTTGCAAACACAAAACCAGCCCTAAAAGAAATATTGAAAGGGGTCCTCTAAGCAAAGAGAGAGCCTAAAAGCAGCATAGATCAGAAAGGAACACAAACAATATACAGTCACAGTCACCTTACAGGCAATACAATGGCACTAAATTCATATCTTTCAATAGTTACCCTGAATGTAAATGGGCTCAATGCCCCAATCAAAAGACACAGGCTAACAGACTGGATTAAAAAACAAGACCCATCAATATGCTGTCTGCAAGAGACTCATTTTAGACCCAAAGACACTCCCAGATTGAAAGTGAGGGGGTGGAAAACCATTTACCATGCTAATGGACACCAAAAGAAAGCTGGGGTGGCAATTCTTATATCAGAAAAATTAGATTTTAAAACAAAGACTGTAATAAGAGATGAAGAAGGACACTATATCTTACTTAAAGGGTCTATTCAACAAGAAGCTCTAACAATTGTAAATATCTATGCCCCGAACATGGGAGCAGCCAATTATATAAGGCAATTAATAACAAAAGCAAAGAAACACATTGACAACAATACAATAATAGTGGGGGACTTTAACAACCCCCTGACTGAAATGGACAGATCATCTAAGCAAAAGATCAACAAGGAAATAAAGACTTTAAATGACACACTGGACCATATGGACTTCACAGACATATTCAGAACATTCCATCCCAAAGCAACAGAATACACATTCTTCTCTAGTGCCCATGGAACATTCTCCAGAATTGATCACATCCTAGGTCACAAATCAGGTCTCAACCAATACCAAAAGATTGGAATTATTCCCTGCATATTTTCAGACCACAAGCTTTGAAACTACAAGTCAAACACAAGAGGAATGTCAGAAAGAACTCAAATACAGGGAGGCTAAAGAGCATCCTACTAAAGAATGAATGGGTCAACCAGGAAATTAAAGAAGAATTAAAAAAATTCATGGAACCCAATGAAAATGAAAACACAACTGTTCAAAATCTTTGGGATGCAGCAAAGGCAGTCCTAAGAGGAAAGTATATAGCAATACAAGCCTTTCTCAAGAAACAAGAAAGGTCTCAAATACACAACCTAACCCTACACCTAAAGGAGCTAGAGAAAAAACAGCAAAGAAAGCCTAAACCCAGCAGGAGAAGAGAAATAATAAAGATCAGAGCAGAAATCAATGAACTAGAAACCAAAAGAACAGTAGAACAGATCAATGAAACTAGGAGCTGGTTCTCTGAATGAATTAACAAGATTGATAAACCCCTGGCCAGACTGATCAAAAAGAAAAATGACCCATATCAACAAACTCATGAATGAAAGGGGAGAGATCACAACCAACACCAAAGAAATACATACAATTATAAGAACATATTATGAACAACTCTATGCCAGCAAATTAGATAACCTGGAAGAAATGGGTGCATTCCTAGAGATGCATCAACTACCAAAACTGAACCAGGAGGAAAAAGAAAACCTGAACAGACCTATAACCACTAAGGAAATTGAAGCAGTCATCAAAAATCTCCCAACAAACAAAAGCCCAGGTCCAGATGGCTTCCCAGGGGAATTCTACCAAACATTTCAAGAAGAATTAATACCTATTCTCCTGAAACTGTTCCAAAAAATAGAAATGGAAGGAAAACTTCCAAACTCATTTTATGAGGCCACCATTACTTGATCCCAAAACCAGACAAAGACCCCATCAAAAAGGAGAATTACAGACCAATATCCTTGATGAACGTGGATGCAAAACTTCTCACCAAAATACTAGCCAATAGGATCCAACAGTACATTAAAAGGATTATTCACCATGACCAAGTGGGATTTATCCCTGGGCTGCAAGGTTGGTTCAACATCCGCAAATCAATCAACGTGATACAATACATTAACAAAAGAAAGAACAAGAATCATATGGTCCTCTCAATAGATGCAGAAAAAGTATTTGACAACGTACAGCATCCTTTCTTGATCAAAACTCTTCAGAGTATACCTCAAATTCATAAAAGCCATCTATGAAAAACCTACAGCGAATATCATTCTCAATGGGGAAAAGCTGAGAGCTTTTCCCCTAAGGTCAGGAACACGGCAGGGATGTCCACTATCACCACTGCTATTCAACATAGTATTAGAAGTCCTAGCCACAGTAATCAGACAACAAAAAGAAATCAAAGGCATCCAAATCATCAAAGAAGAAGTCAAACTCTCACTCTTTGCAGATGATATGATACTGTATGTGGAAAACCCAAAAGACTCCACCCCAAAACTGCTAGAACTCATACAGGAATTCAGTAAAGTAGCAGGATATAAAATCAATGCACAGAAATCAGTGGCATTCCTATACACCAACAACAAGACAGAAGAGAGACAAATCAAGGAGTCTATCCCATTTACAATTGCACCCAAAACCATTAGATACCTAGGAATAAATCTAACCAAAGAGGCAAAGGATCTGTACTCAGAAAACTATAAAATACTCATGAAAGAAATTGAAGAAGACACAAAGAAATGGAAAAACTTTCCATGCTCATGGATTGGAAGAACAAACATTGTGAAGATGTCAACGCTACCTGGAGCAATCTACACATTCAATGCAATCCCCATCAAAATACCATCCACTTTTTTCAAAGAAATGGAACAAATAATCCTAAAATTTATATGGAACCAGAAAAGACCCCGAATAGCCAGAGGAAATTTGAAAAAGAAAAGCAAAGCTGGCGGCATCACAATTCCGGACTTCCAGCTCTATTATAAAGTTGTCATCATCAAGACAGTATGGTACTGGCACAAAAACAGACACATAGATCAATGGAACAGAATAGAGAGCCCAGAAATGGACCCTCAACTCTATGGTCAACTAATCTTCGACAAAGCAGGAAAGAATGTCCAATGGAATGAAGACAGTCTCTTCAACAAATGGTGTTGGGAAAATTGGACAGCCACATGCAGAAGAATGAAACTGGACCATTTCCTTACATCACATACAAAAATAGACTCAAAATGGTTGAAAGACCTAAACGTGAGACCTGAGTCCATCAACATCCTAAAGGAGAACACAGGTAGCAACCTCTTCGACCTCAGCCACAGCAACTTCTTCCTAGTAACATCGCCAAAGGCAAGGGAAGGAAGGGCAAAAATGAATTATTGGGATGTCATCAAGATAAAAAGCTTTTGCACAGCAAAAGAAACAGTCCACAAAACCAAAAGACAACCAACAGAATGGGAGAAAATATTTGCAAATGACATATCAGACAAAGGGCTAGCATCCAAAATCTATAAAGAACTTATCAAACTCAACACCCAAAGAACAAATAATCCAATCAAGAAATGGGCAGAAGACATGAACAGACATTTTTCCAAAGAAGACATTCAAATGGCCAACAGACACGTGAAAAAGTGCTCAACATCGTTCAGCATCAGGGAAATCCAAATCAAAACCTTAATGAGATACCACCTCACACCCGTCAGAATGGCTAAAATTAACAAGTCAGGAAACAACAGATGTTGGCAGGGATGTGGAGAAAGGGGAAACCTCCTACACTGTTGGTGGGAATGCAAGCTGGTGCATCCACTCTGGAAAACAGTATGGAGGTTCCTCAAACAGTTGAAAATAGAGCTACCATACGATCCAGCAATTGCACTACTGGGTATTTACCCCAAAGATACAAATGTAGGGATCCGAAGGGGTACATGCACCCCGATGTTTATAGCAGCAATGTCCATAATAGCCAAACTGTGGAAAGAGCCAAGGTGTCCATCGACAGATGAATGGATAAAGATGTGGTATATAGATATTCAATGGAATATTATGCAGCCATAAAAAGGAATGAGATCTTGCCATTTGCAACGACATGGATGGAACTGGAGGGTGTTATGCTGAGTGAAATAAGTCAATCAGAGAAAGACATGTATCCTATGACCTCGCTGATATGAGGAATTTTTAACCTCAGGAAACAAACTGAGGGTTGCTGGAGTGGTGGGGGGTGGGAGGG
>NW_027397065.1:46256021-46270393 GCF_003265705.2 Callorhinus ursinus
GTGGAAAACCCAAAAGACTCCACCCCAAAACTGCTAGAACTCATACAGGAATTCAGTAAAGTAGCAGGATATAAAATCAATGCACAGAAATCAGTGGCATTCCTATACACCAACAACAAGACAGAAGAGAGACAAATCAAGGAGTCGATCCCATTTACAATTGCACCCAAAACCATAAGATACCTAGGAATAAATTTAACCAAAGAGGCAAAGGATCTGTACTCAGAAAACTATAAAATACTCATGAAAGAAATTGAAGAAGACACAAAGAAATGGAAAAACTTTCCATGCTCATGGATTGGAAGAACAAACATTGTGAAGATGTCAACGCTACCTGGAGCAATCTACACATTCAATGCAATCCCCATCAAAATACCATCCACTTTTTTCAAAGAAATGGAACAAATAATCCTAAAATTTATATGGAACCAGAAAAGACCCCGAATAGCCAGAGGAAATTTGAAAAAGAAAAGCAAAGCTGGCGGCATCACAATTCCGGACTTCCAGCTCTATTATAAAGTTGTCATCATCAAGACAGTATGGTACTGGCACAAAAACAGACACATAGATCAATGGAACAGAATAGAGAGCCCAGAAATGGACCCTCAACTCTATGGTCAACTAATCTTCGACAAAGCAGGAAAGAATGTCCAATGGAATGAAGACAGTCTCTTCAACAAATGGTGTTGGGAAAATTGGACAGCCACATGCAGAAGAATGAAACTGGACCATTTCCTTACATCACATACAAAAATAGACTCAAAATGGTTGAAAGACCTAAACGTGAGACCTGAGTCCATCAACATCCTAAAGGAGAACACAGGTAGCAACCTCTTCGACCTCAGCCACAGCAACTTCTTCCTAGTAACATCGCCAAAGGCAAGGGAAGGAAGGGCAAAAATGAATTATTGGGATGTCATCAAGATAAAAAGCTTTTGCACAGCAAAAGAAACAGTCCACAAAACCAAAAGACAACCGACAGAATGGGAGAAAATATTTGCAAATGACATATCAGACAAAGGGCTAGCATCCAAAATCTATAAAGAACTTATCAAACTCAACACCCAAAGAACAAATAATCCAATCAAGAAATGGGCAGAAGACATGAACAGACATTTTTCCAAAGAAGACATTCAAATGGCCAACAGACACGTGAAAAAGTGCTCAACATCGTTCAGCATCAGGGAAATCCAAATCAAAACCTTAATGAGATACCACCTCACACCCGTCAGAATGGCTAAAATTAACAAGTCAGGAAACAACAGATGTTGGCAGGGATGTGGAGAAAGGGGAAACCTCCTACACTGTTGGTGGGAATGCAAGCTGGTGCATCCACTCTGGAAAACAGTATGGAGGTTCCTCAAACAGTTGAAAATAGAGCTACCATACGATCCAGCAATTGCACTACTGGGTATTTACCCCAAAGATACAAATGTAGGGATCCGAAGGGGTACATGCACCCCGATGTTTATAGCAGCAATGTCCATAATAGCCAAACTGTGGAAAGAGCCAAGGTGTCCATCGACAGATGAATGGATAAAGATGTGGTATATAGATATTCAATGGAATATTATGCAGCCATAAAAAGGAATGAGATCTTGCCATTTGCAACGACATGGATGGAACTGGAGGGTGTTATGCTGAGTGAAATAAGTCAATCAGAGAAAGACATGTATCCTATGACCTCGCTGATATGAGGAATTTTTAACCTCAGGAAACAAACTGAGGGTTGCTGGAGTGGTGGGGGGTGGGAGGGACGGGGTGCCTGGGTGATAGACATTGGGGAGGATATGTGCTATGGTGAGTGCTGTGAATTGTGCAAGACTGTTGAATCACAGATCTGTACATCTGAAACAAATAATGCAATATATGTTAAGAAAAAAAAAAAAAGAAGCTAACAGGAGGGGGGGAAGAAAAGGGGAGTATGTCGGAGGGGAAGACGAACCATGAGAGACGATGGACTCTGAAAAAGAAACTGAGGGTTCTAGAGGGGAGGGGGGTGGGGGGATGTGTTAGCCTGGTGATGGGTATTAAAGAGGGCACGTTCTGCGTGGAGCACTGGGTATTATGCACAAACAATGAATCATGGAACACTACATCAAAAACTAATGATGTAATGTATGGTGATTAACATAACAATAAAAAAATTATTAAAAAAAGAGCAGAGGTTAGCAAAATTTTGGTATTTGTGAATATTTTTGGTTTTGCAGGCCAGATGATTTGTGTCACAACTACTCAGCTCTGCCACTGTAATAAGAGATCAGCCATAGTCAATACATAAACAAATGAGCATGTTCCAATAAAGTTTCATTTATGGACACTAGACTTGAATGTCACATAATTGCCACATACCACAAAATACTGTCCTCATTTTGATTTTCTTAATCATTTAAAGTTTTATTTATTTATTTATTTTGAGAGAGCGAGAATGAGAGAGAGAGAGTACATGAGAGCGGGGAGGGTTAGAGGGAGAAGCAGACTCCCCGCTGAGCAGGGAGCCCGATGTGGGACTCGATCCCGGGACTCCGGGATCATGACCTGAGCCGAAGGCAGTTGCTTAACCAACTGAGCTTAAAAGTACAGAGTTCTTAATCTCAGGAAACAAACTGAGTGTTACTGGAGTGGTTGGGGGTGGGAGGGATGGGATGGCTGGGTGATAGACATTGGGGAGGGTATGTGCTACGGTGAGCGCTGTGAATTGTGCAAGACTGTTGAATCACAGATCTGTACTTCTGAAACAAATAACGCAACATATTTTAAGAAAAAAGGAAAAGAAGAAGATAACAGGAGAGGAAGAAAAGGGGAGTATGTCAGAGGGGGAGACGAGCCATGAGAGATGATGGACTCTGAAAAACAAACTGAGGGTTCTAGAGGGTAGGGGGGTGGGGGGATGGGTTAGCCTGGTGATGGGTATTGAGGAGGGCACGTTTTGCATGGTGCACTGGGTGTTATGAACAAACAATGAATCATGGAACACTGCATCAAAAACTAATGATGTAATATATGGTGATTAACATAACAATAAAAAATTAAAAAAAAAAAGTACAGAGTCATTCTTAGCTGATGGGCCATGATTGGCTGCTCCCTGAGGTAGAGTGAACATACAAAATTTCTATGTCCATATTCTTCCATCATACGCTAGCTACCTAGCTCACACTGGATGAATTACCTTTTCTCTCTAAACCTACAATTTCATTGACACAAAAGGGATCATTATAGAACATAACTCATAATTTTGTTCCAAGAATTAAATACTCTAATCCACACAGAAATACTTAGCAAAGTGTCTGATACACAGCATCCAATAAAAACTAGCCATCTTTCTTATGATTGATTATAAAGGTCCTCTGATAATAGGTTATGTACCTTAATAACAGAAAGCCATCAGTGGGAATGCCTGGGTGGCTCAGTCGGGTAAGCATCTGCCTTTGGCTCAGGTTATGATCCCAAGGCCCTGGGATCGAGTCCCACACAGGCCTCCCCACTCAGCGTGGAGCCTGCTTCTCCCTCGGCCCCTCCCCCAGCTCGTGCTCTCCTTCTCTCTCTCTGTCTCTGACAAATAAATAAAATCTTGAAAAAAAAAATCCATCAGTGTTTTCTGAGCAGAAAATTTACACAAAGTTTATACACATAAACTTTGGAAGTTTATAAAGGCATCTGTCAGAAGGACAGATTGGAAAATGAGTACCTAGGTGCCTGGGTGGCTCAGTTGTTTAAGCGACTGGCTTCGGCTCAGGTCATGATCCCGGAGTCCCGGGATCGAGTCCCACATCGGGCTCCCTGCTCAGCGGGGAGTCTGCTTCTCCCTCTGACCCTCCCCCCTCTCATGCTCTCTATCTCATTTTCTCTCTCAAATAAATAAATAAAATCTTTAAAAAAAAATGAGTACCTATTTAAAGTAACCTAGTGTGGATCGTTCCTAATTTAGGGAACTCAGATGTTTATTAGCATCTTACTTTTCATTTCAGTGTAACATTCAGTGTTTTTTTTTTTTAAGTCAGGATTTTTTTTTTTTTGAGAGGAGGGGTCCATGCTTCCAGTCCCATGTAATGCATTTCTTTAAAAAAAAAATTCTTTCACAGAGACCCAGCTGAACTAATAAAAATTTAAAAACCCATGGTCACTTCTGGTTTGAACTGCATTTGTTGGTTTTGATAATTTATTAATTGACTAATTAGTTCAGCCAAATCTTAGAGACTATGTCTCTTTCTATGAGCCCAGATGGTACCCCATCACACAGATGATGGGGAATAAGACCCCATACTGTACTTGTCAGACACCCCACCGGGTAGCTGATAACCAAAAACGGTTCAGTAAAGATTTGCATTTAAGGTCTCTTAAGGTCCTCTGATTCTCTCCAGCACACAAAAAAGATCCTAACCCCATTTAAGATCATTAGCAAATCCCAGTCTTCATAAATATCACAGGGAGCTAATGAGATGACTTAGAAAGGGTTTGCGGCTCATTGTATAAGAGGGCACCAAGACAGTCTGATTTCTCTGGTCCACACTACAGGAAAACCAATCAGAATTTGCTCTTGTTTGAATGATGCAAACAAAAAACAGTATAATTCGGTTGAATAAATTTGTTAAGGCAAGAGATTGGGATCAATACCAATAGCAATAAACATGCAATAGAAGGTATTTTTCTCTAACTCCTGCCCCAATAAGCAACATGTCTTTATTCAGTATGTATGTCAGGCACTGCACCAGAACTTTAAATGTATCACCTTACAACATCTTTACAATTACCCTATGAAGCAGGTTCCATTTTCCCAGTTTTAGAGGCGAGAAAGGTCAGGCTCAGAGATGATGCTCTCGCCCAAGTTCCTAGAGCTGGTGAGCCTGTCCTCTCAGCCTTCCTTCTGTCTCCCCCTCCAGTGTCTCTCTTTGCTGGCTTTCGGGGTCCCAGCGAACAACACAGCACCAACATGTGCCTGCAGGGGGTAGTAGGCAGAGAGTTGAAAATGCATCCTTCTGCTCTTTTCCACCTCCATCTCTGGCATGCTATTCTTTAACTTAATCTTGATTGCTTTAATTTTCAAAAAGTACCTCTTCAAGAGGTCTCTCTCCCTCTGTGAGCTGAATACTTTTTTTTTTTTTTTTGGGGGAGAGAGCAACTTTCCCGGGGGGAGGGGGGAGGGGTAGGCAGAGGGAGAGGGAGAGAGGGAATCTTAAGCAGACTCCACACCCAGCAAGGAGCTTTATGCGGGGCCTGGATCTCATGACCCTGAGTGAGATCATGACCTGAGCAGAAATCAAGAGCTGGTCACTTAACCAACTGAGCCACCCAGGTGCCCCAGGAGCTGAATACTTTTATACACATTTTTTAAAATTTTATTTTATTATGTTATGCTAATCACCATACATTACATCATTACATTAGTTTTTGATGTAGTGTTCCATGATTCATTGTTTGCGTATAACACGCAGTGCTCCATGCAGTACGTGCCCTCTTTAATACCCATCACCAGGCTAACCCATCCCCCCCTCCCCTCTAGAACCCTCAGTTTGTTTCTCAGAGTCCATAGTCTCTCATGGTTCATCTCCCCCTCCGATTTCCCCTCCTTCATTTTTCCCTTCCTCCTAACTTCTTTAATACACATTTTACATATGAAGAAACTAAGCCTGGGGGAGGTAAAGTAACTTTCTCAAAGTCCAAAACTAGTGGATGGATGAGCCCGATTCTTATCTAGATCTGGGTTCAAAGATCACAATATTTCTAAGATTCTAAGACTTTGAGGAAAGTCATAAAGGTTCCCTTTACACTCCCATTCTTATATAGAAAGGTCCATCTTTCTAGGAAACAACCATATAAAAATAAATACAAATTACAAGTCGTTTCCAAGATCCTTAAAAATGTATGCATATATAAATTATATATACAGTTTAGGTATTTATGCTAATACTAAGCTAATAATTTGAGGCTCAGTTTCTTCATCTGCTAAATGGGGCAAATAATACCAACACCACTAGATTGTCAAAAGAATTAAATAAGAAAATACAAGCAAAGCATCAATGCTCTGATAGCCATTAAAAAGAAGCCCGTCTATCTTTCCATCTGTGTCCATCCGTCCCCCACACATCTACGTCTCCCTCTTGCTATCTACCCATAGCATATGTTTGCTGACAGAATGAAAAGGCAATGGGGTATGGACAGATGGTTTCCTGGCCTAACTCCATTACCAGATCTACTGCTCTAGGCATTTTCTCTGCCAGGTTGTGTGGCTCCCATCGATAAAAGGAAGGGTTTGGCTGGATTACCTCTAAAATGCCCAATATTCTCAGAGTCCATATAAGCCCATCACCATTATAGTACTCCACCAGCCGAGGGGACAACTACGTTGAGTTTCCCAGATCAGTAGAGGCTAAAGAACGAAATCATGTACAGTTCTGTCCTAACGATTCAGCTGGCTTGGCTGGCTACGCATTTTGTAGAAAGCTATAACTAGTCTGGGCAGTGGCTGATGTATTTCACAAGATGATTTCATTGTGATTATATAAACAGTAACTTTCAAGTCACTGCGGCTGTGTTGTTTTGGCATGAAAACCTGCTCCGATTAAGCTAGGAGTATCAATCTCTCACTATTTAAGTCTCTAGAAAGATTGAGAAAGAAGAAATCAGGGAAGGCATAACCCTATTAGTATTAAAATAATGTTATTTTTTTAAGGTTTCAAAATACCATTAGAAAAAGAACCTTCGTATTTATCAACGATATAACTACTTGGCAAACATCTGATTAAACTCTCAGCAAGAAAAACAGAGTAGAAATATCAGAGCCTTGGAAGTTGGCTAGACCTAGCTTCACATCCCAGCTCTGCTGTAAGTCACTGAACGACTTCAGGTTACTAATCTAATCTTCAGGACCTTGATATCCTCACTTAGAACATGGGCCAAATAATATCTAACTTATAAGATGATTATGAGAATGAATTAAATAAAATATGCAAAACATCTAAGTGTGTCTGTGACTCAGAGTACCTTAAAGTCAACTTACCCTAAACAGAAATCAGGATTTTTTTTCTTCCCCAAGCCTGCGGTTTGCAATCCAGTGTTTCCTGCCTCAGCGGACCCCATCAGTCCCTCAGACACACCAACCAGAAACCTTGGAGTTCTCCCAGTCACTCTCCTACCACTGAAAACGTCCCCTTCTCATCTGCTTCGTCACAATGCCATGCCTATCTTGCCTCTTAAATTTCTCAAATGCAGCCCCCTTCAATCCATCTCCACTAACCCTCTTCATGCTCCCACCCTGTCATGTCTCAACTGTGCTATCCCACCTACACTGGCTTCTTCACATCTGCCTCCATCTCCCCCACAACACAGCCAAAAGGATCTTGTTAAAAGCTATCTCCACAAGTGCCTCCCTTGCCATTCATACTCCTAGGATGAGACCAAATTTCTCACCGTGGCCTTCAAGGCTCTGCCTTAGCTGGCCACTGGCCACTTCTGCAGCTCCATCTTAACTCACCATCCACCTTGTTCTCTGGGTTTCGGTGACACTGGTCTTTCCTGTACACCTTGACGGTTTCTGGTGCTCTCCAGAATCTGCACTGATGCTTGAACACGCCCCTTTCCAGCTCCCACATGCACCTCTATTCTTAAGAGATGTCGTTCCTCACACCTCTGGCCAGGTCTGCCCTCTGCACATGCTTTCAGAACTTCCCAGGCTTTTCCTTTAGAACCTCCGATCACTTGCAGTTAAACGTGTATAATTCTTTGCTTGTAGATGACCCTTCCTCCATTCTGTAAATTCAGTGGATCAGTGGGATCATTTCAGTTCCTACTCTCATTTTCTTGGTAACTGGTACAGAGCCAGGCCCAGAGTAGGTGTTCAATAAGTAGTTTTGAGTAAATGAAGATTCTCTCCCTTTCTTTTCTTCCTCTCCTTGTCTCCTTCCCTCTTAACCTTCCACAAATATTTACTGAATGTTTGCTATATGCCAGTTATTCCATTTGGTTCTTCTTTTTTAAGATTTTATTTATTTATTTATTTATTTATTTGACAGAGAGAGAGAGAGAACACAAGCAGGGGGAGTGGGAGAGGGAGAAGCAGGCTCCCTGCAGAGCAGGGAGCCCGATATGGGGCTCGATCCCAGGACCCCAGGATCATAAACTGAGCCGAAGGCAGACGCTTAACCCACTGAGTCACCCAGGCATCCCTCCATTTGGTACTCTTAACATTCCTTCCCAAGCTCTGAACATCTCCAGTAACATGGACCTCATTACTTCCCAAAATCTTCATTTGTAGACAGTTCTGATAGTTCTTTTTAAAAAAGAACTTTATAAAATTTATCTCTATGCAACTTCTATTCATCTGTACATGTGGCTTATGTTTCACACTCAAAATCGGAATAAAACCATTGGTATTTACAAAACTCTTGTATGTGTTTGTTACCTCGGGCTCCCACCTATATGGTGAGATTCACTCCATTTGCGTGTTTCCTGCATCTTCAATAGGATGTCCAAAGGCAGATAAAAGGTAATCTATTTAAAAATGTGCCTAACTTCATACATATATGTTAAACATCAGTTTACCAAGACAGACAAAAAGGAGAGGCAAATATAACTAAAATTTAGGGACAAATTTAGCGCAATCATAGATTCATCATACTCTTGTAATATTTGGTTAGAATATCCATCTTTGCCACTAAACCATGAGTTTCTTGAGGGCAAGTTCATATCTTCATATTATATGTCTTCATCCTAACACTTAGTACAGTATGCCCTCAATACATATTTGTTGAACAAATGGAACAATGATCACTATTACAAGAGTCTTGATTCTATGTTGAATAATGAAAAATGTTTTATTCTGGACTCTAACTTCTGATGCCATTTGGGAGAATGAGGTAATCAAAAGCCTGAGACAGAACAATGTCTATAATAGGTTATGCTTTTTAAAGTTATAAAAAGTATACCTAGAGTGATTCCATTTGAGAATGAAAAAAAAAAAAACATGTACATATATACAGATAAAGGTACAGCATATGCCTAGACATCAGCTGGATCCACAAACCCTTAACAGTTGTTTGTAGGAATGTAATTTGACTAAGTGGGGCTCACAAACACATTTACTTTGCATTTCATACAAAACTGTATTGTTTTTGGTTTGTTTGGGTTTTGAGTTGGTTTTACCTTAATTTATAATAAGTGTCTATTACTTTTGTGAAGCGATCAGGTTGATAAAGGGTCTGGATCCCATCGGAAAGGACTAACCACCCAGAGAAATGGAAACATTCAGCCTGGAGAAGGCCAAGGCAGAACACAATAATGGTCTTCAAATTCTTGGCCCACAGAAGGCAGCAGACTGCCCTCTTCAGGGAAGAAGGAGGACCACTGAATGAGCAGAAAGCTCCAGGATGCAGATCTCAGTGAGGAAAAGTTCTTTCCTACCTTTGAGCTGTTCTACAGTAAAATGGGCTGCTTCGAGGTAGCCAGTTTTACATCATAGAAATCGAGATCTCTGCAACAGAGAGTCTGCGAATAGATTTCAGGGGTCAGCGAGCCCCTCACGATAGGTTCTAAAACTGTGTCGGTATTTACATTTTTCAGTGGAGTGGTTCCATAACTTGCTTCAACTTCCTGTAGGATTCAGTGGTCCCCAAATAAAGGAGCACTAACTACTTCTCATTACTGACATCAAGGGGATTCATGCACTCTTGAAATCTTCATCATCCCATCTATACCAACTATTAAAAATCAGAAAAAAAATGCAGTTCTAGAGTTTCTTGGTTCTCCTTCTACACAAATTATGTAAAGTTCAAAACTACTTATTACAGTTTATTGAGAGCAAGGATGATGTCTTATATGGGGCTATATTTCCTCTATATCAAGCACAGCTTCTGGTACAAAGTACATGCTTCGTAAATGTTGAATAAATACAGAAAGCAATCCAGGAGAAGATTTTTATGACAGAATTTTCCCTTTTGACTGCTTGATGTAGTAATTACTTCAGTAAGGCAGGATTCCATATAGGAGTCGGTGTGCAATGATAATGATGAATGGTGATGATAACTAAAATGTTATTAGGCACGTACTATGTGTCAAGCACTTCATTAAGCATTTTATTTGTAATAGCATGAATAATTCTCACAGCAACTATTTAAGGAAAATGAGGCTTAGATGAATTAAATGACTTATAAGGTTATATAGCTAGGAAGTGATTCAAATCAAGGCAGATCAACTACAGCATGTGAGCTCTTCACTTCAGTAGAAAATTCTACTGAGAGTATAATAGTAATACCTGGGCTTTGGTGTCAGTTCTGTCAGAGCTCTGCAAAGAATTTAGGCAAGGTACTACTTTATCCTTTATTTTTCAAACCTGTTATGTGGAAAACAGTGTACTAAGAAAAATCTGGGAGGCAGCAAGCATGATGATGAAGAGCATGGACTGTGTTTATTCATTATGAGCACATTACACTCTATACACATAATTATAATACTTGGTTTAAAATCCTTGTCTGCCAATGCTAACATTTGGGTCACCTTGGGGTTATCTCTGTTTATTGCCTTGGGTATGTCTACATTCTTCGATTTCCTCACATCTGTATCTAGTAATTTTGGATAGTATCCTAGATATTGCGGATGATAATATATGCTGGTTCTATTATGTTCCTCTGAATAGGTGTGTTTGCTGTTGTTGCCATTTGCTTATTTTAGCAGACATTCAACTTGACTTAAACTCCAAATTCTGCCTCTACTGCAGCATCAGCTGAAACCTGTTTGATTTTTTAGCTTTCACACTTGCCATAGCTCAGGGGTCACCCAGCGAGTTGGGCAGAGCTTATTACAAGGCTTCCCCTTATGGTACTCTCCTTTCTAGATTTTCTCTTCCACTTTGCAGCTTCTTAAGTTGCCCCAAATTCTTTTTTTCAATCCCTCATGCCAATAAGATTGCAGGTTTTAGTTCACACAGCAGTAAAAAAATGTAAGTAAAATCATAAAAACCAGAAATTCCCCCAGTGCCATCCCCTTCTTCCAAGTATCAACTCCTTGCCAATTTCTATCTTCTTTAGATCTCTCTCCATTGTGTTCACATAGTTTATACATACGTACATACATACTACACACACACACACACACACACACACACACACACACACACCCCTATCCTATCATTTGTAGTGATCTGTGGCGGGGTTGGACTGATGGAAGCTACTCCACCAAGAGCACGGACTTTGAGGTCTGGTAGACTTGAGTCATTACCCTGCTGCTCCTTTAGAACAGAGCATTTTGGCCATCATGCTGATAATGGGTTACAAGTGACTCTCAACTCTTAAGGCCACTTATCTCCACCAAATCTAGCCCAATATATTTTCATTTTCTAAGTATGCCACAACATGAAAAAGATTAAAAAACACTGTCTTCAACAAAGCTACTCTTACCTCTTTACAGCCTGACTTTTTTCCATCAGTCAAATAGGGATAATAATGAGATCTACCTTAAAGAGTTATTGTAAGAATTCAGTAAGATAGGGCGCCTTGGTGGCTCAGTCGGTTAAGCATCCAACTCTTGGTTTCGGCTCATGTCCCGATCTCACCTTCACGAGATCCAGCCCCACGTCACCCTCCCTTCTCGGTGTGAAATCGGCTGCAGATTCTTTCTCCCTCTCCTTCCCCTCTGCCCCTCCCTGCTCTTGCACTCTCCCTCCCCTCTCAAAATAAATAAATAAATAAACAAATAAAATCTTTTAAAAAATCAAATAAGATAATGTAGGTAATGGGGGGTAATGTGTGAGACAATGAATATAGAGGCATTCAGAAAAATCTTGGTATGATACTAATATTGTTGACTTTTAAATTATTAGTAACTATTAATGCCAATGTAACTATAACCGGTGACTTAAATAATATCAATGATTATTAAATGGTACTATAACTATGATAGGAGTGCCCCACCCCAAATTTCATGACACTATTCTTAGCTTCCCCTCCTCTACCTTGTAAGGAAAATGTGCCTACTACTGGGTTCCTGTACTTGGCTCCTAATGAACTGATCAAGATAAAAGCAGTAAGAATGATAGCCAATTTTTCAACACTAGCTAATTTTCTAGTGCTTTGCTATATCAGGTACTGTTCTAAGCACTTGACACGTATAACCTTGTTCATTCCTCAAATTAGTCCCATGATGCTGGTATTATTATCTGTTTTTTACCAAAGAGGAAACTGAGACTCAGATTGGTCAAATATCTTGCCCAAGATTGTATAGCTAGAAAGGGCTGGACCAAGGCTTGAATCCAGGGAATGTGTTACCAAGATCTGCTTTCTCAAGAACCGTAATTAGAGAAGTAAAGAAACAAAACTGGGAAAAGTAAAAAGGTTAAAATAATTTGCCCTAAAAGAAGCAAGGGACTCCCTGATAGAGAAAAATGTATAAGAGAGGAGGGAGAAAGGAAAGTCCAGAATGGGATGAATTTTGGAGTGAGATCTCTGGGGAATCTGGGGCACTCAAATGAGAACTTCGGGGATGAAAAGATTTGGGGAAGACGGATGGAATGTTTCTGTTTAGATACGTTACTATGCAACATGCTTTCTTTTCCTTCTTAGGAGTGTTTCAAGACCCAAGATAAAGATTTAAGTTGCTTTTAAATTCTTTTTGGTTTGGGGGCATGAGATATTTTTGTCTCTGCTAAATGTGGTACCACACTGACAATGTTTGACTCTCAAACACTGCAGCTCCAGCTGGGTGATGATGGTGACACGGACTATAAAACTGATAACGAGAACCATGAGGTATGATGATAAAGGGAGACAATAATAGGACTTCATGTTTAAATCCCAATTCTGACACTTATTAGTTGGGTCCTTAGATAAACTATTTAAACTCTTGGTGGGGGGGCAGTTGTCTCATCTGTGAAATGGGAATAGTAATGTCTACTTCACTGGTATCCTGGGAGGATTAAGTGAGATAGTACATGGATATATAATACACCTAATAGAGTACCTAGCATTAGGAGGGAACAAAACTGTTCAGTTTCCCTCCCCTGTCCCTTCTTTCTCCAACTCTCAAATCAAAACATCCCCTACAGGGAACAGCTACTGCCTTACGAGAAAAATCATTGCCAGAGTATCAGCACTTTGGTTAGTGGCCCAATTATGCTAATGCCTGTTAAATTCATGTCTATTTCAATAGACCATACATGATACCAGGACCAATAGAGGAGAGAAAAAGGCCCGGTGATTAATGAAGCTCCAGTAACAGCCAGCCTGATGCCTCATAAACAACCACATGTTTGTTTACTCACCCATAATTTGTTTATTTTTCCTTTTTGAGTCCCAAACTCAGAAAGGGCTGTCAGATGAGAAATTCAATCTGAAGCGATTCCCCAGGCACACTTATCCTGGGGCAGACCCCACTTTATTTCAGGCTGACAGCTGGCACCTGTGGTCTGCAGTGAAATCGTCTCTGATGAAAAGAGACAGGTGGCAGGGCTGCCACCAAATGCCACATTTGATTGATAAAGTGATCTAAGTATCACAGGCACCAAGAATGTCATCAGCAATCAATCATTGCTTCCCCTGTAGAAACCACCCCACAGGCCAAGGAGGCAACAGAGAATGTAGCCCTTGGGTGTCCATACTGCAGATGTGTGTGTGTGTGTGTCTCTGTGTGAGTGCAGATAGTTCCCATCACCGTGGCTCAAAGAAAGAGCACTCGACCTGGAGTACAGGAAGGCTGTGTTCCAGTCCTGCCTTGGCCATTAACCCTCTGGGGCCAAGGGTAAGTCATTAATCTTGTGAACCTCAGCTTGCAATCTTCTCATCTCCTTTCTATATTCTGAGCAGTTAAATGCCATTTCCTCAGAGAATCCTTCCCTGATCACCCCCACTCCCAGACAAGGTCCAATCCCCTTACAATAGAGTTGAATAATACCTTGCACAGTGTTCGCATTGTACTTGTAATTAGGTAAGTGCTGATTACTTATTAATTCAATGTCCATCTTCCCACTAAATTGTAAACTCCATGAGAGCTGAGACTGCATCTTTCCTGTCAAAGCCAATCTGCCCTGCACATTCATCTTCCCTAAGTCTGCTCATCCCCAAGTATCTCATTTCATGTGCTCCAGACTCCCTAAAGACCTTTCTCTAAAACTCAACCCTTTGGGCGCGTGGGTGGCTCAGTTGGTTGGGCGACTGCCTTCGGCTCGGGTCGTGATCCTGGAGTCCCGGGATCGAGTCCCGCATCGGGCTCCCTGCTCAGCAGGGAGTCTGCTTCTCCCTCTGACCCTCTTCCCTCTCGTGTTCTCTCTCTCTCATTCTCTCTCTCTCAAATAAATAAATAAAATCTTTAAAAAAAAAAAAAAAACTCAACCCTTTCTGGGTTTTTCCTTTCTCCCTCCTCTTCTTTCACAGATCCAAGCTTTCTCCACC
>NW_027397065.1:46270493-46353336 GCF_003265705.2 Callorhinus ursinus
CTCCCTCCTCTTCTTTCACAGATCCAAGCTTTCTCCACCATATCCCTCCCCCTGCCCTTTTTAGTGTAAATCAGTTTAACCTTTTGGCTTCCCTGGTTCTGTTTCTCTATTTTCCAAATTACAGTTCTTGAGAAAATAAACCTTGGCAGGAGATTACCTGGATTCAAACCTGGGCCCCAGCACTTCCAAGATGTGTGACCTTGGGCAAGGTGTTGCACACACTGGCCCACTCTCTCACCTTCATGGTCAGCTAGTTTGCACTTGCTGTTCCCAGGCCTGCAATGCTCCTCACCTGAATCTTTTCCTGGCTGTCTCAGGTCACACACAACTTCCCAGAAAGCCTGTCCCTGAGCCCACACCGAACACTCGCGGTCCCTTTATCCTTTTCAGTTACTTCTATGGCACTTACTGCTGGGTCATAGGATCTCATCTGTTTCATTGTTTCGCATGTCTCCCCCTGCAACAGTCAAGTTCCGCGAGGACAGTAACCTGCACCTTGTTAACCACAGGAGCCCAGCCCCGAGGACGGTGCCTGGCAAGAACTATATATATTTTGAATAAATGAATTAAGCAACAAAGGAGTCCATAAGTAAATGAATGAATGAACAAAAGTCGCTAGAGTATGGTGCCAGCCAGGGTTCTTACTTGCAAACAACAAACCCCAATTGCAGCTGATCGAAGCACAAAAGGACTTTGATGGGAGGGTGTTAGTTAACTCAAAGACTTCCTGGGAGGATTCAAAATTGGCTATGGGCTGAAGATCGAGTATTTACAGCCCAAATCCAGTCACAGGATGATGTGGTAAGAACATCACTGCTATTCCTGTCCCCCAGAACTAGACAAGGCAGCTTGTGCCACAAGCATGTCTCATGGTTGGGGGCCAGGGCAGCAGTGAACAGTGGTGCTGACACCATTGTTCTGGGAATCTGATCCACACAACAGGAACCCTGCCCCCACAGCAGTCCTGGGGCCCCCGCTTCATCACATCATCAGCTCATGGTCCAGGTCTGTGGCAGGCACAGCCAACAGGCAGACTGGAAGCCAGATGCCCACCCCATTCTAAGGGGGTGGAGAAAGCAAGGAGCCAACAGCTTCAGCTGCTGCAATGGAAGAAAGGTTGTCACTCCGACCTGGAATCATAAAGTGAGTTTTCTAAACATGGGTATAAGGTTCAGACGCTGAACAGTCAAAAATAATGACAAATTTCCACTACAATGCTAAATAAATATTAGCCGCAAAACAATACAATTACCAAGAGCTCCCCTTTTGCAAAGAGCCTGCCAATTTTTTGAAAAGCGAAGACACAGAAAAAAACCTCCTGCTTAATCCTCTCAAGCTGTACCAAAGTGGAAAAACACATTTGACAACTTTTTCGTGAGTTATTCAGTTTCTCAACTATTTATGGCTGAATAATATTCCACTGAGAATGTGTGTGTATGTGCCCATGTGTGTATCACGTGAACGTGAGTGGGGAGAGGTAGATATCCGTTTGATAGAGTGATGTTATTTCCTTTGAAGATATAACAAGAAGAGGGAACTGCTGGACCATAGGACAGTTCTATTTTTAATTTCTGACAAACCTTCATACTGTTTGCCATAGCAGTTAGACCAGTTTACATTCCTACCAACAGCACACCAGGCTTCCCCTTTCTCCACATCTTCACCAGCACTAATTATCTCTTGTCTTTTTGATGACAGCCATTTTAACAGGTGTGAGGTGTTTCTTTCATTTTGATTTTGATTGGCATTTTCCTGATGATTAGTGACATTGCATGTCTTTTCACGTAGCTGTTGGCTACCTGTGGTCTATTCAGGTCCTTTAGTCATTTTTTAATCTGTTTTTCTGCTATTGAGTTATATGAGTTCTTTAATATATTTTGGATATTAACCCCTTATCAGATATATGGCTTACAAATATTTTCTTCCTTTCTGTAAGGTGCCTCTTCACTCTGTTGATAGTTTCTTTTATTGTACAGAAGCTTTTTAAGTTGACATAGCTCCATTTGTTTATTTTTGCATTTGTGGCTTGTTTTAGGTGTCATATCTAAAAAATAATTGCCTATTCCAATGTCAAGGAGGTTTTCCCCTATCCTTACTTCTAGGGGTTTTATGGTTTCCAGTCTTACATTGAAGTCTTTTTATTCCAGTTCTAGTTATTTTTTATGAATGGTGTAAGATAGGGGCCCAATTTTATCCTTTCATATATGAATGTCTAATCTTCTCAACACCATTTATTGAAGAGACTGTCTTTTCTCCATAAAATATTGATGGTTCCTTGTCAAAGATTAGTTGGTCATATATGCATGGGTTTTTTTCTGGGCTCTTAATTCCGTTCCATTCTGTGTTCACTTTAATGCCAGTACCATACTGTTTTTGATGAATATAGCTTTGCAATATAGTTTGAAATCAGACAGTGTGATGCCTCTAGCTTTCTTTTTATTTCTCAGGATTGCCTTGGCTATGAAGGTGCTTGTGTGGTTCCACACAAATTTTAGGAATGTTTTTTTCTATTTCTGTGAAAAATGCCATTAGAATTTTGATTGAAATGGATCTATAGATAGCATTGGGAATTATAGACATTTAAACAGGATTAATTATTCCAATCTATGAACACAGGATATCTTTCCATTTATTTGTGTCTTTTTCATTTTCTTTCTTCAATGTCTTACAGCTTTCAGTGTATGGATCTTTTACCTCCTTGGTTAAATTTATTCTGGTTTTGTTTATTCATTTTGTTTTTATTTGTTTTTGATGCTTTTTGATGTAAATGGGATTGTTCCTTTTATTTCTTTTTTTGAATAATTCATTGTTAGTGGGTAAAAATGCAACTGATTGTGTATGTTGATTCTATACCCTGTACTTTTACTGAATTTCCATCTTTACTAGGATATCCACTACTATGTTGAATAGGAGTGGTGACAGGCATCCTTGCCTTCTTCCTGAACCTAGAGTAAATGCTTTCAACCTTTCACTTTTGAGTATGATGCTAGCTGTGGGATTGTCATATATGGTCTTTATTATGTTGAGGTGCATTTCTTCTGTATACAATTTGTTGAGTTTTTATCATGAAAAGGTAATGAATATTTTCAAATACTTTTTCTGCATCTATTGGGATGGCCATATGGTTTTTGTTTCATTCCTTTAATATGGTGTATCATATTTATTGATTTGTGGATGCTGAACCATCCTTGGGGGATAAGTCCCATTTTATGATGGTGTATTATCCTTTTAATTCACTGTTTAATTCAATTTATGAATATTTTGTTGGGAATTTCTGCATCCATATTCACCAGGGATATTGACTCACAGTTTTCTTTTTTTTAAGATTTTATTTATTTGTCAGAGAGAGCACAAGCAGGGGGAGGGGCCGAGGCAGAGGGAGAAGCAGACTCCCCACTGAGCAAGGAACCCAACGCGACACTTGATCCCAGGACCCTGGGATCATGACCTGAGTTGAAGGCAGGTGCTTAACTGACTGAGCCAGCCAGGCATCCCTTGACTCACAGTTTTCTTTTCTTATAGTGTCCTCACCTGGCTTTGGTATCAGGGTAATGCTGGCCTCATAAATGAACTTGGGAGTGTTCTCTCCTCTTCGGTTTTCTGAAAGAGTTTGAGAATGATTAGAATTAATTCTTCTTTAATGTTTGGTAAAATTCACCAGTGATGCCATCTGTCCCTGGGCTATTCTGTTTTGGGAGATTTTTTACTACACATTCAATCTCTTCACTCATTATTGGTCTGGGAAGATTTTCTATTTCTCCATGGCTCAGTCTTATTGGGTTGTATGATTAGGAATTTATCCATTTCTTCTAGTTATCCAGTCTGTTGGTGTATAATTGTTCACGGTGGTCTCTTAAGAGCTTCTGTATTTTTGTGGTATCACTTGTAATGTCTCCCCATTTGTTTATAATTTTATTTATCTGATCTCTATTTCTCTTGCTAAGATTAAACGTTTATCAATTTTGTTTATATTTTCAAAAAACCAACTCTTACTTTCACTGATCTTTTCTATTGTGTTCCTCCTCTCATTTATTTCTAACGTAATATTCGTTATCGCCTTCCTTCTGCTAACTTTGGGCCTAGTTTGTTCTTCTTCTAGTTCCTTAAGGTGTAAAGTGAGGTAGTTTATTTGAGAGCTCTCTTTTTTCTTAATGTAGGCTTCAGGATAGAAATACCTTCTGTCAGCCCTGTTAGGGACTCTGGGGTCTTCTTAGACTCCTTCTATGGATATGTCTTTTCCATACTTCTTGTTCCCTCTTAGGTGGGAATTCTTAAGATCTTTTGCCATCTCTCTATCCTGCAGAGACAGACTAAGTGCTGACAGCCTCTTATTTGCTTTCCCTTAGGATGATGCTGAACACTCAAATGAGTGTGTTTTCACCCAATTCCACTACATAGGGGGATTTTTCTGTGCATATTGACCAGTAAGTTGCCTGTGGTGGCTGGCACAGCCACCCGTGGGAGCACACAGAGGGAGCTGGCCAAGGGTAGAGAGCTGTAGGGGCGAGGGGTGAGGAGCCTCTATGCCACCTAAGGTGATCTACAGATAAGGTAGCCCCCGAGGCTCATGGATGGGCTTCCAGATGGAGTCTGCAAACTGGTTAGTAGGCTCTGTGTCCCTCTGATGCACCCCCAGAGCCCTGGCAGCTGTTCTCCCAGCTCCCCCAACCCACACCTCCCAGTTGTACAGCATATCTCAGTATTCTGGATGAGGCAAAACCAAAATGAGCCTGGTTGGCAGCATCTCACATAGCTGGGTAAGCCAGGCACTCACTAAGTTTTGCCCATGGGAGAGAGTGTGGGCCAAGAAGGTTTTCTCTTGGCAATGAGCTGTGCCACCTCGAGGGAGAAGTGACAGAGGTAAAGTAAAATGGTTTCTCATTCCTCTTCAGTGTGTTTAATCTTGGACTGTTTTTGTTCCAACAGTGTACTGGAACTTCTCTAGTGAGCACTCAGACTTCTCTCCAAAGTCATTCTCATCCTTTGGGTGATTGTCCAAATCGGTGCACTATGAGGAGGAAGACAACAGAAAACTCCCTTTCTGCCATTTTGCTGATGTCAGCTCACAATCAGTTTTAAATTATATAGTATCCTCTGGAGATAACCTGATGATGACTTATAGAATAATATTAGTGATTAAAGCTTAATTAAGAACCTATTATGTCACAGGCTTTGGGGAACATGCTTTATAAACATCATACCATTTTAGCCTTCACAAAACCTTCAAGGGAGATACTGATTTTATGTCCATTTTGCAGCTGAGAAAGTTACAACTTAGACTGGTTAACTGCCTAGCCAAGGATGCACTCGTGGAAGTGGCTAAGCTACCAGTTCTGTCTTTAGCCAAAGCCCAGGCACTTGCTCCCTCTGGACTGGATGGTAAAAATGGGATTCATTCATTCACTCATTCACTCATTTAATAATTATTGACTGGACATTCACATTTTGCTGGATTTTGTTCTAGATACGAGGGTGAAAGAAAAACATTCCAATGGTGGAGGCAAACAATAGTAAGTAAACAAGAAATAAAACCACCTTATAGGTTCTAATAGTAAGGACAAAGCAGGAGACTAAAGGCTAAGGGAACAGAGTGGATACGGGAATATGTGGTAAAACAAGTAGGAGCCTGGCAAACATCTTGCACAGAGCATCCGAGACAATGCAAGTGCTATCATCCTTGAGGCACGAGTGAGCCTAAGGTGTGTAAGACACAATTGTAGTCCTGTCTCTAACAGTGGTTTGTCCTCAGGAAACTCACTAACCCCGCCTGGTCTGTTTCCTTATTTGCAAAAAGAGAATGTAGAAGTAGGAGGAAGGGACCTGAAAGGTCTTTGGTTGTCCTGACATTCCGTAGTGAACTAGAGAACACAATGGATGACAGGAAAAGGCAAAAACTGAGTAATGAATCCAGCCTCACCCGTTGGTCACCTTGAACGTCTCCAACTTCTTGTGTGCGAGGGTTTATAGATAAAACTACTCATTCCAAATATTGTAGGCCCATCTGATAACATGTTTGTTTCATCATTTATTAAATACAAGGAGATAAGCCAAATGCCCCTGACATTTAAATCAAGGAAATTAGAAACATTTTGGATATCAGTGGAATGCCCCACCACTCTGATGAAACATTTTAATCTGACGGAGGTTCTTGTGTGAGATATCTCTTGGACACTTCTACTTTACTGAATTTTTCCAGAAAAATAGCTCCTAGAACCAGCTATTTTGGAGGTGAGTGGGTCAAATCACCTTTGAACTAAAACAAGTCAAAATAATTCATGAAATTCAGTCACATACAGAATATAAAGCTAACCTAAACACATTTCTCATGATTATCCCTAGTGATATAAAATATGCATAGAAGAATACCTTTGGATAACAACAATCTGATAAGTAAAAGCACAGATAATGTCTGGAGTCAAACTTGCTACCCAGTGTGTCCAAGTTCCAGAAAAATCTATTCATTTTTTTAAGAAACTTATATTCTAGAGAAAACCTATAGTCAGGAAGTAATTACTCAATTAAGTGTATGAGTCAAAAGTGTGGAAAATGCTACAATAAAATAGAATAGCATCATGGAAGTCCATGATAAGCTGATGAAGCTATCACATTTTTGATTCAACATGGAAAGGAAGTGAACTGCACAATGACAGACAGTAAGCAGTTGAAAGCAAATCTGAATCCAGGTTTTCCGGTTTTGAAGTTAGATACCATCTTGCCAAATGAAATGCTAAGAATAGCTAACCTATTTCCAGACTTAATATTAACCTGGAATTTACTCAGTGCCAAAATGCTAACAATACTTGTTTATGTTAATTAAGAAAATGTATTATTTAGTGGGATATCAGAAACACCTCCTCGACACAACTGGATAATCTTGCTTATTTCTTTTATAGCTCCTAAGCAATTAAAAAGCTAAAACCCCACAACTTTTATGCCTCAGATAGAAATAATTACATAAATGACATTAAATGAAGATAACTGCAAGGAATTTGGAATATTTCCAGTACATGTATAACTGAATCTGTTTAAGATGGAATATATTCACAGACAAGTGTTTATAATAGAATATAAATAGAAAAAAATAATCTATTAAGGTGTTGAAGCAATTTTGAACAAAACAGTTATCTGAATGGTTCTTACTTCTTTCTAATTTCTTATAACCCCCACACAACTCAGAATATAGATGAATATAATACATTTTATCTACTAAAAAGAACCAAAAAATCCTTTTGATTTTTAAAAGCTTCAAGAAAACTGGGGTGTCCGGGTGGCTCAGTCAGTTAAGCATCTGACTCTCGGTTTTGGCTCAGGTCATGACCCTGCATCAAGCCCGCTTGGGATTCTCTCCCTCTTCCTCTGCCCTTCTCTCTCCCTCTCTCCCTCTCAAAAATAAAATAAAATAAATAAATAAATAAAATCTTTAAAAGCTTCAAGAAAACTAAAAAGAAGGAGAAGAGCTTTACCTTGGTGCTTAGTAATTTTACCTTTCATGTGACTTTTTCTCAAATGCCATATGATTATTCAGTTTAGTAACATATTCCAGCAGCACACACACACACACACACACACACACACACACACAAATCCACATGCAACCATTTGCAAATGTTAAGCTATTCTAACCATCATGGAAAATCAGAGTACTTTGACATCATTGTTAAGAAGAAAGGGAGGAACATAAAACAAGTAACCCTAGACTCATAATTTCAAAACAAAATTACATGAAGCTTAACATAAAATCTGATGTGATGTCAGGGATTATGTTTATTATGCTGGTTTTCATTCAAATGTGACCTTTCACCTCAAAAGCATTCCAAGTAATGAGGGCAAGAGTTTCTTAACCCAAACATTTTCAATAACTCTCAATAGTATCTGATTGCAGAATTTCTGAATTAGAAGGGACTCTTTGGGTCATCTCTTCCTATGTCTTAATTAATGATATTTTGCTAGTGTTATTTTCAGACCATCAGAATACATGTAGAACAAAACTTGTTCATTATGAAAAGCCCATGAGCTAGAGTGAGACCAGACTCCTTCTGGCCATCCATAGATGCCTCCACACCTGCTTCTATCCCACTCTTCGAATATGGGGCACAATGACTCATGGGAAGCGATATTCAAAAGACCATTTACACTGACCACAGCACTCCAACAATATCACAGAACCTAGTGTGTGCTTTGCTAATATTCTCTCCTGCCCTCTCTCTATCATCTGGACATAGGAAATACACTTTAGCTCTACAGTATGCCCAACAGATTAGCAAAGTCCCTTTGCCTCAGCTCCTGAACTTGTTCAACTTATTTCTCTCAGATCTTCACCAACTCCTGCACATTCTGTAAGCACACCCACTGACTCAGAACAACGCGTGATCATGTTGCTGTGCAAAAGTCTCCTCAAGTCGTACAGAGGGACTTTTCCAGGGATCTGGCACTTGCTACGTGTCATGAGAAATATGCAGACAAACAGAGGAATGAAAGAATCTCTTACATCCAAGAACTTTTCATTGGCAAGAAAAGGAGGGGAATGACAAGAGCAGAGGGAAGATGTATGTATCCCACACCTTCAAACGGAGGGAGAGCAAAATGCTATCAGCACAAAGGAAACGGAGCAAGGAGATCAACATGGAGAACCCTGGAAGTTTTGCATAGAGAGGACCTTTGGGTTTTATTTTCTTTATTTTTTCTTTATTTATTTGAAAGACAGAGAGAGAGAGCACAAGCAGGGGAAGCAGCAGAGGGAGAGGGAGAAGTAGGCTCCCCAGCTGAGCAGGGAGCCTGAAGCAGGGCTCGATCCCAGGACCCTGAGATCACGACCTGAGCCAAAGGCAGCTGCTTCACCGACTGAGCCCCGCAGATGTCCCGGGACTTTGGGCTTTAAAGGGCACATAGATTTTTCCTAATGGAAAACAGCAAGAATGACATTCAGAAGAGGGAACAAAATAAGTGACCACAAGCATACAGGAATGTGGGAAATGGGGTGGAAATGACACCCAATCAGGCACACAAAAACTGACTGGTTGAATGACCGATTATCAGGGCAAAGGCTCCAGAAGAGCGAGGGAGGGTGAATAAAACCAGGGAAAGGGGTTGAAAGTGAGTGTAGAAGAGCCTTCAAGTCTGTGCTACAAAGTGAAGACCACATCTTGGAAGCAGTGAGAGCCATCTGAAGTTTTGGAGACGGTAAGGATCCAGATTCACATTTAAAAAATAACTTAGGGAAAAAATGGGGGACTGGAGGAGGGAAACTTTCTCAAGAGCTGAGCTACTTAAAAATTGAGACCAAATGTGACGAGTGAGTGAAAGAGATCAGTGGTAGAAGGTTAAAAAAAAAAAAAAGAATCTGGAAGAGAAGATGAGATTAAATTGCAAAGTCTCTATGAAAGGATAAGGGAGAATACAAAATTTTTCTGCATCACTGGGTTCACACAAAAGCATTCACTGAGATAAAAAAATCCCTGCGGTTCCACTGGAAGAGTCTTCTCATTCAAACTGCTGAGCAAGTACACAAGATGCCAGGGACATAGTGGGGATGATGCAGTGGGGAGAAAAAGCAGGCATGATCCTGGCCTCATATAACATAACCACCTTCTCACGTCATGCTGAAGACCAATATTTCAAGTATGGAAGTAAATGTATTCATACCAATTAAAACCAGAAACAAATCAACAAAACCTATAACAAATTAGATTAGAACTGGAATGACTCTGGGGATTAAAATTAGACAAAAGGTTTTACCATTTCCTTTATGAACTTTGGACCACTGGAAATTACTATAATGGGAAAATACTATTTCTAACATTTAAAAATCCAATAAAGAGTACAAAGTAACTAAAGCTACAAAATTCAATAGACCCCCAAACCCACTTTCAAAAGGATTCAGAATATAAAGAGAATTCATGTATATTTTAAAGATGTCCTTTAAGATTCTTGCTATGGGTTGTTACATAAATATGCTTAATTTAATTTACTTGCCCTGAATTTTACTGAAAAATGTGACAGAGGGAAAATCCAATTTTTTTCTTTGCTTGTTATTGAATGTGAGACCCTGAAGACATTCATATATTCTTTCACATGCACCATCTGGTTTTTTTCTCTTTTCTTAAAAAGAATAAAGACAAAGCACATTTTGTTTTCTATATATCAAGATTCAATTGATTGATACATAATGCCATCCAAACTTGATATCCCCCTTTGAAGAAGCAAGTCAATTTCTGTATGTGTAATTCATTTAAAAAGCCATTACCACAAAGAACCTTTCCTACGGCTTCTATATTACATAAAGAGAACCACCTAAGGAATGGGCATCAAAAATAGCTATATTTCTTTTTTTTTTCCAAGCTCCTTCATAACAAAGGTCAGGAAATATTATTGGGAAGAGTGCAAATTATTTACAATTGTCTCCTTATGCCTATTTTACAGATCTGAGATTTCATTCCACAATATTGTAGACCTGACTCCTTTTACTATGAGTATGCCTTTTATTATTTTTTAATTAACATGTATTTGTCCTTATTACAAAAGTTATGTAAGTTCAAAGTAGAAAGATTTAAAAATATTTAAAAGTGATAATGAAATTAAAAGGACTGAGAAAAAAAGAAAGGGTAGCCTCTGACACTCAGAGCTGGCCATGTTATTCTCCTGTTGAGATAAACCACTTTATAGAATAGCAGCCTCAGACACGATTATACTGTGACTATGACAAAATGACACAAAGCAGACACTTCTCAGTTTTGTGTGGGCACAGACTATTACAAGGTCACTGTGCCTCCCACAGAAAATCAAGCACTCCCTCTCTCAGTTCAAGTGGATGACAGCTACTTCTTCACCAATTACAGCTCTATACTCACCCTAGTCTGCTCTCCCTAGAAGATCGATTAAGATCCCCAGTCACAGAACCGCCCCCACTTTATGATAGCGCCCCATCTAGCATGAACCCCTTGCTTCCTTAGAACCTCCCACAAGTCACTCAACCGAAGCCCAAACCCAATCATAGGTCCTTTCTCATGACTAGACACCCATGACTTTCCATAGCTTTGTGTCTTCCCTGGCTGTAACTTGCTCAACTATTAAAATGTTCCCAAAGATCTTTGGCTGGAAGGCATTGACGAGACCTATAGAGTTATCACTGTCATGTTCAGCTGTATCTCCTCTTTCTTTGCACCGTGACAGTTAATAGTGAACAACGAGCACGTACTGAATGATGAACTGTGTGCCAGTCACTGTTCTAGTGCTTTCCCTATATTATCCAACAACTGTCACCATAACCCTATGAAGTGCATATGATTATTTCTACTTTAAAGATGACAGAAATGGAAAGATGAAGCAATGATGTTTTAAATCAAGAATTCTCACCCATGGCATATTTGGGGCTGGAAATAAGTTTTGTTCTGGGAAGTGGTCATGTGCATTACAGGATGTTCAGCAGCATCCTTGACCTCCAGTCACTAGATGCCAGGGTCATGCCCCCCTCTCCCTGAGCAATAACAATCAAAAGATGTGCCCCGGAGACAAAATCACCCCTAGTTGAGAAACACTGCTTTAAATGATTGAGATGATACTGTACATCATTTCATTTCGTTTTTTTTATTTGAGATTTTATTGTGTTTTCCCACTGTTAACATATTTTTTTAAATTCCAAAATCATAATTTTTAATGGGTACAGAATGTATATATCCCAATATATTTACAGATTCCCTACCATGAATTATTCCATTTATTTTCTTTCTTTTTTCTTTTTTTTGCTGTTGAAAATAATTCCCTAAGGAATATCTTTACACAGATTCCTCTAACTTTTCCCCTTAGATTCAATTATTAGGAAAAGGAATGTCTGGACCACAGGGTATCTTTATTTTTCTTTTCATTACTTTCCAAAAAAAACCAAAAAACCAAAGGCATATCCTTTACTTTCTTTTTATTCACCAATTGGTTCCATTAATATAATTAAACAAGATATATGTTTCTCTTCAAACTCTTTAAACAACCTAATTTTCATTTCTATTCTTTTGCTGAAATATACAGAGCTCAGTCTTTGCCACACTCAGAGAGCACCATATTTGGAGCCAGAAATCCAGCATCCATACTTAAGCAGCCACAGATACCAAAAATACAGGATGAATGGGATGAAGCAGTTGGAGCATGAGATTGTGAATAACAAACTTGTGAAGAATCTTCCAAGCGAGGTGTACTGGGTTGAAGAGAGTCCCCCCAAATTCATGTCTACGCAGAACTTCAGAATGTGAACTTATTTAGAAAGAGGATCTCTGCAGATGTAATTAAGTTATGATGGGGTCATACTGGATTGGAGGAGGGGGCATAATCCAATGACAAGTGTCCTTATAAGAGGGCAAGGTGGACACATGGGGAAAAGGGCAGTGCACACAGGGAGAAGGCCCTGTGAGAGCAGAGGCAGAGACACTGCCACGATACAAGCTTTGCCAAGCATTGCCAGCAACCAGCAGCCGTTAGGATGTGGGAAGGAAGGGTTCTGCCCTAGAGGCTTGTAGAGGGAGCATGGCAAAGCAGAGAGCTTGCAGACTTCAGGCCTCCAGACTATGAGCGAATCAAATCCATGCTGTTTTTTTGTTTTTGTTTTAAGATTTTATTTATTTATTTGACAGAGAGAGAGAGAAACACAGCTAGAGAGGGAACACAAGCAGGGGAGCGGGAGAGGGAGAAGCAGGCTTCCCGCCGAGCAGGGAGCCCCATGTGGGGCTTGGTCCCAGGACCCTGCAATCATGACCTGAGCCAAAGACAGACGCTTAATGACTGAGCCACCCAGACATCCCAATCCATGCTGTTTTAAGCCATCTAGTTTGGGCTACTCTGTTGCAGTAGCTTGAGGAAGCTCATATCCCAGGATAAAGGCTTGGCCTTTACTCTGTCAAGTAAAAGCCACTAAAGGAAATTCAGTAGGAAGTTGTCAAGTGTCCTAAGAAAAGAGGGCTCAGTAATCCACAGGTGAGGGAGGAGGAGAAAGAAGATGTGTCTTTTTAATTTTCTAATAAAGAATGGTTACGTGTGTGTGTGTGTGTGTGTGTGTGTGTGTGTGTGTGTGGTTATTACCTTCACCATCATTTTATAAAGGCACGAGTATCTTTTTTTTTTTTTAATTTATTTGACAGAGAGAGAAAGAGAGAGCACAAGTAGGCAGAGCGGCAAGCAGAGGGAGAGGGAAAAACAGGCTTCCCGCGGAGCAGGGAGCCCAATGTGGGTCTCGATCCTAGGACGCTGGGATCATGACCCGAGCCAAAGGTAGACGCTTAATCAACTGAGTCATCCAGGCATCCCAAGGCAAGAGTATTTTAATACTTCGGCTCAATGTAGGTTGGCAATAATCTCAGGATATTATCAAAATTTAAATGTAATGTTTGTAATTTCTGGATGTCCTCATTTTGCCAAGGACTGGTAAAAATTCAGTCAGGGATCAGCACAATTCCTCCTGCAGTTCATTAAACCCTTGCTGATTCTAGCCTACCTGCAAATGTAACCACCCTGGAAGTCTTCCCTGTAGGGAGGCATCACCATGGACACAGGAAGGACACATGAGCCACACCCACATTGCGCAAACCTTCTCTAGAAATCAAATGTACTCTCTTGCATTTCCTCAGTATTGTCATGTGCACAACTGATTGAGGTTTATTAAAGAATAAATCATACAAATTTGACACTGAAATAAATTCTGGAGATGCCAATTCCAGCTGTTCCTGGAACCTAAAGACATGCTCAGATCCAGAAAGCAGAAAGACTTAGAACTGACTACTCAACCAGTCTACAGCAAAGCTAGGACTGTTTGAAACCACATACGTTGGGGCGCCGGGGTGGCTCAGTCCGTTTGGCTCAGGTCATGATCTCAGCGTCCTGGGATTGAGTCCCACACTGGGTTCCTTGCTCAGCAGGGAGTCTGCTTCTCCCTCTCCCACTCCCCCTCCCCACCACTCCTGCTCTCTCTCTCTCCCTCTCTGTCTCAAATAAATAAATAAAATATTTTTAAAAAAATGAAACCATATGCATTAACTTCAAATTTACTGGTCTTTCCTCTGCTAGGCTTTGCTTTGGTTGGTTTTCTCCCAGCTTCACTTTTTGCATTTTACCCCCTCAACTCAAGGCTAAGCTCTTAAAGGTCAAAGACCATTTCTTGGGTATCCTTCCACGGTTTTCTTTCTGGCTGAGCACTCGGTGCGTCTTTTTAACAGGCGTGGAAGAGAATAAATAGGCAGAGGCTTATTTTCAGCTGTGATGAAACTCTGCTGCTGCAGGTAGGAAGTGGCCTCCTTCATCCTTCCAGTAAAGTCCTTAACTGAAGCAGACCCCTACCCTCCATGCTCCCCTCTGTTGACAGCCTCTCTCTTGTTTTATCTTCCCTTGTGCTTTAGTGATTAGTATTTCCTCCCACATTTGCTGTGGCTAGATGTGTTTGGTTGGATTAAAACTGTAAAGTTTTCTGGACTTTTTAAGATTATAATGCTGTCTTTCTATAGCAAAAGGGAGACAATAACAAAAAGGCAAAGGTAAGTGATAGGACGGGCAAGGGAAGAGAATGGAAGTACTTATTTTTTGTCTCACCAGAGAGCACTTTCTTAATCATCTACTTAGTACTGCTCTTTCCCTGCAGTACAATACATCAGAAAATACCCCAGTCAGGAGCTCTAAGGACCTGTGTTTAAGTTTGAATAAGGTTCTTAATTTTTCTACGACTCAGTCTGTACATTCCCCATGTGGGAATTTCAAATTGAGCCTATTTACCTAGCAGCATGTTTGTCAGGATGAAATACCATAAAAATGTTCTATAAAGGATAGGTGTTACATGAAAAAAATTATCATCTTACTAGTTAAAATGGGTAACTCCTACTGAGAAAAACAAAACAAACAAACAAAAAACCCTAAAATAGAAAGTACAAAACAAATACTAAGTGCTCCTGGTAAAGAAATATTGTTTGCATTAGCCAAGTCTATTTGTCCAATTTCCTTGACTCCTTTTCCTTCTTCTCTGTAACTCTAACTGAAAATGCAACAATATTCTTCAGTTGGCAGGGCCTGTCACATTAACATAGCGATCAAGTGATGGTTTTTCCAAGGGCCTGGTGGGGAAATGTCCGTTCACAAGAAGCCTATTATGTAAAGAGCACAAAATAGATAATTATCAATGTCCATCTTTGCCATATTTTAGTTCTCTTTGCTGAAGTAAGAAATGAGGACTCATGGTTCAGGGTCTAACAACTTTTGATTTTAACCATTAGTTCTGTACAAAAGATGGGGGTTCTACTAATTTGCTGTCAAAGCACAGAAAGTTATTCCAGAGATATGTCCCTAAAGCTTTTTGATAATGCAGCCACTCATAAAGTAAATTTGAGATATATTCCTAATACATGTACTTTTTGGTAAATCCACACATTCCATTATATTGACATAGTATTCATTTCAGAAAACGTACAAAAAGTTTAAAGGATGAAGTCAAAATACATAAATACAAAACTTTTAATGTTTGCCTCCAGCATCTGAATAGTCTTGCTGACTTTCATCCAGTGTGAGATCCCCACTTTGGAGACTATAGTTCCATCATATCAAGGAGACTGTGGTGAGCATTATCTGCTTGTGCCCTGTCCTGTCCCAAATAATAACTGTTTCATGCTGTATGGCTATGTTAATAGGGCTCATCTAGAAATCGATCCATTCACCATTGTACACATTTGTTCATTACCCACTGGAGCACTTGGGGCATTGTCTGATGTCCAAATTTTTCAATATGCATTGACTGGGCTGGAGCCTCTGGTGATTTATTGGTCTTCCCAGATGGAATAGTCAACCTCACATGCCCTCTTCTTCTACAACTTACTTTTCTTTGGGGGCTGAAAATATTGCAGTTTTATTGAAAGTACTTGCGAGCTTTAGTACCGAAATATCTGTACTAGCAGGAGAGAGGAAATAACGGTCCCCACAGCCTGGAATTGTAACCTGAAAGGCAGCACTGAAAAACACCCACACATGTCTACACTTTCTCTGAAGCCATCAGAAAACTGTAATTTTGTAAATGGCAAAATTTCTTTGAAGTTTCATTTTTACCTGAATTGTCTGTCTTTTCTTTATTAAGCCATTTTTAATTTTAATACAAAAATAGTGTTTTTAAATCATGAACACCACATAAATGGATGCCTTCCAGGAGACAGTCCATGTTTACCCTGTTGTTGTGGGTATTTGTTCAGGATTCTGCTCGCCCAGCTAGAGCAACTCAAAAGTAAAGTGTGGGACCTCTACTGGCCCCACCATGTTGCTCACTGTCTACCTATGGGACTTTGGCAAGTCACTTAACTTCTCTAAACCTCATCTAAGGGTATTAATTCCCATGAGAAAAACTGGGGACAGTTTATATGTGCCAACACTCTTCCTTCTCAGTTACACCCAAAAGAGCTCATCCTGTAAATCCAGAGCATGAAAACTCAAAGAAGGCCTAGAAAAGGGGAGTGGGAGGTATAGGCTTCCAGTTATGGAATAAGTAAGTCACGGGGATGGAAGGTCGAGCATAGGAATATAGAGTGAATGGATGCTGTAATGGGGTTGAATGGTGACAGATGGGCGCTACACTTGTCATGAGCCTAGCATAATATGTAGAGTTGAATCTGTTCCTGTTGGACACCTGAAACTAATTCAACATTGTGTGTCAACAATACTTCAACTTAAAAAAAAAGAAGATTAAAATAAAAAGGTCTATAGATCATCAAAGAAAGGGTCAGAAAGGTTGACCTGCTCAACTCATAGAGCTAATATTTTTAAACACCAGAAATGATTTTGATTCAAGGAGAAAAAACTGCTTCACAAAAGAAAAGAATTTTCCCTGAGAGTCCTCAATATATCAGGAACTGAACCTGCCGTCCCAAGTACAAGCCCACCACCCTTTCTGAGGTATATGTCTCTCGTCCTCACACACAGTCGGTGCATAAAGCTTGCTTGTTAAAATAAACTGAATTATTCTAGCTAGGGGATGACTTTTGGAAGCCACTACCGGTAGCATTCTTAGTACTGCCTCTGGTTTTTTACATTTTTAAAAAAGATTTTATTTATTTATTTGAGAGAGAGCGCGAGAGAATGAGAGCGAGCATGAGCAGAGGGGAGGGGAAGGGGGAGAGGGAGAGGGAGAAGCAGACTCCCTGCTCAGCAGGGAGCCTGATGCGGGGCTCCATCCCAGGACCCCGGGATTATGACCTGAGCCGAAGGCAGATGCTCAACCGACTGAGCCACCCAGGCGCCCTTTAGTACTGCTTCTTTAAGCTTAAAACACTTTCTAAGTATTTTTCGATGGCTTCAGAAAGTTTGTGTGTTAGGGGGTATTTTTCAGCTCTGCCTCCAATTATAGAGATTTGAATCAAACTCCATCTACCAATATACCCAATGTCTATCATGTCGTTCTCAAAAGAGAACTCCCTGCTCGCTACATGAGTTCAGGTGTCGTCCCAGTTTTAAAGCAGCTACAATCCTCAGAGGCCTCACACTCCACTTGTGCTTTAACTCTGACCCCACCCTCTTCAGCCTCCTCATCTCACCCCCGTCTCTTCTCAGATTCTCAGCCCGCTACCCTGCTATGGCTACTCCCTATCACCAAGCTCACACACTCAAACCCTTCCCTTCTTAAAATAAAACAAGGCAGAACCTTCCATCCTGTCCACTCCCTCAATTTACCCCCATCTCCTTCCTTCAAGATCTAAACTTCGGAAGAGGGTGGTCTGCGCACATTGCATTACACATTCTCATTTTCTCTTTTCTCCTTCTCTTTCTTCTCTCCCACGGTCTGGCTTGTGCCTCCAGAGTTCCACAGAAGCTGCTCTCCCTCAAACCCAATGCATCTCTCGGTTGCTAAATCCAGTGGACATTTTCAAGCCCTTCCTGCAATACCGGACGCTGGAGGTGAGCCTTTCTTCCTGGCTCTGGAACCAATCTCCCTCGAGTTTGCAACCTCTGTAAACACTTTTTCTTCATGTCTAGGGCTCCTTTTCGTCACCCACTGAGTTTTGGTATTGCCCAAGGTTTGTTCTAGTCCTTCTTTTTTCACTGTTATCCATGACTGCAAGTATCTTCTACACTGTAATGAATGCCAAGTTTACTTCTCCAATCCAGGCTTCTCTTCTGACCTCCAGACCCATGTGTAAACTGCCTCCTGGATAGCTTAGCAGAGTGGCGGATACTCCAGGGCTCTACCTAGATCCCTTCTTCACAGCCGCCCATCCATCCCACTCTCCGCTGGCTGCCGGGAGTATTAGCTGTTGACTGCTCACAGCTGTGGCCCTCACTGGACCCTGCACCATCAAGGTCACATTCTCTCCCAGTAGGAAGCCCACAGTAAATGACCGGTTAGTGGGGATAAAAAGGCCAGACCCTCTTGCTGCAATGTGCAGGACTATGAAGTGCCATTCAGAGCTCTGCGTAGAACTGGCTGACATTTCAGTTGCAACTGCATTTCTCATCTTATCTCTTTGCTCGTTCCTCCATTCATTGCTTCCCTGTAGGGTTATCTCCTATGAGAACTCCCTAGTACATCTTCGGCATTCAACTTTCCATCTCAGGGAACCACAGTCCACATCAAAAAAAACTCATCACACTCCCCTATAAACTATAAACCTTGGTCTTTTACTTATTCAAAACTTTATCCTTTAATTATCAACCATATAATAAATAGTTGCATCAGGACTCAGAGGCAAAGGCAGAAATCCCAAAAGAGCTGTATTCTCCT
This sequence comes from Callorhinus ursinus, assembly GCF_003265705.2. NCBI lineage: Eukaryota > Metazoa > Chordata > Mammalia > Carnivora > Otariidae > Callorhinus > Callorhinus ursinus. The sequence continues at coordinate 46,289,212 of NW_027397065.1, forward strand.
TAACTTGTCAGACTCAAGTAGAGTTTAAACCAACCCAGACCCACTCAAGCTCAGGTCACACCCTACTCTATGCATGTTCTGGTTCCAGTGGAGTTGAATGCATAGTGGCTGCACTTCACTCAAGGGCCTGGTTCAAAGGTGGCCATGGCCTCTTCCTCCTCACTTCACACCTCCTCCAATATTTGCCATCTCAGTTAATGGCACCATCATCCACATACTTTTCCCCCACATTATCAGTCATTCATCAAGTCATATCAATTTTTCTTCCCAAATATCTTCCAGGTTAATCTTTTCTCCACTTCTACTATAATTTCCCCGGTTCAGGAAAACATCTCCTCTCTCTAACTATTGCAGTGCAGCCCAACCAGCTGATTATGTCATCCCTGGGGTGGCTATACAGAGCCAAGACAACCAGGACAGACCACTCATTTGCCTCTATCCAAGAATTACCTTATCCAGGGGCACTTGGGTGGCTCAGTCAGTTAAGTGGCTGACTCTTGATTTTGGCTCAGGTCATGATCTCAGGGTCCTGGGATCAAGTCCTGTGTCAGGCTCTGTGCCCAGCAGGGAGTCTGCTTGAGGATTCTCTCCCTCCCCACCTTCCCCTGCTCTTTCTCTTTCTAAAATAAATATTAAAAAAAAATAATAACCTCATCCAGGAGTCCAAATTACCACCAGGGCCCTGCAATTTCTCATCCAATATTATCATTGTGTATGTCAACGCTGTGAAAAACACAGAAAACTCTGCTATTGCCATAAGGTCCTAACTGGTCACCCTGCCAACCGTCTCTCCTCTCCTTTGGTAGGCAGTAAGCCCCTGAAGATGGGAACTCTATATTTCCTGTTTTTCTGTTTCCCCGTGTTTAGCCTAGGACTAACATATAGGTGACACTCATCATATATTTGTTGACGAAATCAATAAATCCGTCAATCAGTCCTTCATAAGAAGTAATGAATGAAAGGGAAAGGAAAGGAGACAATAATGAAAAGAAGAAAGGGAAAGGACAAGAAACCAGTTTTTCATTCTTCCAGGAGTCTCGTCCCTGTTGTTGAATTGAATGTCATGATAAATGCTCTATGTTAGAAGATAAGAGGAATGCTGGTAAACTTCTGAAGAACAAGGCTTTAAATTATAGCTACATTTTCTCATTTTGTCCCTTTTAGTTTGTAATCTCCAAGAGGGCTAATAATATCAGTTTGTGCAGTGAAATAGTTTACTCAACAGAGAGGGATCAATAAATACTAATTGATGATAAGAATTAAGGAGGAGTAAGTAGGTGGAGGATAGAGCTAGAATGGCTAAACAAGCAATCTTTCCCTGGAATGGAAATTTTATCCACTGGTCCTGCCTGTTGCATTATAATTCTTTTTGATAGTGGAAAAACAGAGTCAACTAGTGGAAAAATAGGTGTTCCTGTCCCGGCTCAATCACACACTAGGGGTGTGACCTTGGGGGAGGCACTTAACTCCTGTGAACCTGCACTTCTTTGTCTATAGGAAGAAAGGACTGAACTTGATGATGCTCATGTCCACTTCTAGCTCTAAAATTCTATTCCATTCTGTCCTATGTTATTTTTAACTCTCTCAATACCTGTCAATCTAGTGTTTTATGCAAACTGGAAAATTAATTCAAAGTGGCTACTGTTTTATTAGAGTTAGCCAAAAATAAACTTTAAAACAGAAACCAGGAAACCACTCTGTGAAAACAATGTGTATCAGCGAGCTGAAAGCTTTCTACAGGAATATTTTTAGCCACGTTCTTCCTCACCTCTTAAAGTATGTGCTTTAAGTAGGAAAGAGATAATGAGCAAACATACATACTTATTTACCAAGTTGACCTACGGAGGAGGAGGGAGAAGACAGAACATGGAAATGTAGGCAACTGTTGACTTACCAGGGATGCTTAGAAGAGTCTGAGAGAGAAAGTGAATCAGAAATGGCAATCCAATGACTACTGGCAGACATTAATTGGATCTGTCCAATAATTAACTTCTCTCCCACCACCTTGCTTAAATCAGAGAAGAAAAAATATATGATGAGGTACGAAGCCAAGTTTGGTGTTCTAGAAGTATGTGGTGCCAGTGTCCTGGATGTATTATATCACTTTACCTACTTTTAAACTCTGTTCTGGTGATCTTCATTTATTGGTTAGTTTTCAGGATCTCCTTATTACTATTTTCTTTTTCTCTTGTTGAAAGGAGAGGAACATTCATGTCAGAATTTTATCTCATGGGCTGATACAGTTTCCATTCTTCTGAGGCAAGTAGAATATGAAAGAAAATTACCTGAATAAAAAATCAGACCATTTGTAGTATTTGGCCATTTAGCAAATGCCCCAAGGTGTTAGAGATCAAAAAAAGCATAGTATGAGTTAGAGATCAAGAGAAATGGAGCCAAAACATGTAACACAAGCATATGCTATTCTTAACAAAGTAAATGAAACCCTTAATTCCTACTTCAAGGCAATTCTCCTCTGTGACCAGATCCAGTAAAATAAGGCCAAGGGCTCTTTGAAAAAATCTTATCAGTGGTCACATTAGAACAGTCCTAACCCTTTAGAAAAAAGGGTTCCTTCTTTGGGGACAGATGCACCTCACAGCCAACATCTATAGAGGGTGCACACTCTCGGCCATCTTTCCACCCGTGTAGGCTCTCTGTTATAAGAGCAGGATGAGTCCTCTTTGTTGAGCCTGGCACCTCGGTATTCTGGGAGTCAAGTTCCTGGGGACATTCTGTTTACTATCTAGGAAAGTTTACTTTCCAAACAACTAGGCTACAGGTGATATTTCCACCAAAAACTCATTATTTAATTCTCAATTTTGGTTGGTAATGCTATTCTAAGTTCCAATAATGTCTAATAAGAATGGCTAGCATTAAATTGTTTACTTACTATGGGCCAGACCCCATGTTAGATGTTTCACATGCTACAAGTTTCCTTTCACTCCTCACTGCAGTCCTAGGAGGTCGATATATATTACAGTCAACGTCGTTTAACACAGGGGCAACCTATGCGGATCCTCACGAAAGTTCCACCATTTGCCTATAGGGAGTCAAGGTTATCACTCCAGGGTAGTAGTATGTAAAAAACTCTCTACTTGGCCCTGATCAAATGGAGTCAGAGGTGAGAAGGGCAAAAAGATCACTGGAAATTTAAGAGGGGTGCATGTCTAGGGGTCAGAAGAGAAAGTGAGGGCCAAATGTCAAATTCAAATGCAAGGCGCCTTTTAGGTATAATGACTGATTTTACTTTCATTTTATCACCCTTGGAAATACTCAATATAAATGTCCTCTTAAAGAACAAAGAGAAATATAGGAGAGCAAGAAAGTCATAGTTCAAGCAAAAGCAAATAGAAGGAATTCAAGCAACAAGCCAGCTAAATAATTTTAGGGAAGTTACTTCACTGCCATGCTTACTTTTTATTGGATCTAGAATTCACATAGTACCCCTTGCCTTTTCCGCTCCTGGGAACATTTGCAAGATGCATATCAGATAACAACACCGAAACAATTTCAGAAAAGTCAGAATGACCCAAACTGCAAGCTCTTATTGTTACCATCACTCTAATTTAGTTCAACTCCATTTACCTGAAATTCTATGATAGTAAACTTCAATTAATAATCACAGCAAACTTTTCTCAAACACAATGCATCCTTTGTACCTTAGCCATAAAATTATAGTCCTCCCAGAACTTCAAAAAAAACAGAAATGGGTTGGAAAAAATGAAGATCGATACAGACCCAATGTTCCTACTTAAGCCAAGTTCAATTGGGAACAATTCCCAGACCCCACCTGTCAAAAACAAGATGGGCCATGATGACCAGGACACTGGGGCAATCTCTAGGAAAAACTCAAGATGAAAAACCTCATGTCAAATTGTACTAAAAATCGTTAACTTATAATTTTTAGGAACTTTAAAACAAACACTAAATGAATCCACTAAAATATAAGTAGAATAAAGCCAAGAGTTATTTCTGAAAGAAATTATATTACACCCAACTTTTGTTTTATCTTCTGTTATAAATTATAAGATTTTCACTTATCCACAAAACTCCCCCTAATGAAAAACATCCTTTAACAGGGCTTGTGGGAAGTAACAGGATTTTGTTGTGAAACATCAACAAGACTTACTTATTTTCTTTGCTGATGGGGTAGGTCTGTGTGTACATCCTCATATGTTTCACACTTGCTAAGAATTCAGTTTGTCCGATGAACATATGGCCTTTGGAGGTTTGTAAAAAAGAGCTGCTTAACTGAAGATAATAAATTCTGTCAAGTGTTTTTCTCTTACATATATATAAAGATAACAACCACTTAAGCACAAAAGAGAGCTGCCACTTTTTTGCTTTTTAACCACCCTTACCCCCTCCACCCCCCATCATCTCTGTACCATTTCTGGCACATGGGCAGTCAAGATGTGATTCCAATTTCACTTTTATCAAATAACCTTCCTGAGCCTATTTTTAGAAGTGCCACCCAACATTACCTCACACATATTAAATGTACCCGTATACTGCTTTAAATATATTTTTCTTGCTATAAAGTTTTTGAAATGTTAAAATAATTAGCTTCTGAACTTCTTCGGTTATGAGTACTTCATCTGATAGGCTTGAGAATCTGATTCAGTCTCAGGGATTATTAAGAAGTGAAAAAAAACCTAACCTACAAATTGTTTTCAAATGTAACCCAATTTTCAAAAGCTTAAAATTGAAATGAAATTGATACAATGTTTTATAGATATCTAATTAAATATTGATTAATTTTGATCTCACAGATTCCATCTTGCATTCCATAGGCATCGATTTATGATTTTTTTTTTCTTTCAGGCCCTGTGCCTTTGCTCTGATCCTTCAGGATCTTGTATATAATTAATCTGTCTTTTATTTTATTATCATATATTTAAGCATGGATTATGTTAAATCATACATTCTCAACGGGGGAACAATGCTCCTGTGAGGATGAAAATTGGTTCATGGGGATGGAAAATCTTGCTCTCATTGTGGGCGGAGACAGACACAGGCACACAGCACATAAGTAGACATACAGTATATCTGTGCGACACATTTTCAGGGGGGAGAATGGCAATTAGGAGAAAAATGTCTGAAAAGCCTCTTTACAAAGGGTGATAATGGCATAAAGACAGAGAAACATTGCTGTGGATTGTTTTCATATGCTTTATATGTATCTGTTTGGTTTTCCTAACAGAGTTGAAGCTATTGGAGAACAAGGATTATATCTTCTACTTCTGAATGTTTACACCAGCTGCTCAAAGTTCCCAACATTTTTTTTTGTTTTTCACCCTCCTGGGAAAACATTGTGGTCTAATTTTATGCAACTCTGAATTATGCAAATTTGAAAGAATGTCATAATAAATACCCAGGGTTCAAAATGTGAAATAATGCCAATTTTTCCAAATTAAAAATTTGCCAAGAATTGCCTGATTTCAAAGCTGGCAAGGCAAGTGAATTGTTAATTGTGTTTACTGCCAGGTGGTAGCATTGTAGGCATGGAGAGTACCTCCATCTTTTGTAGGGAACAAATTATGTGAAGTCTGTAGAAACACTTCTCTCCAATAAAATGAATTAATATACTAGAATCTGTTGAAGCATACTTGTAAAAACCAAATATACAACCAATGTATGTGTATATATAATTATATACATAATACACAAGTATATATATATATATATATACATTCATACATATACATATATGTACATACAACTATTGTGGAATACATGTGTGTGTGTGTATACATACACACATGAAGTGAGTTTGGAGATGTTTGAAAAAATCTGTTTAACTGTCAAACATAAAGTCAATCAGCAGGGTAGATTTTGGTCATTATATTTTCATTATCATTTCTCTCTACTGTCTGTGATCAACGAAATGGATATCACTGTGGCTGGGCTGTCACTTGGAATACTGATCTAAATAGATTTTATGATACATCGAGCACTGGAAACAATCGCAGAAGAGCCAAGAGGCATACCTTAACGTCATCTGGAACACCAGGCTGTCAGCACCTGACCTAGTATGTAGCACACAGAAATGAAAATGAATTATTTGTTAACTGGATGTAAGATCTTGGTCATGCTGAAAGACAACCAAATACCCATTGTGATGACAGTATACAACCCCTTTTATTACAGACATACATTTACAACTTCATTAAAATTTGATGGCAAACCTGTGAAGGGCTCCCAGTACATCATGAAAACCACAACTGTAATATAAGGTATAACAATGGGAAAGTAATGAGAAGATCCAAGTTCAGAGTTTTCCTCCATTCACTAAGATTGACACTTTGGGGGAGTTGCTTATGTCCCTGTACCTTGATTTCACCATTAATAAAATGAAGGCACTGGATAAGTAACACCAAAGAGCCAACATTTTACCTGTAAACTGTATGAGTTTCATGCTCAATAAAAGGTCACCAGCAGTTTCTTAGAGCCCACTCTGGTTTTGAAATTTCAAGCCTATATTCCTGTGCCCAAAAAGGTTAGTATCAAGGAAACTGTTTCAACAGTCTTAATATCTCTGCTTCTGAATTTTGCACAGTGAGCACAGACTGGGCAGGAGGCTTCCACTCATCAGGGCATGACTGCTAAATTCAACCACATTTCCGCAGTATTATGGCCTTTGATCAATTTTAAAAAAACAAACAAACAAACAAACAAAAAACAAGAGAAATCCTACTTCAAATGTAACTCAATGTAACTAGTCTAAGTTTTGCCTAAAGAAAAGAATAACAAAGTGAGGGTTCTAGAGGGGAGGGGGTAGGGGGATGGGTTAGCCTGGTGATGGGTATTAAAGAGGGTACGTTCTGCATGGAGCACCGGGTGTTATACGCAAACAATGAATCATGGAACACTACATCAAAAACTAATGATTTAATGTATGGTGATTAACATAACAATAAAATTTTTAAAATGTAAAAAAAAAAGAATGAGAATTTCCTGACTCTCAATGTGCTTGTAATAATCGAAGAAACAAAAAGTAGGCATATAAAACAGTGAAATAACAAGAAAGGACAATAGGTATTCAACATTTTCATTGAATGTGCTCAGGAGCAAAGATGTAATGTGCAGATAACTCGTGCTAAGCATGGTCAGAATAGAAAGAAGTCAATGTTAATGGAATTCCCTAGAGGTTCAGCGAAGGAGGCAGTGCCTTGGAACGATAGCATCCTGGACTGTAAGGGGTCTCAGAAGTAAGTTAAACCATTATCCCTATAGCATTTCAACCCCCTACACCATCCAGCTGCACTACCATCTAGCTGCATTATCCAGATACATGTTGCTACTGATGGAGAAGTCAACAGTCTATTAGACAGTCCATTTCTTTCTCATTCATTCAACCCTCCTTATTACACAGTTGGCCTTATGCTGACCTAAAGCTGTCTTTTCTTTTACTCTTCTGTTCCACATTCCACTCTCTGGAGTCCCACAGATTAAGTAGAATCCTCTTCCAAATGCAATCTCTTAAGTCACTCATAGGAGGGGCTCACCCCAACTTCTTTCTTCACCCGCGTGATCATTCCCAGTTCCTTCTACCAATTCTCTCTCACATGACTCTGTCTAGTCTATACCCATCCCACCTCCACTCCTCATCCTTCCCCTATTCAAAAGGCAGCCCCCTTTCCTAAGTCTCTTTGATAGAATGAACCCAAAGTTGAAGACCTCAGGAATAGGAAAGACTGTCAGGGACCTTGCTAAAAAGAGAAGTTTGGAAAGACATTTACCATAACACCACTGTAGAAAATCTCACAGTACAATAATATGAAAAAAATCCATGACTTAGCATATAGATTCAGATATGAAAGGGTCCTTAAAAGGGAAATTCTTAGAAATTATTTTTCTAAAATCAAGTGTCAAGAACAAAGGGAGGGTGGAAGGAATAAAATCAGGAAAGCAAGGAATTTGGGAAGAAATATTTAAGGAATTGAGGATGTTTGCAATAAAGATGTTAGGAAAAGAAACGCGATGGAAAGAAACTAGGAGAGAAGGACATCATTGGAAAGAAAGACAATGGGGAGAGGCAAGGAGGGAGGAAGGAAAGCATGCCAATCAAGACGAAGATGAACTGGCTATCGCACTGGCTTCCGAAGAAAATTAGTGTGAACAAATAAAGACCACATAATAAGGGAAAAATACAGTCAATACAACAACCCGGCTTCCAAGTTGTGTTTAAAATACAGCCACAAAGGCCACATGACCTGGAACAAAATGACTCCCTATGTGGTTACTGTGCACTGGGCAGGCTGTACTGCTTCATCCTGGCACTGTTTGGAGAAACTTGTTCTGAACACCATTTGGACAGAACCCAAGGTGTTCATGCCCCAATAAGAAGCACAAATCGTTACAAGAAAAATGTAGAAGGCGGTTGCCATGTCGGCGTGTGATTTCTCAGTGTTACTGCCAGCACGAGAAATGCTTTGATGGTGAACCGAAGCTAACGAAGCAGAGCCATAAACGCCTTGGAGCACCTGCTCCTGCCCCTCCCCCATCCCCTGGTTTCCTGCATCCCTCCACAACTCACTCTGAGGAGATGAGGTGAGGGAGCACACCTGGGGTTGCCCGGGGTACGGCGTCTTCCCAGCACTCTCCTCTGGTGACCTCAAGAGCCCTACTATCACATATTAATTGTGAGATTCCAGAGACAAGGGCGGTGTCAGTTCCGTCAAAGCTGAGAACGAGTAAGTGAAGTCCCTGTCCACACTTTCCATCTACCTCTAATCCATTGGCAGGAAAGGCACTGAGAAAGAGGAAGTTTTTATGCACAAAATCCTTGGGCCAGAGATTGAGTGGGCAGTGTGGTGGAAGCCTGTCCAACTCCCCAAATTAGAGAGAAAGCTATGGGCAGTAGCAGAAGAGGCTGTTCTCACAGGAGACTCTGGGAGACACAGGGCACAACAAAGCAGGTGTAGCCCAGGGGACAGACGTGATGCTGATTGGAGAGGGCCATTCTCTCTATTTCTTTTTTTTCATGCCACATAGCTCTGATCTAATCCCTTGACAAGATACCTCCAGAGTTTCAGGACACACCACTTGGTAACATTTAGTGTTCTCACGGTGGATGCTAGCAGTGGTGGAGGAGAGAGGCACCAACAGATGAATTCACCAGTAGAGGACACCAGCACCAGAGGAGGTGCAAGAAAAGAAGAACATGGCACTACCACATCATGAATGTGGCTGACTGAGAAGCCACTGGAACACTTTCAGAACTCTCCAGAAAAGACTTTCCAGTGGACAGGATGCTGGCCAGTACCAGGTATGAACAGGAATCAGCATGTCTGAAATACAAATGCCGTTGTGAACTTACTTGTACCCAGAGGCTACTGAAGTCAAGAAGATGTTTCGATATCATTCTACTTTTCTTTGCTTATGATTTGGTAATATTAGGTAGGCCCTGGTGAAGAATTCCTCTGGGGGAATATATGTGATATACTCATATAAGTAAGATTATTTTCTATCGATAAAAAATAAAATCTGAATGAAACTGTCAGAAAAGATTTGGAAATTCACATGTAGTAAGTAATAGCCAGTCTTTTCATGAGTTCTTTTGCACAGACTCACATAAATTTGTCATCCTAGTGTTGTGCTTCTTCGTGGTCCTTTGTGGATATTTTTTACTATCAGGATTGCCATGATATGTAACCACTAAGCTACTGTCTTGGCTAAAAGTCCCTGTGCTGGGGCATCTAATGACCTTCTTGGGACCAGAGCCCAAGACTGGCTTTCTTCCCTAATTCCACTTGTCTGTCATCTAACTTCTCACTGCTGGATTTCTTACACTGCTTCTTTTCCTGAAATCTGTCACTAGAATCCTGCAACCCTAGTACTGAAAAAGGAGAAAGGACGATTTATGTCTCTTGCATTTTCTCTTAATCACTGATTTTTAAACTTCCCTACTGAGTGGAGGAAACTTCTTATTCTTAATGGCATACTGGGAAGAACCTCAAACTATAAAATGGTAAAAACAGATGTTATGTTAGCCAAGAATATTGGAGAAGGGGCTGAGAAGGTGGTGATAATGGGTCTGGACCACCATCCACAAGGTATTTCCCCTCCTCAGCCGACTATCACCTTCTGTATCTCCCAGAGCAAAAAACTTGAAAACAACTAACTCATAACACTGTACAACTTCCTGTTTTAAAGAACATTTAAGTAGAAAAGAGTTGAATATATTCCATCCGAAAAAAAAAATGAATACACGTGACATCATCAACCTGCTGTAAATACGGCTATTGATTACCTTTTTTGCCTAGGCTACTGAAGCTTCACATTGCTATTTAACCCCAACAATACTCATTCTCTAGGAACAAACAGTAAATGGTAAGATTTTTATCTAAAATTCCCTGGAAAAAGAAATCCTAAAATTTGGAAAAATGTTGCCTTCATCTGCTGAGCTGTTGAAGAAACTCAATGCACTCAATGCTGGTAAGAATTTTACTGTTTTTGCCTAAGGTCTACTACAAAAGATTTAAGACAAAGTTCAAGTGCCTCTCACTTTGTTAAGGGCCTGGGGAAACCTGAAGGAAGTGCACACCGATTCTTGGAAGCTGAAGAGCATGAGACGTCTCTAAAAAGAGAGGTGCTTTTTGATGGCCTTGAAAACATTTGCTATTATTCATTCATCCCAGTTGAAAAGACTCTATAATCTCAGCTTTAGTTCTTATAATCTTATTTTTCAAATGCATGCCATCCTCAAAGTGATATTCTGGTGATCTGCAGACAGGTTCTCAAATACCAGATAAAGCTCTTCAATAACATAAGCATTTTCTCCACATAAAGGCATTGTGCAATAGTAGTGAATAAAGGAGAAAACGGTGGTTATTTATAGAGATATTTACAGCACTGTTCCATCAGGACACCACTTATCACCAAGTAATAAAGAAGATCCCCTTGGAAAATGCACACTTTCTATCTTCTGAATATTTACTAAGCAAACCAACTGTTTTTAAGGTTTATTGGAGTAAGATAGCTATGGTATAAAGAGCACTTAATGATTCACAGGCTGAAACTAGACTTCCTTTTAGAGACGAGAGAAGAAGATACACTTTGTTCCTTAAAAGAGTTCAGCAGGGGACCTGTTTGGAGCATCTGGAGGAGAATTGCACACAATTGCAGAAAGATTATCACTCACTTTCTCAGAGCCTAACAGTCACCAGATGATTAGCCTCAAGCTAATCAATGATTTAAAAAATGAAATCATGCTTCCTGTGTCCTTCATGAATGAAGAAGCCACTAATGATTTATCAGCAGTAGGACATGTGTTCTATCATAACACATTTGGAAAGTACATTATCTGTCCATTCCTTCCTTCATTTCACAAGGTATTTACTGAGTACCTACTGTGGTACAAGATCAACTGCATCTTCTGAAGTTTAAAAACAGAGAGCTGCCACCTGACAAGGCAGACAGACACGCCCACAAGGTGATTAATCTGGTGAATTTGCCACAGTCTGAGTTCAGACTGGAAGCCCAAAGAAGTTCAGAAATGATGCTGCCTAATTCCTAGATTTATCTGTACTTGCTGATGCCGAGTTACAGAAGCAAAGCTCACAAGAAACTGATGTATAAGCCAGTAAGAAAAATAATTGCAAAGTGGACCAAAGATTTGTAAAATGTATCCCAACCAAGGTCTTCTTTAGAATTATGTGAAAAAAGCTTCAGAAACCTCTGTCTTTGTGCAAGTTCAGCAAACTCTTAGATACTCAATGAATCAAAAATTACTCCATAAAATTGTTGCTATTAAGAGCAATAACCCTTACACAGTATTTATCACTTATTAATTCAATAAATATTTACTGAGCATGCACTATGTACCAGATACCATACTGAACAGTAGGGAATGGGGCACCTGGGTGGCTCAGTTGGTTAGGCGTCTGCCCTCAGCTCGGGTTGCGATCCCGGGGTCCTGGGATTGAGCCCCACATCGGGCTCCTGGGATTGAGCCCCACATCGGGCTCCCTGCTTGGTGGAGAATCTGCTTCTCCCTCTCACTCTGCTGCTCCCCCTGCCTGTACTTACCTACCCATTCTCTCTGTCAAATAAATAAATAAATAAAATCTAAAACAAACAAACAAACAACAGCAAAAAACAAACCAGTAGGGACGGCAGTGAATGAACCAAATGCCTCCATGGGCTTTTGGAGACAAATGGAGTGAAATAAAGAGAAAGCTAGAGTCCATTAGTAAGTGGGGGTTAGCGGCATGCTTTGCAGAGCCAGGTGTAGTCAGAGTGGTTAGCTGTCAGGTAAGCAGGTTGGGTCCCTGCCAAGGTTCTCTCTATGATTCATTTTCTAAACTTTTTTGTTGTCCAATGTCCCTTCTGATTGATGGCTACATGCAACATGCATATCCAAAAAGCTAATACTTACTAAGCATATACCGTGTGTTAGATAAAATGGCTACACTCTGACTGGGGATGTGGTCCTTTCCCTAGCAATTTTTCCATCTGTTTTCTTTAATCCAGTTAATACTGTGGTATATTTGTTTGTGCACCAAGTTAACTAAACCATAATTATGCTACCTAGAATCCCCATCCCTGCAGCACCAGCTACATGAGACATCTCACCTGGAGAGTTGGAAGCAGCGAGAAACCGACGTGGGTCCGTCTGTTCTCACGGACACTGGCTTATCCTGCAGGTTCCAATTTATCCTTGCTTCCCCCATGTCGCATCTATCTTTCCTTCCTGACTCCCTGATTGGCTGACTCAGACTCCAATATAAGATACCAAAGCGACAGCTTCCCATGTAACCAACTCTCCACAATTGTGAAAGTGGAATCTCCTCATATCATCTAAGGCTTCTGCTGCTCTGATTGAATTCTGATTGATATAGTGTTAATTTAAAAACATTTCTCTAAGGGTAGTGCCCTCCTTTCAAAGCTCCTGCAAAGATGGATGAAGGGTAAAACCACTGTGAGGAATCTCTATCCTTTGTTTTTAGAATTTTTTTAATTAAGACATAACTTACATACCATAAAAGTTCCCTTTTAAACAATTCCATGGTTTTTCATATGTTGTGAAAGTTGTGAAACCATCAGCATATCTAACTCCAGGAAATTTCCATCCCCCCCAAAAAAGTCCCTGTACTCACTGGCAGTCACTCCCCATTTCTCCCTCCCTTTAACCCATAACTACCATCAACCTACTTTCTGTCTCTATAAATTTGCCTATCCTGGATATTACATATACAGGAAATAATACAGTTTATGGCCTTCTGTGTCTGGTTCCTTTCCTTAAACCTAATGTTTTCAAAATTCATCCATGTTATAGCATGTATCAGTACTTCATTTCTTTTCATTATTGAATAACATTCCATTGAATGGATATAGCATATTTTATTTATCCATCCATCATCAGATGGACATTTGGATTATATCCCATTTTGTCTAATATGAATAATGCTGCTATGAACATTCAGTAAAAGTGCTTATGTGAGCCTATGTCTTCAATTCTCTTGAGTGTATAAATTGAGGAGTGAAATTGCTGAGTCTTATGGTAACTCAACACTTAACACATGGAAGAATTGCCAACCCAAGGGTTCTAGTATGTTCACATCTTCACCAACACTTGCTATTATCTGTCCTGGGTTTCTTTGTTGTTGTTGTTTGTTCATTTGTTTGTTTTTTTAGAGAGAGCACGTGAGCAGGAGCAAGGGGCAGAGGAGAGAAAGAGAGAGAATCTTAAACAGGTTCCACACTCAACCCGGAGCCTGAAGTGGGGCTTGATCTCACCACCCTGAGATCATGACCTGAGCCGAAATCAAGAGTTGGACGCTTAACCGACTGAGCCACCCAGGTGCTCCAGTTATCTGTGTTTTTGATGATAGCTGTCCTAGTGAATGTGAAGGTCATCTAGGAATTCTGTTTATCCTTATACAAGGATTCTAGGTGGCCAGAGTGAAGAGTATCATCTCTATTGCCTTGGGGTGAAGTTTTTGTTGTCTTTTTTTTTCTTTTTCACCTTGAAACTTACAGAGGGAATAATAATAATAATGATCAGTAGTATACTTTGTGTCAGCACAATGCTATATTATGAAGAAATTCCTTCACTATATCACAGTTTTCTCCACAACCCTTCAAGAAAGACAGCATAGATATTGCTATTTTCTCAGCATCTCCAATGTATGACATAGAGCCAGGGACACAGTTGGATCTTGGTTGAGTGGCTAACTCTCATTCATTTTATAAAGGAGGAAACTGAGACTCAAAGAAGGAAGGTGTCATACTCAAAGTTGTCCAATCAGTAAGTGACAGCTTCCTAACTTCCATGCGGGTGCTCTTTGCACAAGAAGATTAAACATGGTATGACAGTTAATTAAAATGGAGGGTGGTGTTCAACACATAAGTGAGGCATATTAGGTCAAAAGATAAGAAGCTACTTCATGCAATTTCTTTGAGAGTATGGTTTTATTAACAAAACTATAATTAAAAATGTCACAAGTCAAAAAACAAGGCCACATTCAACGCTCTCTTCTCTCTCTTTTCTCCCCCTCTCTCTCAGCTTGGTAGATCATTAAGTACAAACCTTTACAGTAAAAAATTGTCTATAAAATTCCTTCACCTATATTCCATATAAACATTTAGGAGGTATTACTCTGTTTGAAAAAATAGTCCACAATACATAATTATACATAATAATACATAAAAATAAAACATATAAAAAAAGGTAAATAAAGTATGGTGGTTTCTTTAACCATTAAAAAAGGGTATAGTAATGATGGTTGTGTAATATAATGGATATACTAAATGTCACTGAATTGTACCCTTTTAAATGGTTAAAATGGTTGGTTAATTTTATGTTACATGAATTTTACCACAATTAAAAAAAGGTGGTTGAAATTCTTCAGAGAAGCCTATTACACTTCTTAGTGCTAAGTTCTATTCTATCAAGACTGGGCAAGACCATAAGGAGTGACTTACAACATGGTTGCCAAGGAAACAGGCTCCTCATTGGAAGAACATATCCAACAGCGGCAGAAATATATCATGAACGTTTCCCCAAACCCTTTCTCCTTTTCATTTAAGCCAGGTCATGGGAAACAAAGAAAGACATTCTTTCCAAAGGCACTTGCATCTACAGATTTTCACACGTTCTCACACACGTGCATAGTCCCACATGAGCACTCACAGGCATCAGGGTGAGAAATTCACTGGGAGGAATCAGGGCATCGCCTCTCTGATAGCTGGTGACTCAAGGCTAGAATGAAGTCAGCGGCAAAAGTCCTTCTGACACAAAGCTAAAGCTCCAAAGGCCTGCTGACGTCTTTGTGCGGCCAAAGCTCCCAAAGTCCTTTGATTCTAAGAGAACATCCACGGTGACTTGAGAGTTGTTTTCTACTCAAGCCAAGGAGAAACTGCATATTTAACCGAAGTTGAATTAAGTAAGAGAAACAAATGCACTGTGCCCAGGATTTATACTTCTCTACAACTTCCTTGTAACCCTGAACATAGGAGGTGTTTTAATAACTATTTTTTAGATTTTATTCTACCATTATTAGTGACTAGCAATTAGCTCATAATTAATTGGCTAGTTCAAAAAAGTTTTGTTTTGTCTTAATTTTTCAAGTATGTAATTCATGCCCATCAGAGCTCATTGTCCCAAGGGTGGGAAGCTGCTGCACCCAAAGGCTCCTGCTTCTTAAAGAAGAACGCAGCCTTCTCCCTGAACAATGGGCAGGCCCTAGTTGAACCAATGTGCTTTAACTCAACCAAAAGACAATGTTGTTTAGAGACCTAGGAGGAAGACTTGTGGGAAACACAACAAGACAACAACAAAAAACTCTCCCGTGAAAACAGTGGTAATTAGCTGGTCCAAAAAGATTTCCTCCTTTGGAGTTTGTAGAAGAATATATGGAAGGAACCAGCCAGTTGTTAATAAAAGGATAAAGGAGAAACTGAAGAAATCGCAGGAGAGAAAGAGAAATGAAGAGACTGACAGAGAAACCCAGAGAAGCCCACGGGAAGGAAACACAGAGAAACACAGATTGCAGCATACTTGGGTGGGGCTGGCATGACATCTAGCAAGCCCTTCTCTGTTTCTTGTAACACAGAACACAGGCATTCATACAATTAACAAATTTTGATTGTGAGAAGAATCCTAATCTTCATTTTTCATGTTCCAGGAATGCTTAACGAGTTCAACAACAGACATAATCATAGTCCAAAGATTTGGCTGAAAATATTTGGAAGTGTAGACAGGGCTCAGGAGAAAAGAGATTGCCTGTAAATAACTCTTTTCTACAAAATGCTATCAAATAGCTTGACACTGACTAGAGCTTTCTCATGCATTGGGTATGGAGAACAAAACAAACCTGGGCACCTATCTGGAGAATTCTTCGGACGCAAATGCTTATAATCAAATAACTGTAACATCCCTAACTTCAAGAAAATGAAGGAACAGCAGAGTAATAGTTAATGTTTACTGAGCATTATACTAAATTATCAAATTTAATCTTGATAATAATTCCATGAGGACCATTATCGTCTCCAAATTGCAAATTAGAATACTGAGGGTCAAGAAGTGAAGTCAGCAGCCCAGGTCACAGAACAACTAAGGGGCCAAGCTGGGGATCCTGACCTGGTTTGCATGTCTATAAGGACCATATTTTAATGGTTATACTCATCTGCCAATTATGTACGGTATGACCCTGAGAAGCCAATTAACCACCCTGTGCTTCCTCAACTATAAAATGAGAGTATTGGCAGAGATAATGACCAAAATTGCTTCTGGCTTGAAAATGGTATTGTTCAAATAAATAACTTTTGAGTTTAGAAAGGGAATATTATTACCCATACCAACTAACATTCACATAAGCCCTTGTTATGAGCACAGTTTGACAGGTAGTAGGTGTCCAATAAATATCAGCTGAATTAATAAAAAAATATACTAGCCTTATTATTAAATACATTACCTTATTTGATCCTCACACCCCTAAGACAGTTTCTGCTACTAGTTCTTTTTACAAATGCAGGAATTAGGGGCACCTGGGTGGCTCAGTCGTTAAGCGTCTGCCTTCGGCTCAGGTCATGATCCCAGGGTCCTGGGATCGAGCCCCACATCCTGGGATCGAGCCCCGCATTGGGCTCCCTGCTCGGCGGGAGGCCTGCTTCTCCCTCTCCCACTCCCCCTGCTTGTGTTCCCTCTCTCACTGGGTCTCTCTCCATCAAATAAATAAATAAAATCTTAAAAAAAAAAAAAATGCAGGAATTAATCCCTAGGAAAAAGTGACTTGCTTAAAAGGCACACAGTAAGTGACAGAAGTAGCTTTAAGGCAAGAAGTCTCAAACCAAAACACCAGACCTTGACAGAGAAGATAACTGGAGTCTACAATTTCAAGTTGGTTAAATCTTTAGTTTCAGGTTAATTTTGTATACCAGTCTAGGAACAAAGGGAGAGGCAGGAAAGATTCTGGGAAATCTACACATGGTTGTAAATAAGAAATCTGTTATTTGGGATAAAATCCCACTAAACCATTACCGTCTCATTTCTGTTCCCGGATCCATAAAGCAGGGATAAACTACCAGCTACAAGTATGGAATAAAGTTCACAAGTAAGAAGGTTAAATGTTAAAGTTAGATTTGGGAGCCATTTGAGAGTCAGAGTTCAATATAAATGCAAAGGTTTCTTTTTCAATGTTCTAAAAGGTTCATCCTCCAGGCTAGATGCCAAATAAAAGACTCCTGAAGCTTTCAGATATGTGAGTTCAGGCCCATTTTAAAAACTAAATGTGAATTTATTCCCTTACCAGATGGCTTTATACAAAGAGCAATGAACTTAGTTAACTTTCTTACCATATTCAGAAGTGTTCCACACATGATCCAGATCTGCCACTTAGGATGCAATGAACTGTGGCAAATCACTGAGCTTCTCCAGACTCCATTTTCCCAGATCCAAGCTGAGCAGCTAGTCTCCTTCCAGCCCAGAGTTTCAGATTCGATTTCTGAATTTCAATTTCAGAGGTCCCAGAAACCCTAGTAATTTCATTTATATTGTCACTTTTTGATTGGCATATCCACCTAGCCATTTAAAACTAACTCAATTTCTGGGTATCGTTTGTATTTTATACTGACTTTTGAAACAAGGGATATAGCCCCAAATTCTAGCATTTGGTGATAAAATACAGTTCTAAGTAGTTCCTTAAGCCCTTTATTGAAAAGTGAAAACATAATTTAGTTACTATCCATATTTTCAAAGGGTTTAATATACTCTAGTAAAACACTCTATTAAAAATCTTATTTCTACATTTTGAACTGGAATTATTACTAGAACAGGTCCTAACACCTATAAAAAGGCAAAAAAAAAATTGTGTGTGGGGTCATTGGTGGAAAAGCAATGGTTATCTTCTTGCTGCTATTATTTTAATCAGCTTTCTCTGTATTGTTTTTTTATGAGGCCTTTATTAATTGATATGAAGAGGAGGCATCTACCTGGTCTCAACTGCAAGAATCTTCTAGAAAATTTAATTACAAGCTTTCAAAGACTGGGGAAAATTTATAGTAGCTTGATTATTCTGATTATTCTGCAATGTGAATAGCCAATGAAAATCTCCAATATCATGGAAGACACCAAAAGAACAAAGCAAATTTACTCTTAGTATAATATGCGTGGGTAACAAGGAAACAGATACCATTTTTTGACCGTTAGGAAAAACCAAACTAAAGTAGTAGAAAGTAAATCATAAATCTTACAAAGAAGATTCGTTGATTCAAGTATGAACAAAAGTTTAACCATGCTGTATTTTGCCTTGTTAGGGTTTTTCTGTTAATCCTAATTTTATAATAGTTAAGAATTCTCTCTATATTCCATGTGAACTGCCTGCAAAAGTGAATTTCCAAAATGTTTAAAATTTTATTCTTAGTATTTATGATAGTTCTCCTGCATTTTCTGTGTACCGTTTAATTGCTTATGGAATTATTTTTCAAAGACCTCGCAAAAGTTAAGTTTCAACCTCATTGCCCTACATAAGGCAGATCATAAATTCTAACTAGTCATGATCTGAAAAAAAAAAAAGTCTAAACAGGAAATTATGTGCAGCAAAGAACATTTTTAAATGATCCTTATTTATTTTTCTTGAGGTTTCTAACCTAAAGCATGCTTCTAAAATATCATTCCCAGTGCATGGGAAGAAACACATTCTTTTAGGGTGGAAGTGTTAATTAATGTGCATGACAGAGAGAGAATAAGGAAAAGGTTAGAGCTGATGGTTTCGCTAATAGCATTTCTAAAAATAGAGGATTTTTGAAACAATGCTCTTTCATGTTAGTTAACTTTCTCAAAGCCCTAGGATTAGAGCTAAAATACATTGATTGGTTAAAATAAAATCATCTGTTACACAGATATTATTTACCTGTATTCCCATTTCAACTAATTCAATCATTTATTTCTCAACAAAATTGATTTCTAGGGGCAAGCTGTGATGGTTTTTCTTCCACATAATTTCCCCCAGTGTTTTCCGAGGGTTATCAACAGGAACCGATTTCACTTTGGAGTTATAACCAAAATGGTCTATAAAGTCATTAGCACAGTACGTAAGTCTACGTATCTCTCTTTTTTCAGGGTTGTTTCATGTCATCCTCCCTATGGCAACTTCCCATAGCCACACTTAACTTGCTTCCGGTTTTCTAACACACGGACACTTTCTATAACCTCATATCCTTATAAGTCTCTCCATCTCTCTGCTCAGAAGGTTCCCCTATTTTCCTCCAGGCAAGCTCTAGCAAGTCCTTCAAAACAGACGAAATATCACCTTGTCTGGTAATATCTTTCCTGGCTCTTCGGATTTGGCAGATCTGAGCACTGATCTGCTCAATAGCCATTCCCAATCTCTTTCTTCCTTGCTGGCCTTCCATTTAAGAAACTAAAAATTAGATACTCAATTTCCCAGTTTCCACTGCAGCTTGATGTAGTCCTGTGACCCAGGTCTAGCCAATGAGATAGAGGGCTAACCACTTAGCAGCATCTAGGAGTAACCCTGCGTACTAATTAAGAAGTGTGTCAAGAGAACTTCCTCCGTGCACCACCCTGGCTGCTTTGTCTTCTTCCAAAGCAACCTTCAAAAGCCTGGTATTCCTGAGCTCCAGGAGCCATTCTGCAACCTTGAGAAGAGACTGCTGAAATGGGGAGGATGGCAGAGGGGGAGAATGGGGAAAATGTATGCTTATGATATCATGTTGGATACTGTACCCACCCTGGCTTGCCTACCAAAAAGGTTGGAATTGTTTAAGCATTATTCTACTTTTGAGAGCACCTAATGGATATTCCTAGCCTGGGAGAAATACTCACCCGTGGCTCCCAAAGCATTCTTATGCTATCTCTCTAAAGACATCTGTTCACATTGGTTCAGTATCTTTGCAAATGTATGCCTCCTTTAAAAGACAGTGAAGAGAAAACAAATGCTGGCTAGGCTGTGAAGATAAGGGAGCCCTTGCACACTGCTGGTGGGGACGAAAATCGGTGCAGCCAGTGTGGGAAACATGATGGTGGGTCCTCAAAAAATTAAAACTAGAACTATCCTATTATCCAGCAACACCACTTCTGGGTATACATCCAGAGGAAATGAAAGCAGGATATTGAGGAGATATTTGCACTCCCATTTTCACTACAGCATTATTCACAGTTGCCAAGATATGGAAACAACCTAAGTGTGCATCACTGGATGAATGGGTAAAGATATTGTTTTACACACACACACACACACACACACACCCAATGGACTATTATTCAGCCATGAGAAAGAAGGAAATCTTGCCTTTTGTGACCACATGGATGGGCCTTGGGGGCATTATGCTAAGAGAAATAAGTTAGAGAAAAACAAATACTGTATATCATTTGACACGGAATCTTAAAAAGCTGAACTCCTAGAAATAAAGAGTAGAATAGTGGTAGGGGATGGGAGAAATGGGCATAATGTTTAAGGGTACAAACTTGGAAGCCATAAGTAAGTCCTGGAGTTCCAATGCACAGCATTATGATTATAGACAACAATACTGTATTATAAACTTTAAAGTTACTAAGAGACTAGACCTTAATTGTTCACACCACAAAAAAGAAATAATAACCAATGGATATGATAGAGGTGTTAGCTACACTACAGTGGTAATTATATTATAATATATAAATGTATCAAATCAATACATTGTACACCTTAAAATTATGTACTGTTATATGGTAATTATATCTCAATAGAAATAAATTTAAAAACAAAGGCTGTTGGGGTGCCTGGGTAGTACAGTCAGTTAAGCATCCGACTCTTGGTGTGGGCCCAGATCATGATCTCAGGGTCACTGAATCGAGCCCCGTGTCAGTCTCCATGCTCAGCTGGGAGTCTGCTTCAGGATTCTCATTCTCTCTCTCTGCCCCTCCCCCTGCTTGTGCTCTCTCTCCCTCCCCCCCCAAAATAAACAAACAAATCTTTTTAAAAAAAGAAAGAAAATTTAAAACAATAAAATAAATAAAAACAAAGATTGTGAACTCCCCATTCTCTAGCATAGGATCAAGCACAGAGAAGAAAATAAAAGTCTATTAAATGAGTAAATGAATGAATAAATGAATAGATTAATAAACATATACAGAGACGTAGCAAAAGTACTAGGTGCTGTTCTTACCATGTTTACTTCTCTATTAAACTTGTTCATATCTGCTATTAAAGAAAACTGTTCCCCACATTGTAGCTTACATTGGTTCCAAAGCCTTCTGATATTCACCTGGGACATTAGGGACGGTTCACCCACAGGCACATGCTCCAAGGTATTCCTGGCATAATACTTGGAAGTTACCAACTGATAAGCGAGCAGAAGGAAAGAGGACTGATATAGAGTGTCAATGGAAGAGGCTTCAGAGTTGAATATAAGAATTCAAACCAAAAATATCAGGAAGGGCTTCATGTGTTCATGCATCTACCCATTCATTCATCCATCCAGAATTTACTGAGCATCTGCTATGTATTATGTTATGGACTAGATGCCAGCAATTCAGCATGATTCAGATAGACATGATCCTTGCCCTCGTGGACCTTTCAGAGTAGAAGGAATAAGCCATTACAAATATGTCACACCTCCTAGGAGATGCACCATACAGCATCATCAACACTTCACACTAAGGAGGGCATGCGATCTGATGAGCACTGGGTATTATACGCAACTAGTGAATCACTGAACACTACAGCAAAAATTAATGATGTACTCTATGTTGGCTAATTGAACTTAATAAAAAAAAAACCACTTTGCACAAATACACACCTGACTAACAACATGTGGTTTCACTGAAAATTGTTTTTAGGAAAAAACAATGAGCCATACATACAAGATGTTGAACTTAGAAGAAACTTTCGTAGATTATCCAAGATTCTGATTTTCCAAGTTTAAGTTTTAGAGGGTTTTTGTCCAAACACAAACTTAAGTGACAGCTGGGAGAAAGACCCTGACTATTAGGCTGGCAAACCCCACGGTGACCGCTGGGCCATCTCGGAAAAACCCTGGGACTCAAGGGAGCATGGTTTGCAAATCTCCAATTTATACCAACTCCTTCATTTGCAAAAGGAGGAAAATAAAGTCCAAAGTATAAGATGTTCAACTTAACACCCCTAACTGGTGAGAGCTAGAATTAGAACTCAGATCCTTTGCCTCTCCATTCCAGCACATTCTCTTCTATTCCATGATCAATTGACTTATCCAATACGAAAATCAAGAGAGATCTGATGAAGGACTGAGGATCTGCTGTGGATGTTAAAACATTAGAATTTCTGGAACATATTAATTTTTCACAGGGAAAAAGGAGTAGAACACAGGAAAACCAAATCAGTTTGGGAAAATTGAGGATTTATGGTTGTTTCACCAGACAAACTGAAGTGTAAGAGAATGTGTTAAAGCCAAAGGCCATACAAGTCAGACAATGCTGCAGGTCAGTTCTGTCAAGGAAATGGGGGAGTTCAACTAAAATAATATCAACGATATTAATTTTTCTGGGTTCTGTAAGGCTTCCTTCTGCCTATTCTCCCTCAGACACCACTTTACACTCATATCCTTGCAATGTGCTCCTGCTTTGTTGTATAAAAGCCAAAAAGAAAGTAATCTCTAAATGGGTCTGCATCCCACAGAGAATTTACTTAGATGACATTCAAATCTGTTTTTCAGGTTTTTTTTTTTTTTTTGGGTGCCATTACAAGAAATCATACAGTCATTACACTTTAAATTTGACAGTTCTTTCACAGCGTGAAAGGCAGAAATTAGGTCCAAATGTATTTATTAAAATGCAAGGTTTCACTTACCACCAGGACGTTCGTGAGGACTGAAAGATGACAGCAAAGAGTGACGTCTGCCCTAGTGTTATTTCAGGAACCCCTGACCATGGATCATCACGCTCAAATATTTTAAATTCAAACAATGAACCCATTAAACAGAACTTTCAACTACTGTCTTTCCTTCCCGTCATTCAAAGAACTCAATTTAATTCACTTAGCAATCACATTAAAGAATGAAAGAAAAATTTTTGTTATGAACAGGTTTTGAAATGTATTTGAAGACAAAGGACCCAATCAGGCAGCACTTAATTAATTGGATCTCAAAATCTTCCCAGAGTGTTGGCTACCTAAGAACTGAACCCAAAGTGTCAATCAGTCCTACTTGCGGAGACTACACACTCATGTGGATGTGGTGTTCTTGCACCTTATTTTTAGGGGCAGGAAGATTGACTATTTTCCTGTGATGCTTCAAAGGCCTGTGGCCCCTGTTTGGCTCCAGTGGCAGCGGTCAGGAGAAAATGAACACACTTTTTTTTTTTTTAATTGCTTGAGCCCACTTCCCTTCCCAAGCATTGACCTCCCTTTATTGCAAAACTCTTCAGAGCTGCCACTACTGTTCTCTCCAATCCTCCTCCTCCCATTTTCTCTTAAATCCAATCAGGCTTTTGGTTCTTTCCCCATTGGTTCATGCCTCCCACACTGGTAAACCCAAAAGTCTGTTCTCAGTCATCATATAACTTAACCCCTTTATCAGCATTTGACACTAAATGACATCCTGTCTTACTGGAAGCTCTGAAAGGTTTCTGTGGGAACGTTCTGAAGTTAAGTTCAGCTTTGGACATGTAAAATTTCAGATGGACATTATTAGATATCTAAAGGGAGATGTTAAGTAAACAGCGTGCAGTTCAGGGCTGGGGTGCGGGCTGGAGATCAATTCTGGGGATTAACCAGTCTGGAGATCAGTCAGGGAGTGAACCCCCCAAGTAAGCTGCCAAGCGTGTGTCAGGGAAAAGGGGAATAATCAGAGATCCCAGTAATTAGCAGTTCAAAGAAATACAGAGAGGTAGGGAAAAAGCAGAACGTATAGAGCCTTGTAGGAATGGTGAGAACTTTGGGAAATCAACTGAGGGTCAGGTGGAAAAATATTTTAATCATCAGAGTTCCAGAGGGGATGGGGAAGTCAGACGACCCAAGTAAGGCCACTTTCTGTGTAAAAAAAAAAAAAAACAGAAGAAGAGGGGTGATTATACTTCCTAGGGTCTGTACATGGTGGGGTGAGTCAAGGGTAAGGTGCAAGACCTCAAGGAGGTGGAGGGTATGGAGGCTAAGAGAGGGACAAAGGAACAGGGACGTCTCTGTGAGCCCTGGCCTGCAGCCCCTAGGTATCCATACCAGAGTCACCAGTCTGCAGAACGTTAAGTGCGGTTGGGTTTTTAAGGAAAATACGGAAGAATAAGGCTCTGTTTCTGGGCACAATGCCAGTCCAAGAGGGAGAAGGCCATCAGGACAACAAGTGGGGTTTGACAATCCCAAATTGGGGTGAGTGGGGGTGCACTTTGAGTTGGCCCACGGTTTAGAAATGGAGTCAGGCCAAAGGCAAAAAGGCTCACAAGGTATATAAGTTGTACACACATTATCTCACTTAATATTCACCTATATCTATAATGTTTGAACTATTGTCACATTTTACAAATGAAAAATTTTGTAAATAATTTGTATTTTGTAATTTTTTTACAATTTTACAATTTTTTACAATTAAAATTTAAATTTATTTTACAAATAAATTTGTAAAAAATTTATTTGTAAACAAATAAAAAAATTTGTAAAATTTCAATTTTACAAATGAAAAAAAATGAATGAAGTCATGTAAGTTACCCTTGTTCATCTGGCTAAGTTACAGTCTACTGGGACTCAGATCCAGACCTTGGGACTGTAAAGGCCAATCTATGCTTCTCTTCCATTATGCATTTCTCTGACAACCGATATCAGTAATCAAATGCAAAAAAATTAGTCAACCATTCATATAATTCAACTGAATCATGCTGAACATCCAGATAATTAGAAATAGTTCAGTTTTTTTTTAATCCAAGTATAATTAACCTACAGTGTTATATTAGTTTCAGGTATATAACATAATGATTCAACAATTCTATACATTACTCAGTGCTCAACCCAGTAAGTGTACTATTAATTCCCATGAGTCAAGTTTTAACACCATTTATCTCAACATTTGGAAGACTGAATTTTTTTTCATTCTTCTACTCCACATATTAGGGATCCTTCAGAGCAGAGTTTACAATTGGGTGACATCCAGACTATGGATGTGTATTATTTGACCTAAATATTTTCCCTTTTTAGGTAAAATAGATGCCAACATTTAAAAATCACAAGAATTTATACAAATATCCTAAATTCTAAGTCATCTTGAAAAATAAGAAGATGGGGCAATACAAAACTTGCATTTTCAAAGGGCAAGAATTGACTAGTGCCGGGGTGCCTAGTGGTGCAATTGGTTAAGCATCTGACTCTTGGTTTCAGCTCAGGTCGTGATCTCAGTGTCATGAGATGGAGTCTCTTGTCACGCTCTGTGCAGTCTGCTTAAGATTCTCCCTCTCCCTCTGCTTCTCCCACTCGTGCTCTCTCTTTCTCTAAAATAAATAAATAAATCTTAAAAAAAATAAAAGAATTGACTAGTTCTGAATCTCGGGCATTCCTTTAAAAGGGGTATGTGTCCTCCACAGTCCTGTCCACTGCCCATAACACCAACTAATTTATTCTTTCATGCCCTGCAGGGCCCCTATAAGCATCAAAGTTTATAATTCCTGCCTTAGACACAAGACAGATTCCATGACTACTTCATTCCTCCAAAGAGCTCAAAATACAGCTCAAAAAAAAAAGCAATAACCTATGTTCAAAAATATAAGTGAGCTAAGTAATCTTTCAGTCCCCTAAGCAAGTGTACTTTCTGTAGTCAGAATAATACACATCATTTCATAGATTACTTTTATAATTCTTAAGAGAAACTCAAGAAGCAGATATAGGTCTCAATTCTGTTGCCAGTAAAAGCAGGGGAAAACAAACGTAAGGATTTTTCTTGTTAGCTGAAAAAATACAAGTAAGCACAAGTAGATTGTGCCTTAGCACTGGGGCAACTAGGGGGGGTTTTAGTTCCCAAGACTTCTCCAAGATGGGAATTCTGTAGGCACTGACATCCAATGTGAACATCATTTATCTGCCAGACACGGAGCATGTATGCCAAAGTACTTAAGGTCAGCTTGGAGCACTGCCATATTGTTTTCATTTCTGTTTTGAAGGACAAATTGAGAGTGTGACCAGGTAAGAGCAGACAAGCTTATCAAATGCATATTTAAAACAAAACAAAACTAGAAACTCTTAAAATTATTTTCCTCTTGAATTTGGCAACTCCTTTACTGAATTTATAGTCATCGTGAACAGCAGGATAGAGAAATAAACGGGGAGATAAGTACTATTGTTGCAGACATTAGAGTGGGGGGGCTTAATAAACTCACCTCCTCATTTTACAAATGGAAAAAGCTGAGGCCCAAGCAGACAGACATTTACTGCCCATGACCACTCAGCAATTTAAGATGCAGCTCAAAAGGTTTTTTTTCACTTTTAGCCACAACAAACTGAAGAGACACACACACGCTTGGGCTGAATGAGTGGTGACCAGAATGAGACACATATCTGAGAACTAAGGAAAAGCTGAACACTGGGCCTTTAGAATAGTAGGCCCTGGGGTTTGGTTCTATACCCCAACTCCATCTAGGAACATCAGCAGTAGGAGTTTGAAGACTTTTGTTCATTAATATCAATCTCCATATATTGGCCTTTCTCTTTTCCAATATGAGTTTTGATCCTCCATGGGATATTCGTTGTTTTAGGAGATATTTAGCAACCATTTTCTAATGCTCTGGGGATATCCCGATCTTTTGGGGGGAATGCCTATCCTGCATGGTGGGCAGACATAATGCGGCTGATAATCAGGTTGTTCTTCCCTCTCTTGACAGTGGGATGGGCATACAACCTAAGCCTGACCAGTAGAAACTCTCGCTCTACCATTCCCCACCTCTCCAGATTATGAATCTTGAGCTGAGTGGCACAAAGATGGCAAAACATAGGTTGGGGTTCATTCCTATCAACAGTGAAGTGAGCCTTGGTAAGATAATTAGTTTTTGCTCCTATCCCACAGCTACTCCATAGCTTCTCTGTGGACCTTCCTTTTCTGAGCCTCATGTTCCACCTTTCCCTTATACTTTGTGAACAGTTTTATATCCTTCCAATGAATTAGTTGTCTCTTTAAGCTTGGCCATAATGGTTTCCTGTATTCAAAGAAACTACAGCAATAAATTGTAGAGGATAATGCAGTCTAGCTCCACAGAGCTTCTGCCTATTCATGATGCTTGCTCCCTGGCAACTTTAGCTTGCCCATATCTCCTCATGGTTTTCCAAGCCTCCCTATATAGCCTTGATTAGTAAACCTTAATATAAGTAGGAGAGAGTGTTTCCTTAAATGTCCCTTTTGATCTGTGTCAACCATGAATCTGAAATCTGGAGATGGGACCTGAGAATCTGCATTTTAATATGAGTTCCAGTTAATTCTGATGCAGGCAGTATCTAAAATACACTGCTCTATATCATAAACTCATCATTTGCTCCTACTAGGCTGTCTGTCTTGTCTCAGTATTTCTTAATTCATGTCTCTGAGAGAAAAAGTCTGTTTGACCCCAATCTTCTTCCCATGCCTGATTTAACCAGTCTATGGAATAGTTCAGGTGACTACTCTCTGTCCAATGGGCTATGAGATGGGGGTAGGAGTGGGACAGGGTCACAAGGTCCACAGGGAGCCATCCCTGATGTAGGATCTGTGGTATGGTTTTACTTACAAGAGGTTATGAGTGGTGGACAACATATTTGATGTTGCAAGATGCCCGAATAAGAAAGCAGATTCCTGACTACCTTTCCAGTACTTGTTCCTCTGACCACCCTCCATTTACAAGGCCTCTCCAACATAATTCATCTTTTGAAAATAAGATCCAAGATATAATGAAATGTGTTTAAATTAACAATTCTCCTATCTAGGAGGTACAGACTTCTAAAGAATAATTGGTAGGCTGATTACTTAAACACCCATATTCTCTTGTTAATCACTTTAATTACCGCCTCCTGGATCTTCTATGCAGCAAAAACACAAAAACCCTACCTCTCAGAGAATGATAATACTTCACAGAGAGCCCCAAACTTCTTTTTAGAAACATTAGGTCTTAGGTTACTAGACCAGATCCCATTTTTAAGGAAACATATGACCCAAAGTACCCAAACTTACAAAGATTACAAATGAGAAAGGAAAACTTATTTTTAAAAATTACTCTACAAAAATATATATAGGCCTACCTTGGGAGTTTACATAATCCGTCTCTACATAGGTGAGTTCATTTACTGGCTTCCTTCTCTATGCAATGTTTATGGGAGCTTCGGACACAAGAACAAGGTCTGATAAGACCAGAAAGTTAATCCAGTGAGGAGAGTGGAGGTCAGTTAAGACAGACCCAACAGTCTGTGCAAAAGAACAGAAGAGGAGGAGAGCAGAGACGTTAGAAGAATCGATGACAATCTGGTAAGACTGAACGGCAAAGGTGAAACTGGGAATAAGGGCTGTGAAGGACCAACATGTTTCGTAAATGGAGAACCACTGATGGCTTATAATCTACCAAATGTTTTAGAAAAATAACTTTGAACTTGGAGGATGGTTTGAGGAAACAAAAGCTGCGGACAGGGAGAGCATACCAAAAACTGCCCTAAGATCAGAAGAGAGATCTGTAGAAGCTGTGGTGGAGAGGAGGGAACTATTTCAGAGATAATGCAGAACCAAAATGGGCTGTATTTGGTTAGAAACTCATAGTTGCTAATAGCATGAGTTCTGGAATCAGATGGCCCTGAATATAAACTGTAGCTCTGCCACTCACTAGCTATATAATGTCACACAAGTTATCTTGTCTCTCCGAGCTTCCACTTTCTTATCTTTAAAATAAACACAGTGTTGGGCGCCTGGGTGACCCAGTTAGTTGAGAGTCTACCTTCAGGTCAGGTCATGATCCCAGGGTCCTGGGATTGAGTCCCGAGTCGGGCTCCCTACGCAGTGGGGAGCCTGCTTCTCCCTCTCCTCTTGCTCCTCCCCCTGCTCATGCTCTCTCTCTCTCCCTCTCTGTCAAATAAATAAAATCTTTAAAAAAATAAAATAAAATAAAGAGAGTGTTATCAAGAGGATCAAAGAAGCTAATGGTATAAAGTGCTTAGTGTAAATTAAAGCACATACTAAATGCTCAATATTCACTGACTACTAACATTATTACTATCATTATAATTACAAAGATTGTAATGAATCACTGATGGAGGGATGGCAGGGAAGAGAATCAGAAAGAACAGCCTAGCTTGGAAGTCTGACAAATGATGATGCCATTAATTGAAATATGACATTAATTGAAAAAACTAACATTTATTGAGAGTTTACCATATGCCAGGCAGTGTTCTAGGAGGTTGACACACATGATCTCATTTAATACTCATAAGGAACCCAGATATCATTATTCACAGAAGTAAAAACTGAAGCATAGGAAAGTAGCTTGAGTGAGACAGCTACTAGGTAAAGGAACACAGAGCCCGAACACCAGCACTCACAGAAGGCCAGAGAAGTTCTGGGATGGGGTAAGGGGCCTTGGTGAGGGGAGAGAGGTATCATTAGTTTAAGACGCTCAGAGACACTAACATGAAGTAAAGCAGTAGTGAGCTTGGATATGCAGGGTGCTCATAAATCATTCTTCTACTCATAAGAAAGATCAAGGAACAGAGAACCTGGGACAGTAAAGCATGAAGAGCTACTGCTAGCAGAAGATTAATCAGAAATGCAGAAGTGTCTCAAAAATTACTTTGCAAAGCAGAGAGAAAATATAACCGGAATAATATAAGTTTGATTTCTGTGCAGCTTCTCAGGAAGCAATCCATGTGTGAAGGAGAAAAGTATGTTTATGATTCCATTCTCCCAACACTTGTGTCCCCAATGTCAACTGTGATATGCAGTCGGAGCCCTGGTGTTGTTCCTTGAGCGGCACTGTCTCAGTGAAATAAAAGGGAAACCAGGAATTTTCCTACTGGGACTGCCCATCAGGAGATTTCAGATGGTGGAGAAAGGAAGAATGTGGCTTCCCTGCCAAGGGCTTCACCAGAGGCTTCTGGGAAATCTGCAGCCAGCATGTTCTCTCTGGTTCTGAATGACAGAGCTAACACAGCAGCTGCTTCTGAGAACATCCTGAATCAGTGAGCCTTCCTCCTGGGTGATTTGGCCCCTGGGCACACTCCCTGACAAAGCACTCACAGAAGGCTGCAAGGAAGTTGGAGTCTCAGCTGCCAGTGCTGGAAGCTTGCCTAATAAATCCCTCCCCACCCTGAACCTGTCTTTACTCTGTAATGCCCATGTATTTTCCTTCCATCCTTGGTGCAGGAACATCCTTCCATAACCACACCTGTATCTGGAATGTTTTCCTCTGGAGGAGAAAACATGTGGGTAATCTGCCTGGCCCATGACTTATTCACACTAAGTCTGTGCACATGGAGGTATGCACGAACGTGCACACACACACACACACACACATATGCCTCTGCCATCATGTTTGTGCCAAATGAACCCATCTCTCTGGTTCTCAATGAACCAGGGACAGACACATGACTCAAGATCTATTCAAGCAGATTCTCTCATCTGGGAATCTGGAATCTCTGGATGGTATGTGCTAAGGGCACCATTTTGGGGAGCCCCTTTCAGCTCTAGAAAGAAAGATGCAGGAAGCAGATACACACAGGAGCTACAGATCCTCATCCAGCCCCTTCCAAGGCCTCACTGAACGTCCTGCTTCTAAATTGAATGAAATACCCCTGCATTTTTCCAATAAATTACCTCTTCTGGGACTAAGTTAGTTAGAATCAATATCTCTTACTTATAACCTAAAGAGCCTCCACTAAGACATGCAGCAAAGGAATTTTATATCAATGCAAATATTGCTGGAAATTGTACTCTCCAGAAGCTCAAGATAAGGCAGAAGTGAGGACTTTCTCTCTGTAATAAATTTGTAGGAAAAAAAATAATGATGATAAACAGAGGTTTTTGTTGTTGTTGTTGTTTCAAAGTATGCCTACCGTTAATGTTATTGACTCAGGACTATTGGTGTAGCATTTCCGACCCTGTGGGCAGATGGTGAGACCGAAGCACGAGAAAACACCCTCATCTGTCCCAACTTGTCTGCATTCCTGGGTCTCCTACATATCCATGTTTGGAATAAGTGGATTTGAAGATTTATAGTATTTTTGAGATGGACAGATCATTGATTATGAAAGGCTAATCATAATTGCACTACTGGGTATTTACCACAAAGATACAAATGCAGGGATCCGAAGGGGTACGTGCACCCCAATGTTTATAGCAGCAATGTCCACAATAGCCAAACTGTGGAAAGAGCCAAGATGTCCATCAACAGATGAATGGATAAAGAAGAGGTGGTATATATACACAATGGAATATTATGCAGCCATAAAAAGGAATGAGATCTTGCCATTTTCAACGACGTGGATGGAACTGGAGGGTGTTATGCTGAGTGAAATAAGTCAATCAGAGAAAGACATGTATCATATGACCTCACTGAAATGAGGAATTCTTAATCTCAGGAAACAAACTGAGGGTTGCTGGAGTGGTGGGGGGTGGGAGGGATTGGGTGGCTGGGTGATAGACATTGGGGAGGGTATGTGCTATGGTGAGCACTGTGAATTGTGCAAGACTGTTGAATCACAGATCTGTACTTCTGAAACAATAATGCAATATATGTTAAGAAAAAAAAAAGAAGAAGATAGCAGGAGGGGAAGAATGAAGGGGAGTTAGTTGGAGGGGGAGACAAACCATTAGAGATGATGGACTCTGAGAAACAAACTGAGGGTTCTAGAGGGGAGGGGGGGTGGGGGGATGGGTTAGCCTGGTGATGGGTATTAAAGAGGGCACATTCTGCGTGGAGCACTGGGTGTTATGCACAAACAATGAATCATGGAACACTACATCAAAAACTAATGATGTAATGTATGGTGATTAACATAACAATAAAAAATTATTAAAAAAAAAGGCTAATCATCACTCTTTCCTTTTTCTGAAAGTAACATAAAAAGTTAAATTCCTCTGGACCTGCCTACAGCACAAATGATACCCATTCAAGTTTCCCGTTCAGAGAATGGGTGTTCATGTCATCAAACACCAGAGCTGGCATTTAATATGCAAGATTACTGGTTGCACAAAATTCAAAGTACAAAAAATAAGCATTTTGTTCATAACATTTGCAAGAGCATCAGAATGTACGCACCTGATTATGACTATTTTTACTTTGATCATACCTAGACATAATGCTGTATCTCCTCGCTCAATCACCTGTTATGTTTTCAAGTGGATTCTCTCCACCTACCAAACGCCCTTCACTCCCCACCTCCTACCTCACTTGTCTGGGCTTCCAAACACCTGGATTATTTTATGCTTGCTTCTATGTCAACAAATATTATATTGCATTAACATGTGCTTAGCTATACTACATAGGGAACATACTGAGGGCAGGAAATCTGTCTGTATTCTCAACACCTAGCACAATGTCTAGTACATAAGCGATTATTAACTGTTTGCTGTATGGTAAAAAGTGGGCGTATTTTATCCACCCAAATAAACTCTAAGTATCCCAGAAGCATGTCACTTGGGCTCTGTGGAAGTTAATTCGTGTTTATTAACTAAGTACATGCTCTTTCATTCATGACATGCATCTATGCTAAGCACTGGGGTAGGAGAGAAGGATGGAAAAAAAGCACAAGACATTATTTATTCTTATTTTGATGAAGGTTAGAAAGTACTTATATAAAACATGTCATGACTATTTTTCCAGCATTCCTGAGATACACCTGGCAAAGAAAAATTGTATATATTTAAGGTATACACTGTGAAATGATTACTACAACCCATCACCTCACATAGCTGTTCTTGCACATGGGTGTATGGTGAGAACCCTTGAAATCTACACTCTTCACAAATTCCAAGTATATAATACATTACTACTCAGGATAGTCACCATGCCGTACATTAGGTCTCCAGAACTACTCATCTCATAACTGAAGGTCTGTATCCTTTGAAACGTGCCAGAACTATTGTCAGCAGCAAAAGCCTATTTATCGATCACTTCTTATACATCAGGTATGGCCTTAAGTTCTTTACAGGTATTATTTCATTTCATGATCACAAGCTTCTACCACATAGGTGCTCTTACTATTCCCACTTCACAGATTGAGAAGCTGGGGTCCACAACGTTTTGAGTCATTTGCTGCAGATCACCTGGCTAACAAGAGGCAGAAGAGAATTGTGAACTCAGGTCTGCCTATCTCTACAGTTCATACCAACTAGTTGCCAGAGAGAACAATGCCAATTCTAAAGATACTAATTGTAGAGAGAAGGGAAAGAGCAATGAGGCCCGATGAAGAAAACTCTTGCTATATCTCAAGAGTCTTTCAACCTGAGAATCCTTACTTAGACATAAGGTATACACACATATTATAAGATTATAACAGTTCTAAGTAATTTTTCTTAAGAAAAAGCCCTTACGGGTCCAAAACAGTTTCGACAGTAGTTGAAAGCTTGATGATGAGCCGAATTTACCGCCAAAGGTTATACTGAAAGGCGCCCAGGCATCCCAGCACAGAATGGGGCAGGCCTCGTGTGGGATTTATTGTTCCTGAGAGCAGCAGTCCCAGCACCACTAATCAGATCATACATCAGCAGAGTGATTACTGTTGACTCTTCCAGACCCACAGAAAGACAAACAAGTGGCTTGAAAGTAAACAAAAGCAGAGTCTCTCAAGCTCCCTCATGTCGCACAAAAGGGCTATGAATCACCTTAGTAAAGGATTCATCATCTTTAGGTGTCACCTGGGTCATAACAGAGCTTTTTAGTTGTGTGCAGGATGGCTTATATCAGAGATACAGAAAGCCAGGAAGAATAGGGC
This sequence comes from Callorhinus ursinus, assembly GCF_003265705.2. Lineage (NCBI taxonomy): Eukaryota > Metazoa > Chordata > Mammalia > Carnivora > Otariidae > Callorhinus > Callorhinus ursinus. The sequence continues at coordinate 46,323,549 of NW_027397065.1, forward strand.
AATAACAGCATTCAAAAACTACTGGTGAGAGTGAATTCCCATTATGGGTACATTTGCATAAACCATGTGATTGGAGAGAGCACTGAAACAGGAGTCAAAATATCTGGTTTCGACTCCCGATTCTGCCATTAACTACCCTGTAAGATTCTGCTGAAATGCTCTGAGCCCTCATTTCTCCATTTAGCAAATAAGTGGTTGGCTTTTAGCTACTAAAAGACTCTCTATTTCTTTTTTTAAATTAATTTATTTTTTTAGAGATTTTATTGATTGATTGATTGACAGACTGAGAGAGAGAGAGCGCACAAGCAGGGGGAGCAGCAGAGGGAGAGGGAGAAGCAGAGTCCTCGCTGAGCAGGGAGTCTGATGTGGGGCTCAATCCCAGGACCCTGGGATCCTGACCTTAGCCGAAGGCAGAAGTTTAACCCAGTAAGCCATCCAGGTGCTCCTCGACTGTCTATTTCTTAATCTCAGAATATTAAATTTTGGAAATACCATGGGTGATCATTTTGCCTCTAAGAATAAGAAGTAATCTTTTCTGCTTACCCAGAAGTCAAATAAAAGTAAAATTCTGAAATAAAAACAGCAGAAGGATAGATCAGGTTGTGACAATACTAACAAACCTATGTCCTTATCCACAAGGGAAATGTACAAGCTGGAGTTTTAAGGACAGAAACAGAAAAAAACATTTCCAAAACTTTCCTGGTGAGAATACAAATGCAGGTTTGCTGGCTGGAGTTCAACTGTGTGGAGTCACAAGGTCAGAGTGACTAGAAGAACCGCATGGGTGCAAACTCAGGCATAATGACACTTGTAAACACTTCTTAATCCCACCGTCTCCTCTCCTATAACTGCATGCACGTGTGCCCATCAGAGACGGAGAGAGAGAGAGAGTGTGAGTGTGTGTGTGTGTGTGGGTGGGTGTGTGTGCGTGTGTGTTTTTAAAGCATACCCAGCTATCTCTGACGGACAGCTTTTGGCAGTGCTCTGTGACAGACACCCAGAGAGATATGTGTTCCAATATCAAAGTGAATTTTCAAACCGCCTATTAAGTAGCAAAATTCCAAGATTTCTGCACATGCCATGCTCTCCACATCTGTGGGAAACTCTCCCCATTCAATAGTTAAGTCAGAATACCAGCTACTGCTATGACAATTTCAATTTCTAATTTCAAGAATGGCGTCTCTAAGCATTTTTACAGCAATGGTATCACTGGAAACTTCAGAGGTACCAAGCATGTAGGGAGATTTCCACGGGCCACACAACTAAGCACATCTAGGCATGTTCTCATTAAATTCTCACAATCGTCTAGAGGGTTGGTATGTACTTCTTCCCATTTTAAAGGTAAGAAAACTGAACCCCAGAGTCATTCAGTTCTTTGCCCCAGGACACACACGTATTCAGCAGCAGGGCTGGCTTTTGAACTGAGGTGTGGCTAACTTCAGGGGTCTTAAATACCACACATTTGCTGCCATCTTAGAGTTCCTACATTGCTGTTATTTAGTTGCTATACAAATCTGGGAGAGTTACTGCCCAACTCCCCAATTCAGCTTTTCTAGCCAGAGAATGGGTACCAAACAAAATGACAATAAAACCTCTTTGTCTTTCTTACTATAAAGGACAACATAAGATATGCAAATTTAAATTAAACCAAATTACGCAATGCCTCTGAGAGTAGAGGTAAGCCTATTTCTATGTTCATGCCTGGGTTTTCTAATCTATCAATTTGTTAAAATACTGCCTTATTTTACAGAGTTGTGATGAGGATGACATTTTTTTAATGTGAGAATTCTTTGGAAAAACGAAAAGCTATATATAATTTGCTTTCACTATTTTCATCATCATTTGAACATTATAAGATAAAATGTAATGGTTGGAAAAGGAAAAATTCCTTTACTCCTATATTTTATTTAAAAAATACCTTACTTCAGTGTGACTGGGTAGCTCAGTTGGTTAAGCATCCAACTCTTGGTTTCAGCCCAGGTCATGATCTCGGAGTCATGAGCGGGGCTCTGCACTCAGCACTCAGTCGGCTCGGGATTCTTTCCTGCTCCCTCTCTTCCCCCCTCTGCTCCTCCCCACAATTGCACTAGTGTGCTCTCTCCCGCTCTCTTCCTCTCTTAAATAAATAAATAAATAAATCTTTAAAAAAAATAAAATAAAAAACATCTTCCCTCAAAACTGTGCTTAATATAAGGAACTTTAGAAGCCAGAAAGTGTTTTGTTTTGTTTTGTAAGAAAGAACATTTACATCCAAAGAAATTCTGTGATTACTCAATGTCTCAATCCCCCGTCTCTGAGGGGTAAACTTGGAGGGGACAACAACTGTCAATAGGTGTCAAAAACAGTTCCAATCAGCATCATTTTGACCCTGACAGTGATACAACTAGCAATGCCTAATTCACAAAGCAGTGACCATTTGTACCCACTTCACAGATCGGAAACATGAAAAATCCCCTGCACAGAAAGAGAAACCACTCTGGTGTACAAAAGGAGCAGTTTACAGTTTCAGAAACATAGTTTTCTGTTTTGTGTATTTAATTAAATACATGCCACATCCATGAGTCCTAACTTTGAAGTTTACACATACTAGGACATTTGATGCTTAGAATGACAAGTATATAGGTTTTGGCTAAAAGCCAGGTAATTTGTATAGCAGGGGATAAAAGAATTCAATCAGTCTAGCCTCCAGCCCCAAATACTTTTTTCTAAATTTTGCTGACGTAGTGCCTGATGATCATAGCTATTTCCTTTTGAGTATTGAGTGAGTTTAGCTTTGGGGTGTGAAATGCAAAACTTACACATCTTCAACTTAATTACAAAATTGCAAACTCAGTTTTATATGTTAACAGTAACTAGTAAACTCAAACATCAAACTTGCTAGAAGTAGCAAAAACTGAGAACATGTTCTTCTGCTTAAAGTATAAAATGAGGCTCAGTTTTGCACTTGCTTCTTAACCTCCTCAAATGTAACAGAGCCCATTTTTATATATCCTCACATGACTATTGTAATTCTACTGGATCTGAAAATAGCACCCACAATGTCATATGGGTTAACAAAATCAGAGTCCTATGCAACATTTTAACGTTAGTTGGCAAGTTTAAGTCATTTCTTACTTCTGTTTACCCTCCTCTAGATGGCGACATCCTTCAGGGAGGCTGAACTCTTCCCTAGCTGCAGGGGGAAATCTTAATTATTCTAAACCAGTCAGGGTACTTTTATGCTCCTAGCAAAGAAACTGCTTTAGGCATGGACCTGTGACCCAATTTTGACCAATAAAATATAAAGCAACATCTGTTTGAGGACTTCTGGAAATATCTTTTCATTTTGAATAAAGAAAAAATACTAGATGCTCGTTTTCGAACTGACCACTGTTTTTGTTTTTTTATGTTTTGTTTTTGCATGTTTTGAACTGCTTTGAACTTGCAGCCCACATAAGAGAACATGCCAACATGCTAAGGATGGTAGAGTGGAAAAATAGAAAAAAACCTGGGTCCATGGTAAATCACTTTACTGCTGGATTAACCAACTTTGGAACCTATCTCCAGACTTGTTATAAAATGAGATAATATTCTTGCAATTTGTCATTTTTGAGTATTTGTTTCAGTTACTTGCATCCAAAAGAAGTTGAACTGCTCCCAACTTCCATACCCACACTAAAAATTCCACTTCTAAATAAATAAATAAATAATAAATAAATATATATATATATATATATATATATATATATTCCACTTCTGCCATAAGCCCACTGCTGAACATACGTGGTTGCAAATTAATTCAGAGTCACCCACATTAATGGCTTCCTCTATATTACAAGAGAGAGGAAAATGTGGGGTAACTGAAGATATGGTGTTTTAGTACTTGTCCCTTGTCTGCTAAACAAAATGTGATTCTTACTTTACTAAGGTCCCAGGAAAGACAAACAGTATTACAAAGAGTTTTGACCTAACACATAAGTTCTACATAACAACCGTTTTTTTTTGTTTTTTTTTTTAAGATTTTATTTATTTGACAGAGAGAGATACAGCGAGAGAGGGAACACAAGCAGGGGGAGTGGGAGAGGGAGAAGCAGGCTCACACCGAGCAGGGAGCCCGATGTGGGCTCGATCCCAGGACCCTGGGATCATGACCTGAGCCAAAGGCAGCCACTTAATGACTGAGTCACCCAGGTGCTCCCATAACAACCCTTTTGAACAGTCCTACTGCTTACTATCATAGTCAAGGCTCTGAGAAGTCTTGCAGCAATAAAACCTAGTTAGGTTTATTGGGCTTAATTAGAGGTTTGTTTCCCAACCTTAATCACAGAGCCCTTTTTATCCCCACATGAAACATATTAACTGATCGAGCAGGATGAATGCTGCTCAAAACATACTTTGAGAAGCATTAACTTAACGCCAAGAATTTTTATACAAGTACATGAGAACAAAAGGTATTGAAGAAACCTCACCATTTAAGCTTGCCTATTTGTAGTAAAAAATGTTCTTAAGTGAGAGTAACTCACAATTATTGAATGCTTACTCTGGACTGGGCACTGTCAAGAACACTTTAATTCATCAATTAGTGTAGTGTTATACATCAATCAGATAGTGTTATAAACCTCACTTCCCAGATGAAAAAAGTGAGCCACAGGAAAGCCGCAGGCCCTGTTATGCTCTGATTTACATCACTCACACTCTTCACAGTTCCTGAAAAGAACTTTATCTTACACTTAAAACTACTAGCCAAATCCTATTGCTAGACACGGATTCCTCACACTGACTGAAATTGGCCATGAGTAACTTGGCAAACCCCATCAGAAAGCTATGTGGGAATTCAGTGTCAGCTAGAATCTTAAAACCTAGGTTGATGGCTTCAGGATGTGGTAGTGTTGATATGATCTGGGGACGCTTCTAATTAAAGACACAGTTGGATTTAATTTAATCCTGGCACCAACAGCCACAGCCTTCCTCTTAACAACATTTGCATTTGCAGAAATCCTTTGGGATTCTTTAGGCTTTAATTTTTTTTTAAGCCCATAAGACCTTGGCAGATCGTTCACAAATAAAAGATTATTGAAGTTGAGGTTTTCTGAGCATCCCAGCACAACAAAAATTTCTTGAAGACAGTGAAAGTATTCCAAAATGCTAAGTGTATGGTGGTCATAAAAATTAAAATTTGTCTTAGTTTCCTGTTACCTGTTTTTATTAAAATCATTCCAACTAGTAAATCCTTTACCTAGTATTTTCACATAATTGTTATGTAGACATACATCTTCTTACTTAAGTACAGTGAAGTTCATACGAAGGTAGAATATCTGTGTCCTTAAAATGTCTTAAAAAATTTTTAATGGCCTCTTGTCATTTGACAAGCAATCAAGTGACAAAATGTCATTTTAATATCCCAAAGTAAGCCCCCACACCCAAACACTGTGGAGAGGGGTATCCGCCCAAGTACTCATCACAAACAGAAGACATGAAGAAAGACAGCTAAATTGTACGTGAAAAAATGTACAACTTATAACTCTTAATAAAATGTAAATTTTCTTCTAAGGTCAAAAGGTTTGCCTTAAGGGTATTACTTTTCAAATTCTAAAGGTTTCTTTCACACGAAGTGTGGTTATGAAGGCACTCCTGAGGGAAGGTACATTTTACATAAATATAACACAACCACCTCCATTCATGTGGTGCTTTTCAATGTGTTCTGCATTTTTTTATTTTTAAAAAAGTGTGATACTGTTCCTAAAATGGGAAGATATACAGATGTTCTTATACTGATGTCATTCCAAATGGAGAGGGAGAGAGAGAGAGAGAGAGAGAGATGAAGTGTTTTTATCCATGTCAGCCTCAAAACATCTTTGGAAATCAAGCTGGAGGCTAGGGAAGGATTAGAGATGATAAGACCTCCTTCGCAGATGATGTTTTCAATTTTTATTCACTCATCAATCCTTGGAACACTGCAATGATGTGCATTCCTTATTAGTCACATCTTTCCAACCCTATGGGGCCAACCAAAGTGTCATCAATTTGTAACAGACAGCAGTGGGTGTTAGGAGATTCTGCCCACTCCTCAGAAGGCTGTGACAGAACTGTGACAGGGCCGTCAGACATCCCTGCCTCTGGCCCGGGAAATTGCCATCAGGGCTTTGAAGGGAAGGTAAAAAAGCCATTAGCGACTTAAAAAAAAAAAAAAAAGTCAAGCCATCTTGACTCAATTCTAAATTCTGGTTAAAAATAATACATTGGTTTCTGAGAATATAGAAACATCTTTAAATTGCCACAGGTTGGTGGAAGGCAGATGGAGATCTAGAGAAATAGCACAAGTTTTGCAAGAGTCCTTAAGAGCAAATGTACCAGGTTGTTAAGTTTGATAGAAATTTCCCAAGTAAAATGCTCTGCAAAGTGCTCATTTCTAGCATTCTTATTTATATTATTTTGGTTTTTTAAAAGATCTGTTGGGTTATAATTGACATAAACTAAACCACATATATTCCAAGGGTACAGTTTGGTGATTTTTGACATACGTTCATGCCTATGGAACTACTTCCACAATGAGAATGATGCACACATTCGTCAGATCCAATAATTTCCTTGTTTCCCTCTGTCATCTCCCTTTCCTACCCCTCTCCAGTCATCGGCTTCCAAACCAGGTAACCACTGACATGAATTATACATTGCTATGGGTTAGCCTGCATTTTCCGGTATTTCCTACAAAGGGAATCCCACAGTATGTACTCATTTATTTGTCTGGCTTCTTCCAGTCACCATAATCATTTTGATTTTCATCCATGGTATTGCATGCACCAATGGTTTGTTCTATTGCCTGGAAGTTCTCCACTGTATGGATGTATCACATTTGTTTATCCATGCATCTCTTGCTGGGCATTTCTGTTGTTTGCAGGTTTGGGCTACTACAAATAGAGCTCCAGTGACTATTCATGTATCATTGTTTTGTGTGGACACACGCTTTCTTTGCTCTTGGGTAAATACCTAGCAGTAGAATGGCTGGGCCATATGCTAAGTGAATACATGTTTAACTTCTTAGGAAACTGTTGAACTCTTTTCCAAAGCACCAGTACCATTTTGCATTCCCACCGGTTATGAAGGAGACTTCATGTTCTTAACCATGCTTTTTCAGAAGAGCAAAAATGATTTTTTCTTTTATACTTTTTTACTTTTTTGTGTCATATTAAAAATCTTTGACAAACCCAAAGTCACTAAGCTTCTTCTCCTATTTCAAGAAGTTTCTAGAAATCCAATAGTTTTTGTTGTTGCTATTATTTTTTTTTTAAGATTTTATTTATTTATTTATTTGACAGAGAGAGAGAGAGCGAAAGCAGGAACACAAGCAGAGGGAGTGGGAGAGGGAGAAGCAGGCTTCCTGCGGAGCAAGGAGCCCGATGCGGGGCTCGATCCCAGGACCCTGGGATCATGACCCGAGCCCAAGGCAGACGCTTAACGACTGAGCCACCCAGGTGCCCCATTATTTTTAATATATATTTGTACTCACACTGCGGTAAACTGTAAAAAATGTTCCTTCTTTTTCCTTCATATCATCATGAAAACATGTTCCCTACAATTGAGTTAGGCCAGAGGGTGATGCTCATTTTTTATAAGATGAGGAGGGCTCCTCTCCCCTTATTTTGAAAACCTAAGGCAGAATAAGAAGAAAAAAAAAGTGCAACATTGTATAAAACATATATGGTCACAAAAATTGCTGTTGAATTCCAAGAAACCTCCTGCTGATATGAGCAATGGTGTAAATGTTCAAAGAAGTCTATGGTATAGTGAACTGTTTCCTTGTAATGTGTTAGGATGATATAAAAATTGATCCTGGCTGAAAAGAACAACTTTAAAGATTAAAAATAGATGCCACATTAAATTTCTGAGATGGTATTTAAAACTGAAGACTAAATAATTTAAAACTTTGGATGAGTTGCTTCCTCTCTTTCTTTTAGAAGTACTTTTTCCCTTGGTGAGTCATAAAATTAAAACTGCAAAGTGGTGTGCTTTTTTAACTTTTTAAGAGGTATGCTCTTATGGAAATATAAATATTATGTGTATATTCTTTTGGTAATGACTTTTTCAAGAGAAATGGTGGTACATGATTTAAAACAAGGAAAGAATAGGGGCACCTGGGTGACTCAGTCAGTTAAGCACAGGACTCTTGATTTCGGCTCAGATCATGATTTCAGGGTCATGACACGGAGGGCTCCATCAGGGCCCTTGCTGGGTGAGGGGCCTGCTTAAGATTCTCTCCCTCTCCCTCTCCCTCTGCCCCCTCCTACCTCATGCAAGCACGTGCGCACTCGGTCTCTCTCTGTAAAAAAAGAGGAAAGAATAGTATTTCAATTAAACTCAATGAAAATGTTACTGGTTTCCTACTATGGTCATACCCAAGTGACATGTAAAACACCAATGGTGGCCGTGAGGAGATAGAAAGCTGAATGATGAATGAACTCTGCCCTTAAAAATACTAACTTCTTACCGGCATCCTATTAGTTGGAAAGATATTTAACCTCATGTAAACGACTGCATCTAATACAAAGATCAGGATATGGAGAAATGATCTGTACCTGGAGGCAACAAATATTTTATATCGAGAGGTGTTAGGAAGTTAGGATTAGTAGGGCATGGCTAGTTTAAGGATTACCTCAAAAGTAACTAGGAGAAGCTTGGACATGAAGTACTAGAAAAAGAAAAGGGGACCAAATAAAGAGTTCTTTTATTAGATGAAAGGTGTCAGTGACAACTAAGCATGATGCAGTCCATGAGCCATTGTGCTAGAGCCCGGATCAACAAGGAAGGACGAATGCAGTAACAATTGTCCTTAGAAGATTAGCCAGACAGTAGTAGAAAAAAATGGCTCAAAAAAGGAAGGAATAAAGCAAAGGAATATTTGCAGAAACTTGAGTATGAAATGAAGCGAAACCAGGCTAGGGAGGACCAGTAGAAATAGGAAAAAACAAAGAGGTAACTCAGAGCTATTTTAAGGGTGCACTCTGTTCTTTACTGATTATAGGAGCCATGATTATAGGAGCCACGTTTTCCTTACTCATCTTTGTATCTCCAGCAGTTAGCACTATGAAGTAAAGAATAAATGAATATTATCTGTACCTTAAAAGCACTACTCTTCAATCCACCATTACAGACACAGAGTTCAACACTCCCCTTTCAATAAATGACAGAATAGGTAGAAATCAGTAATGCTATACAAGACATGAACAAAAACACTATCCACCAACCTGATCTAATTAATATTTATAGAATATTCCACCCAACAATAGAATTCACTTTCTTCTCAAGTGCGCACAAAACACATACCAAGATAGACTATATATGGGCCATTTAGAAGTCTCGATAAGTTTAAAGGGATTCAAGTCACACAAAGTATATTTTCTGACTAAGAATTCAATTAATAACAGAAAGGTAACTGAAAGTTCCCCAAATATTTGGAAACAAAATTATATACTTCTAAATAACTCTTGGTTAAAAAAAAAAAGAAATTTAAAAAGTAGTTTTAACTGGATGAAAAGAAAAACCCATGTGTCAAAAATCTGTGAGATGCAGCTACAACAATACTGAGGGGGAAATCTATAGCACAAAACAACTACATTAGAAAACAAAAGTCTCAAATCAGTGACCACAACTTCCATCATTATAAAGTAAAAAAGAAGAGCAAATAATACCCAAAGCAACCAGAAGAAAGAAAATAGTAAGAAAATAAATTTTAAGAGGGCAAAAATTAAGAAAGTAGGAAGCAGACAATGGAGCAACCACTTTGGAAAAAATGTCGATCAATTCCTTAAAAAGTTGAACACAGACTTATCATATGACCCTGCAATTGTAATCCCAGGTATACACCCAAGAGAAATGAAAATATGTCCACACAAAAGCTTGTATATAATTGTTCATAAGAGCATTATTCATAATAGGCACAAGTGGAAACAAACCAAATGTCAATCAACTCATAAATGGATAAATGAAACATGGTATTTCCACATGATGAAATATTATTCGGTCATGACAAGGAAAGAAGTACTGATACCTGTTAAAACATACATGAACCTTGAGAATATCATACTAAGTAAAAGAAGCTAGTTGTAAAAGATTACATATTGTATCATTCCATTTATACAAAATGTCCAGGCAAATCCATAGAGACATGAAAGAGATTAGTGGTTGCCAGGGGCTTAGAGGGGAGAGGGAAATGGGGAGTGATGGCTAATGGGTCCAGGGTGTCTTTTTGGGGTAATGAAAACTTTCTACAAGTGATTGTGGCAATGGTCGTACAACTATGAATTACTATACACGGCTGAACTCTACACTTTTTAAACGAGTGAAATGTACATGGTATGTGAATTAAATCTTAATCTGCTATATTAAAAAATACATAAACATGCTTAGCAGGAAGTGTTTGGTTTTTTATTCCCCTCACGGGGACCTATATTATTAGGTGTTTTCAATCATCTCCCAGTGACACATTTTGCAAAAGAATCACTACTGGGAAATGGCTAAAGAGTGCAGCTCAGAAACTAGTGAGCCCTAGCAGGAAATCACTAGCCCCTATCCATTCTGATTTGACAATCTGTAAAAACATGGCCATGTCATAGGAATGAGGATAAATAAGAGTACCTCACACCTGTATCGTGCTTCCAACATAGAACATGGACCAAATAATCCAAAAGGTCTCTTCCAGCTCTAACATTTTATGAGTTCCTGATGCCATTTAATCTCATGACAACCTCATTTAACAATTGATAAACCTGGAGCTCAAACACTTGGATGCATACTTAGTAAATATAACGAAATCATCGATACTGCAAGTTGATTTGCAGACAATCTTATGGTTAACACTAATTTACAGGCGAGAACGAAGATCAAGATATATAAATAATGTTTCAAAGATATATGGAAATAAAGACAGAAATGAAGATTGACTTTGTTAATGATCTAGAATGTTTTCTTAGGAATTGATTTGTAAAAAGTACATCACTCTTGTACAGATGATTTTTTTTCACTAGCATTAGAAACTAAAACATGAATTCAACCTTCTCCGTGTGAGCATGTCTTCATTTATAAGCCCCTGCCTTACAGGGAGAGTCCCCAAACATCAGCCCCATCGGCCCACCACTCTCTCATTTTTCCCTGATAATTCCATCATATCATAAAATAAGGTAGCCTTAACTCATCTTGCATTGTCTCGGCTTGTCTCTCTTTTTCTTTCCTTTGTTACTATAAATTCATAATACCTTAGGCTTGACCTGCCTTTATAGGTTCTCAAAGGCCTCTCTCCAAAAGAATATAAAGTCCATTGTAGAGTCTGGCAGGACGCAGTGCTTTATAAAACTCCAGTATACAGGAGAGAAAATACATCCCTTTCAAGTGTAAAGATTTTTTTCCCCTCTACAAAAGATACTCAGAGAAAAAAAGCTCCTTTAAAAATGCTTGCCCTGTCACTTCATTAATATTTATAGTTTCTCATATGCTGGTGGCTACTTACTGGGTATCTGAACATGTTTCTACTGTAAGGGGCAATTTTCCCCCAGCTTTGTCATGGGCCTCTCAAACAGTAGATCAATATTCATTCAATACTCAGTTTATAGTCCTTGAAGACATCTAATTGCCTTTGATTCTTCCTTCCAAAATATTTTGTTTTATTGTGACCTTCCTTTGAACTCCACTTGCTAAAGAATGGGTCTATGTTCCTTCTCCCACCTTCTTCCCTCCTGCCTCTTATATGATTGCAGGTTCTTGGTGCTGACGGAGCACTGGCCAGCATGGACGGGAAATGAGCTGATGCTGGGTTGCTACCCATTTGGTTCCTCTGTTGCAAATGAGAAAATGGCACCCATCCCCAGGGCAGCCACAGCCCTGCAGGTGCCCAGCCTCGTGAGCAGAGTGAGAGCAAGACTCAATACCTATCACCCCCTCAAGCAGGTGTCCCAGGGTAGAACATGTGTACAACCTTCACAAAGGCCTTGGGAGTGATCACCACCCACATCTGTCTTCCATTTAGCCATCCTTCCCAAGCCTCCTATGGCATCTGGCTTCATTCAACCACCACCTAGACCCCAACTGCATCAACAACCTAACCTAGGCTGAAATCCCATACAGATTATCCCCTGTCCTTTGGGTACCTCTCTCTGCAGCTCTGGGGACAAGGGAGAGGTTCAGTAGGTAAGAAAGGATCACACATTTTGTCATTCAAGTCTTACTTTTGTTATTATGTGACTTGAAGTCATTTCCTCAGCCTCTCTGAGCCTAGGGTTCCTTATCTGTAAAACTGGGAGAGGAACTCCCATAGTGATGCTGCAAAGAATAAGTGTGAAGTTGTATGTAAAGAGTTTAGCACCATGCCTAGAGCAGAAAAGGCTCTCAAAAATGGCAGTTGCTGTAAGTCTCATGCATGTTATTTTTAAGAACACTTATTGATGGATAAACTGCCAAAAATCAGCAAGGTATTTCCTCTACTGAATTTGTTGCCATAATAAGGCATTTTGCCTCACTAGCATGGCATTTTGCAAAGCTAAAATTCTTGAAGCCCAAAGCACAACTGTGAATGAATATTTAGAAGTCTCCAACTCAATTGATCTGTTAACTCTGAATTCAGGCTTCTTTCCAAAGAAATCTGAATTCGTAACATAGGAAGCTCAGAAAGAATTTTCACAGAAAGAGGATCACCTTGATCCTCTAACACACAAATCCTTAGATAGGGATTTTCTTTTTAACTCTTTGGAGGCAACATTTATGGAGTAACTATATGTGCCAGGCATCATTCTGGCAGCTCATATATACTGTATCTCATTTATATTTCCCTACAACCTTGAGTACTAGGCATCATTATCCACATTTTAGAGGTAATGAAACTGGGACTCAGAGGAGTCTGCCTTGCCCAAGGTCACACAGCTAATAAGTCTCATTAGAATTCAGCTTTTATGACTCTTAAGGAACTTCTTACCATCACGCTGCTCCAATTTTCATTTCCATGAGATCCTGATTACACAGGCAATATTGGGTGCTAAGGGAGAAGTCCCAGAGGAAGAGCAGGTAGGCATTAACATTCCTGAGTGGAGAAGCAAGACTGCTAATGGAAATCTTGGCTAAACTAAAGCATGTTGGAATGGTGGTAACTGACTTGGACATCTACCAAGTGAGGCTTAGAATTCTCCTGGGGAAGGAAGGCCAAGCCGAGGATGGCTGAAACCAGAGGAGATGTCCTAGAGGCATGTCACCTTTGCTCAGGCATGGAAAGGAGTATCCAGGACACTGTTCCCTCGACCGGGGTAGAGATCCATCCAGAGATTGGCTTCTGGGAAGGGGATATCTACTAAGTTTTGAAAAAGATGCCCAAGCTTTTTTCACAACCGGTTTCATTTTCTGCCCCTAAAGCTTGGGTATGGACTTGTTGCTCTAATAATAAGACCATTTCAAATAACAACAAATGCCGGATCTCATCATTTTCCTGGACTGCATTAAAACCTAAAGATTGCCCACACCAGACCAGCCATGTTTTCAATGTTAATGGCCATCCACTAACAGATCAGGAAAAGTATTTCATAGCTATGGCGGTTAATTCTCTTGGAACAACATCTGGCATTACATGGTACTTAGTGAAGTACTTAATAAAAAATTTAGAACAAACTACTCAATAGTTGGCAAAAGAAATGTACACGATGTACACTACCATTTTCTTACAAACACAGAGCAACCTTTAGTGTTCTTCCAATATTCTGGGAAAGAATTCTATTCAAAGTCACTTGTATGTTGGCTGTCTATTTTAACAGCAATGTTTTGGGACTTTAAAAATTATGTCGCAAGCATTAAAAATATGATTAAATGTGGAGCAGGATTTTCAAGATGTCAACAGGCTATAGTTTTTTGAGGCTATAGTTTTTTGAGTGTGTGTGTGTGTGTGTGTGTGTGTATGTGAATTTGAAGAGAAGATAATACTTACTGTGAGGTATTATGTCCTAGGCATCATGCTGAAGATTTCACAGAAATTATCTCATTTAATCATCACAACCATCCTGATGGTAGACATTCTCATACTCCTTGTATGGAAGCTAACACGATAGGCACCCACTCCCCCAGGACACAGTGACTTACTAACTTCCCCTTCTCCTTCCCCAGCCTCATCTTTCTTAAGTCACCGCATCATCACATAAATGACGTTAGGGGTGCTAGAAAGGGCAGATGGCCCTCGCCCTTCTTCAAGGGCTGTCATGAGTCTGTCCCACGCCCGGCTGCTTCAATCCACTGTCCTCACCTTTTCTCTCTCCTAACACAACTGTCCTGCTCTCATTATTTCTTGCCTTGGCAACTGTCATTTTCTCCTGAGGAGACTTTCTACCTCTGGCACTTCCCCTCTCCACTTCCTCCTCCATGCTACCCTCAGAGCTTGAACATCACAAACCTAATGATGTACTTCTTCTGTCGTGGGGGGCTCCCACTCATGGGCAGAATTATGCCCCAAGTCTTCTCAGCTTCACCTCCAGCCCTTCACTGCCAGCCGTCCCTCAGAAACCGATGCCCTAGCCTGCCGTTCTTCAACACGTTCACCTCCAGGTGAAATTTCCATCACAGTCTATCTTCCCACCGAATGCCCAACGCCCTGCTTTCCTCTCAGTCTCCCGCTCAACAGCACCACTCCTGGCTCACGGCAAATGCTCAAAACAGCAATTTCTCTTCTTCATACCTTCTTTCTTGTGTTCCCACAGCATTTTGTTTGTGACCCGACACATCCTTAAATCACAGTTGTTCACTTACCTGCCTCCCCAGGCAGACAGAGATCCCCAGCCAGGTACTTCTTACCATCTCACTGCCTGGCATAAGGTCTGGCATATCACAGTCCCTAGCAAAGGTTTTCTGAATAAATAATGACTTTGGCAGACAGGTAGTACATCCTAAAGATGCAAACCTAGGCCCTGGGTTTCCTGGACCACATTCTGGAGGTATGTGAGCCGTGTGGTTTCAGCAATAGTCTTTGACAATGGACATCTCTTTTGTACAGGGGACACTCATTCCATTAAAAGATTTTTGTACCAAACTGTTATCATTCTGTTAACTAGGGCTCCAAATATCAAGGGGGATTGTCACCTTGACTGGCATGAACAGCTCCTCATACAATACAGCAGGAGTCTACAAGTGTCTGGGTTGGGTCCCCTCTCTGACTCTAGACATCTTCCTTCCAAGTGCCTCTGCACAAATTACAAAGCTAAATCCACAGTACAGTGTACTCCATCCCCACCTTTACATCCTGCTGAGAATATTTATCTTTTTCTCTGACCCTGCAAAGATTTTCATCCCGAGTAATTTATTTTGAAAGCAACAATTGTGAAAATGGACTCTATTCGTTCTGTTGATAGTGATAAGCTAAAATAATAATCGGGTGCAGCAACCTCTGGATTGAACCAGCGGAGATGGAACAAGGGTCACCTACAAAAAAGGCATCATCTTGAGAGCATTTCAACAGGATGCTTTCACATGTCTACTCTTGAAACCACTTTTGGTGGTTTCTTCATTTGGTTTTTGACATGGGAGCAGGACACCTGTGTGGTAGGTTTCTCAATATTAAGAATTCAGGGCAGGTGGAGAAGTAGTCTGATGAAGTGTGATTTAGGGTAAATAATGATTTTTAAGGTAGCCTTTACAAGGATGGGGCAGATGATGTAATCATCAGAATATTAAAATCCTGGATGTGTCTCCTATTCTGCCCATCACTGGACATTTTGGGGCTCCTTCTGGCAAACAAAGTCAAAAAAGACAAAAAGGGACAGGAAAGGCATGTTTACTAAATAACGGATCATTTTAAAGTGTCTGGGGAGGGATGAGGCAAAAGCAAATGTGGTAAATAAGCCCTGGGGTGTTCGTTATGATTCAGCAATGATGGTCAAGAATAAATTAGGGGACAAGTCACTGACGCTGTGACCCTAATGATCGTAATACATACCTTGTATTAACAAACACTTCAAGTACTTACCTATGCCAGGCCTATTCTAAGCATCTTATAGATATTAACTCACTTCCTTTTCATTACAACCACGAGTTAGGTGGTGTTATCATGACCCCCATTTTGCGGGTGAGAAGACTGAGACACTGAATGGTTAGGTAACTGCCCAAGGTCACACAGCAGCAAGCTGAAGAGCTAAGGTCCAAACCCAGGCCGTCTGGCTTCATGGTCCGTGCTCCAGCCACTATATACACTACGCCTGAATTCGTATGTTGGGCCCAGTTTTGTGTTACGTAGTTTATAGGCACTATGATATTTAATCACTGAACAAGATGGTTCTAGGTCTCCTCTTTATAGATGAGAACACTAACAATAGGAGAGGTAAAGAAACTTGCAAAAGGAATGCAGCTTATCAATGGCAGAGCTGGGTGCTCAGACCAGGGCTGACTCCAAAGTCCAGGCTCTAAACAACCGCATTGTGCTGTAACCTTAAGACAAGACAGTCAGGATCCACATCTCTCAAACAGGTATGATAACAGTGTTCCTAAGTCACAGCATCATTACCATGACTGAAAATATTATAAGCATTTTACAAATTTCAGAGCTCTACCCAAATGTAAGGAAAGAATAGAGGAATAAAGGGAAAGGAAGCAGCAGGTGACTAAGTTGGACTACATCCATTCCTTCACGTGACAACTATTTTTGAACCCCTCCAAAGTATCAGGATGTAGTCTGGGTGCTAGGCACACAAGGGCACCCAGAAACAATCAGTAGGGTCTCTGCCTTCCAGGAGGGCTCCTTCTGGCCGACAAAGACAAGATAGAAATGGATATGAAAGTCAGGTTTATGAACTAGCAGATCCCTTAAAAGTGTATGATGAAATAATTAATTACAATGTAGAGGGATAATCTAAAGTGCTGACATCCGCAGTCTCCTTCGACTTTAAGACTTAAAACTCAGTTTTTACCCTCATCACAAGAGATAATCTTTTATCTTTCCTTAAGTCCCTGACACCACCAGCCTAGGATTACCAGACATTTTTTACCCATTTTAGCCAATTCTAGTTTCTATAATAATTACTCTTCACTTGGGACACCTGGGTGGCTCAGTTGGTTAAGTGTCTGCCTTCGGCTCAGGTCATGATCCCAGGGTCCTGGGATCGAGCCCCGCATTGGGCTCCCTTCTCTGCGGGGAGCCTGCTTCTCTCTCATTCTCTCCCTCTGCCCCGTTCATGCTCTCTCTCATTCACTCTCTCTCTCTCTCTCTCAAATAAATAAATAAAATCTTTTAAAAAATAATACTCTTCACTCTCCTTGTTGTTTCTGGAGAAGGGCCCCTCCTTTATGCCAAAGTTGCCCCTCTACCTGCACCCTTCATGCTCTTCCCCCCACCTGCTTCTCCTGTACCCGTCTCCCCTCACACCAACCTGTAAATTCCTTCTTTTTTGTTATATGAACATCATTCCCTTCCCCTTCGACTAACCTCAGCCTCCTCACATATAAATCTCCAGCCACCTCAGTTAAGAATCCACACCAATGTTAAGTTATTTTAGGAGGTTTTTTTTTTCTTTTATGCATAAACCTCTCCCACAAGCAGTCCATTTTGCTCTATTTCCTTAGACACAGTCCCCACTTCCTGCCATTTGCTTCCAACATCATCACTCCACTGACACCTCACATAAAGTCCTATAAGATGGTCTTCCTCATTGCTCATATCTCCAACTTCACTTGTAAATTTTACACAGACCTTTTGGAACATGTCCCACTCTGGCTTTCCCGAGGATTGCATTAGGATGGAGGAGTGGTGCTGGAGTCAGAGAGACTGGGGGTCCAAGACTAGCTGGACCAGCTCCCTAGCTGTCTGATCCTGGACAAATTTTTAATGTTTCTTTTTTTTTATTAACATATAATGTATTATTTATTTCAGGGGTACAGGTCTGGGATTCATCAGTCTTACACAATACGCAGTGCTGACCACAACACATCCCGTCCCCAATGCCCATCACCCAGCCACCCCATCCCTCCCACCCCCTCCCCTCCAGCAACCGTCAGTTTGTTTCCTGAGATTAAGAGTCTCTTATGGTTTGTCTCCCTCTCTGGTTTCATCTTGTTTCATTTTTTCCTCTCTTCCCCTATGATCCTCTGCCTTGTTTCTCAAATTTCACATGTCAGTGAGATCATATGATACTTGTCTTTCTCTGATTGACTTATTTCGCTTAGCATAATACCCTCTAGTTCTATCCACGTCATTGCAAATGGCAAGATTTCATTTTTTGATGGCTGCATAATATTCCATTGTGTGTGTGTGTGTGTGTGTGTGTGTGTGTGTGTGTGTGTGTGTATACACTACATCTTTATCCATTCATCTGTTGATGGACATCTTGGCTCTTTCCACAGTTTGGCTATTGTGGACATTGCTGCTATAAACATTGGGGTGCACGTGCCCCTTCGGATCCCTACATTTGTATCTTTGGGGTAAATACCCAGTAGTGCAATTGCTGGATCGTATGGTAGCTCTATTTTCAACTGTTTGAGGAACCTCCATACTGTTTTCCAGAGTGGCTGCACCAGCTTGCATTCCCACCAACAGTGTAGGAGGGTTCCCCTTTCTCCACATCCCCGCCAACATCTGTCGTTTCCTGACTTGTTAATTTTAGCCATTCTGACTAGTGTGAGGTGGTATGTCATTGAAATCTTTAATGTTTCTAAACCCTGTTTGCTTCATCTCAAAAACTGGGACTAAACCCTATCCTGTCACTGAAGCATTGTGAGAATCCAATGACCCACTGCGTGTCAAGTATGGCACATAATGAGACCTCAGCGTCAGCCGCGACCATTATTACCATCACTAACGTATGGTGACAATGACAATGACGACAGCTCCAGCTCCAGCAGCTGCTGCTCCTAATGTGCATCCACCTTCAAGTCACAGCCCCCTTCTCCTAAATTCGCTCTTCTTCTATCCCATCCTAAAAGTAGACATCTTCCATTATAAAGCCCTCGGCCACCCACTCTCAGGGAATCCATCTAGACACCTACCATAACCTCAATACATCACAAAAAAAAAAAAAAAAACCTGTTTTGGGGACATCTTCAGTTGGCTACATTGACATCACCACGATTTCACCATAACCGTTGGCATACTCGCCACCAATCTCTGAGAAACGCCACATCTCCCTTGAAGCCTCTCACACTTGAAAGTTGGGAATCCAGTGAGATCATTTTCCTCGGCATTTCCCTATCACCAATTACTACACTCTAGGTGATTTATCTCTGCTTTATTTTTCTGATTCATCTTTCCCTTTGACTGTGGTTCAAGCCATTACCATGTAATGATTAACCGCAATGACCCTCAAGACTTTCTCTCACCCTGTTCTCTTTTTCTTAGTGTAACATCCACCATCAATGCCAATTTAATGCTACTGTCATCACCTGTGCTCTGTTTAAGACCTTAAAAGCTTCTTTTTGAGGGGTGCCTAGGTGGCTCAGTCAGTTAAGCATCTGCCTTCAGCCCAGGTCATGATCCCAGGGTCCAGGGATCGAGCCCCACGTCAGGCTCTCTGCTCAGTAGGGAATCTGCTTCTCCCTCTTCTCTGCCCACCTGTCTCTCTCTCTCTGTCAAATAAATAAAATCTTTTATTTTTTTCAAAAAAAAGCTTCTTTTTGAGTTAAAGTTGGACTCCTTACTCTGACATTCAGGTCCTCAACCAATTCATCCGATCTTCCCATCCAACACTGGCACCAATGGGTGCTCCACTTCCGTCTCGGTCTTCTCTTTGTGTGCCACATAAACCACGCCCATTTCAGTCCTCACTGCTGCACTTTTCTTATTCTTCTCATCCAGATTCCTGTGTCCTTTTGAACAATCAGATTCAAACTTCCTTCAAAGTTCTACATAAATCCTATTCTTGTGTGTGTGAGGAAATGGAGGGAACAGGAGAGACCAACTTTCCTGACTAACTTTGGGTCTGACAGGCCTGAGTTAGAGTCCTCATTCTGCCTCTGACAAGCCATGTGATCTGAAACAACTTGCCTCACTTCTCTAAAGCTCAGTTTCTTCGTTTATAAAACAGATACTGCACAGAGCACTTCTCAAAGTGTGGCCCCGGACCCATTAGGCTGGGGGTCCGGGGGATGGGCACAGTATCCCTGGATCCTATCAAGGAGTCTGCAGTGACAAAACTACTGTATAATAACACTAAGATGTTGTCTGCCTTTGTCATTGTGTTGACATTTGCCCTGAAGGTGCAAAAGCACTGGAAGGTAAAACTGCTGGCACTTCAGCCCCAATCTAGGCAGTGACACCAAACTATCACAGTAATCACTGTATTCTCACCACTCAGTGCTGACTGAGAGAGGAGGAAAGCTTTGTTTCCCAGATGAATGCCTTAAATGAAGCAGAAAATAGGATTAATAATAGTAAATCTGGACCCTTGGATGCTCATCTTTTTGATATTCTCTGTGACAAAATGGGTGGTACAGAAAGCACTTCCTCTGCCCACTGAAGCGTAGTTTAAAAAACGTCTCAAGGAGAATCGTCCAGGCAACTGTCTGAGGTGTGAGGTAAACCAGCAGTCTTTTCCACAGATTCTCATTTTCACTTGAAATAGCGACTGGCATATACTATGGCTATTGGGACTTCGATATGTGGTAGAAATTTTCTTGAAAATGAAAGAAGCAAGCCTGTCACTTCAAGAAAAACAAATGACAACATTCATTACCAATTTTGAAAAACCTGCATTTGACACCCATAATGGCTTGAGAGCTTCGTAAAACATAAAGACTTCACGAGACTGGTGGTGAGACTAACACATGTGACACTTAAAAAATATATAATGGGGCGCCTGGGTGGCTCAGATGGTTAAGCGTCTGCCTTCGGCTCAGGTCATGATCCCAGGGTCCTGGGATCGAGTCCCGCATCGGGCTCCCTGCTCTTTGGGAGCCTGCTTCTCCCTCTGCTTCTCTCTCTCTCTCTCCCTCTCTCTCTCTCCTCCTCTGTCTCTCATGAATAAATAAATAAAATCTTAAAAAAAAATTAAAAATAAAAAAATTAAAAATATATAATGAAATGTGTCAACAATTGGATATCTGCATAATTCAGTGAGTCAGTATTTTCGAAGTGACAAGTGTATGATGTTACAACATCATGCATGGGTAACATCAAGGTGATCAATGGATTTTAAATTAATAGAATAAAAAAGTTAATATTAACTCAGATTCCACATTATGACCAACTTTCTAGAAGCCTCAACTTGTTGAGTTTTAGTTTAGTATCAAAGGACACTATCCTCAATTATCTAAAAACAATATTAAGGCACTCCTTCCTTTTCCATTGTTTATTTGTATGAGGTCAGATTTTCTTCATTCCCTTCAACCACAACAATACATCACAACAGATCGAACGAAGAAGCAAATGTGACAAACCAGATGTCTTCTATTAAGCCAGACATTAACGAGACATGCAAAAATGTGTATCAATGCAGTTCTTACATTTTAAAATTTTGTAAATGATAGTATTTTCATAAAATATATGTTATTTAATATATGATCAGTTATTATTTTAAATTCATTAATCATTGTTAAATTTTTAGTTTTAAATCTTAATCGAATAAACATCAGTGTATATAACCCACATAAACAAAAGCTCTTTCGGAGTCTCAGTGATTTTTTAAAGTCTCAAGGGGTCCCGGAACCACGAATTTTGAAAACTGCTGTCACAGAGTTGTTTTGAAGGATAAATGTGCTTGCTTATGGAAAGTGCCCAGCATCAACTCTGCTGGCTGGTAGGCATTCAATAACACTAGGTTTTTCACAAACATTTAAGCATAATTTAAACCAGAACATATGTTCATATGTCTTTGTAGATTATCCAGTGAGATGAAAGTAACTTGTTCAGGAGAAGAGGTCCTGGAATCCCACCATTTAGCTGGGTGTTTATAGGTGTCTCATTAACATTTGATGTAGTTAAATCTGTATACAAGTTCCATTCTAAAAAACGTCATTTGTCAAGATTGCAACAGTAAATTTCAAATGCCGCTGTGTTTGAAACATTTTCATTTGACTTTAAAGATAATATTTCCAATCACTCCAATAACCCAGCCCTGGAAATCACTTTTCCATTTTATCAATCCAAGCCAAACCCAGTCTCTTACCGGAATTACCTCGACCATCTCCTAAACAACCCACCTGCCTTCACCCTCGCTGCCCTTCAGCATCCCCAACATAGCAGCAATGGCCATCCCATTAAAAGATAACTGAGATCATGCCTCTACTTTGCACACAATTTTCCTACGGCTTTGTACCACAGCCATGAGGGAGGAGCGCCTCCTGCACAGCACACCCAACCAGCTCCCAGCACAGCCAGGGTCCATCCCTGCCATGAAGGCTACATCTTGCTCTCATCACCTTTCTGAACTCACCGCCTACTGTTCTCCCTCCTGATCGGGTCCCTCTGCTCTGGCCTCCCTGGTCTTCCTGCTCTTCTCCTGACACACCAGACCTCTTGCACTCACTATCCTCATTTCTGAAAAAGGTTCCTCCAGGGAGCCCTCGCTTTCTTCAGGGAAACTCTCCCTGGACACCCACCTAAAATTCCCATTAGCCAGCAGCCCCCATTCCCACACACCCACATGCCACCTGACCACCTCCATCCCCCATTCCCTCTGCACAAGTGTTGTCTTTGGCAGTTACCTCTGGCTCACATACTCATTCGATTATTTGTTTGGTGTCTTCTCCCCCAGTGAAGTACAATTTCACTGAGGGTAGGATTGTTGTCTCTTTTTTCTCTTAAGTGCCTGACACACAGTAGTTGCTCAATCTCTATTTGTTGAAGAGGTAACTTGAATGAATAAACAAATGACAACTATTAAGAGCTTACCGATTCTGATCCCTTCTCGAGAATGTAAGGGAAGAAGGCATTTTTATGAACACGATCACTGGGATACCTTGACAGGGGATCTTGACCCTCATCTCCAACTCCCCCAAGGAGGGTGCATTTCAGTATCCATGGAAAATGCAATCGTTTCAAGAAGATGGGCAATTTTGTTGGAGGAGAGTAGGAATTTTTTTGTTCTGTGAATGGGGACTAACAACACCTCAGGGAGAAAAGGGTAATTGACTTAGGCCATCCCAGCAGGGAAAGCAAAATCACTTGAGCAAATAAAAACTGTGATTGGTCAAAATGCAGCATCTTTGAGTTAAACTTAAAGGTAAGAAAATAATACATTGTTTTCTCCTTGGGTTGGATCCCTCATTTTACCCTGAGAACCTTTGCAATGCGGCTGAAGATCTTGAAGAAAACCCACCAGGAAGTCATTTCAAAATCAACACATACCATGGAGGAAGCAAATTTAATTCAATTTCAAGAACATACTTAAAAAAAATTAAAGCCTAATGAGAACCTGCTGCCTCAAACTGCAGCCAGGTGGGAGCCAGGCTGCAAGGAGTGACCGTGACAACAGCTCTGCATCTGGAAGGAGCCTCCGTGCCCCGGGGGGGGGGGGTGTCACTCAGGCTCAATATTGTTAAAATTTGTCCAGCTGCTGGCTTCAGCTGCCAACTCCCACCCCCCCTCCTTCCGTCAAGCCAGAGTACACCAAATGTCCACTCCAAAATACATTCAGATCTCTCCATGGTTCTTTAGAAACTTCCCCGTTCAACAGAGCTCAGTGAAGCTCGTTGCTTCCCTGGTAACATTTCCTAAAATGGTACCAAAGGGAGCCTCCCCTCTGGATTTTCTCTCTCCACAGGTGTGGAAAGCAATATTAATTAGGGTTCCAGACAAAAATCTCTAGGCTTCTTAACAAATTGCAGACAGTAAGAAGGTAGTATTACATGGAGCACACCTTGGGGATCTGTGGGGTGTAAATCTTGCCACCACTTACTAGGTTGATGGACTAGTTATTTAACTTCTCTGCCATATTTCCACTGCCCCTCAAAATAGAGATCATATGTGTCTCTATCTTATAGAATTGCTGGAAGAATTAACTGAACTAAGGAAGGAAGTGGGATGTGAGCAACAAAGGCTGTGTTCAAATGTTAATAAAGTGAAAATCTGCCTAGGTCAAAATACCATTGGCACTCTAGAAATCACACACAGTTCTCAGCAAGATGCCCAACTCTACAGGTGCCAAGTCGCTTAAGACATGTCTCTCTGGACCAATGCTCACTGAGAGGAATCACTAGCAGCATCAGCCATGTTACATTTTTTATTTTATTTTATTTCTTGCTGTCTCCTTTTCTTGGGAGGAGAGGGGAAGAACAGCAGGTACATACAATTAAAGGCATATACCGCGGGACCCTTCTGTAACGTGCACAGCTTAGTGGCTGGTGTAAAGCCAACTCTCCATAGGTCAGCCATTGTTATTAACTATTGTTTCTGATTATTTAACACTTAACATAAGGCTGGGGGAGGGGTTACCATAGAAGAATGAATGGCATCTGTGCAACTCAGGAAGCAACTCGTCTAGGGGGAAAATAATGAGGGAGAGACATCCGGAAGAGAGGAGGAAACTATGTAGTCCATCAGGGAACTTAAAGAGGATACCCCCACCTGCTGGTAAAATCTTCTAGCTCTCAGATCTTCTTCCCATGGAATTTAAAATAAGCCGGAAAGACCCAGGCACAGAGAGGCGGGCTGTGGTTCTACATGGTCCACAGGTCCCACAGGAACAGGAAGTGGAGCCCTGAGCGACCCCCCACCCCCCCACTCCCCAAGGGGTTGAAAGTTAAATAAGAGGAAGATATTATGCAGGAACAACACATTTAAACACTGTCTCTTCAAGGGGGTCTTCTTTGACTCCTAAACTAAGCTCTTTCCTCTGGTATATGTTCCTGTGCTGGCAGGCGCCACTCCGGTCATAATACTTACCAGACTCGTTTCAATGACAAGTAATGTTTATTGGAAGTCTTTCCCACTACATCGTAAGTTCAGTAAGAGCAAGGGCTAGGTTTGGCACATTAAAGGTATGTGAGAAACATTTGCTGGATAAATGATAAATGATCGCGCTATGTGTGTGTATGCATATCCTGAAAAATGTATATTTTAGTTATCCCATATGTGCAGATTCTCTGTTCTTTTCCTCAACTTAAGTTTTCAAATTAAATGATTTCTAGACTCAGAACACATTATTTATTTTCCAAGAGTAAACTACAACTTGGAGTTTATAAGTTTACAACTTGAATTATATTTTAGGGCTTTAGCTGCTTTGTCTGTGCCAGTCATCAAGTTGTTTTTGTTTCAGACTTTCCACTTCAAAAGCTATATTCCCTGGATTTTATTTTACTCTTTAAAAATACCTAATGCAGAAATCTTGAAATCTTAAGTGCATCTCTTCAGAGGTCTAAGTAGGCTCTCAAATACAGGGTATTCCAAAATACCAAAATAGATATTCCCAAATACAGGGGAAAAATTGATGCCCATGAAGTATTGCATTTCATCAAGAATACTTTGCAAGGTATCTAGGGAAGTGAGATTTCTTTTTTTTTAATTTTTAAAGATTTTATTTATTTATTTGAGAGAGAGAGAATGAGAGATAGAGAGCATGAGAGGGAAGAGGGTCAGAGGGAGAAGCAGACTCCCCGCCGAGCAAGGAGCCTGATGCAGGACTCGATCCCAGGACTCCAGGATCATGACCTGAGCCGAAGGCAGTCGCTTAAAGAACTGAGCCACCCAGCCTCCCGGGAAGTGAGATTTCAACAGCTTGCAAAAGAAAATAAATCTCTCAAAGACAGACCTCAAATTCAGTATCTTAATTGTTTGCAAATTTTCTGATTATTTCCATCTTTCTCGTTTCAGTACAGATCTCACACTTCTGCTCTGGTCGTCCAATGGCTAGTCATTATCACTACAAGAGAGTGCTTAGGGAAAGTAACCTTAAGACTTCAGTGAACATTTAGATTGACAACAGACCTATCCACACACACCTGGCAGGCCAGAAAGGACTGGCATGATATGTTCAGAGCAATAAATGAGAAAAATATGCAGCCAAGAATACTATGTCCCACTAGGCTGTCATTGAAAATAGAAGGAGAGATAAAAAGCTTCCAGGACAAACAAAAACTAAAGGAATTTGCAAACACAAAAGCAGCCCTACAGGAAATATTGAAAGGGGTCCTCTAAACAAAGAGAGAGCCTAAAAGCAACATAGACCAGAAAGGAACACAGACAATATACAGTAACAGTCACCTTACAGGCAATACAGTGGCAAAAAATTCATATCTTTCAATAGTTACCCTGAACATAAATGGGCTCAATGCCCCAATCAAAAGACACAGGCTATCAGATCGAATAAAAAAACAAGACCCATCAATATGCTGTCTGCAAGAGACTCATTTTAGACCCAAAGACACTTCCAGATTGAAAGTGAGGGGGTGCAAAACCATTTACCATGCTAATGGACATCAAAAGAAAGCTGGGGTGGCAATCCTTATATCAGACAAATTAGATTTTAAACCAAAGACTGTAATAAGAGATGAG
The DNA here is from genome assembly GCF_003265705.2 of Callorhinus ursinus. Lineage (NCBI taxonomy): Eukaryota > Metazoa > Chordata > Mammalia > Carnivora > Otariidae > Callorhinus > Callorhinus ursinus. Next base: position 46,349,953 of record NW_027397065.1, read on the forward strand.
GAAGGACACTATATCCTACTTAAAGGGTCTCTCCAACAAGAAGATCTAACAATTGTAAATATCTATGCCCCTAACATGGGAGCAGCCAATTACATAAGGCAATTAATAACAAAAGCGAAGAAACACATTGACAACAATACAATAATAGTGGGGGACTTTAACACCCCCCTCACTGAAATGGACAGATCATCTAAGCAAAAGATCAACAAGGAAATAAAGACTTTAAATGACACACTGGACCAAATGGACTTCACAGACATATTCAGAACATTCCATCCCAAAGCAACAGAATACACATTCTTCTCTAGTGCCCACGGAACATTCTCCAGAATAGATCGCATCGTAGGTCACAAATCAGGTCTCAACCAGTACCAAAAGACTGGGATCATTCCCTGCATATTTCCGGACCACAATGCTTTGAAACTAGAACTCAATCACAAGGGGAAAGTCGGAAAGAACCCAAATACATGGAGGCTAAAGAGCATCCACTAAAGAATGAATGGGTCAACCAGGAAATTAAAGAAGAGTTGAAAAAATTCATGGAAACCAATGAAAATGAAAACACAACTGTTCAAAATCTTGGGGATACAGCAAAGGCAGTCCTGAGAGGAAAGTATATAGCAATACAAGCCTTTCTCAAGAAACAAGAAAGGTCTCAAATACACAACCTAACCCTACACCTAAAGGAGCTGGAAAAAGAACAGCAAATAAAGCCTAAACCCAGCAGGAGAAGAGAAATAATAAAGATCAGAGCAGAAATCAATCAAATAGAAACCAAAAGAACAGTAGAACAGATCAATGAAACAAGGAGCTGGTTCTTTGAAAGAATTGACAAGATTGACAAACCCCTGGCCAGACTTATCAAAAAGAAAAGAGAAATGACCCAAATCAACAAAATCATGACTGAAAGAGGAGAGATCACAACCAACACCAAAGAAATACAAACAATTATAAGAACATATTATGAGCAACTCTATGCCAGCAAATTAGATGATCTGGAAGAAATGGATACATTCCTAGAGATGTATTAACTACCAAAACTGAACCAGAAAGAAATAGAAAACCTGAACAGACCTATAACCACTAATGAAATTGAAGCAGTCATCAAAAACCTCCCAACAAAAAAAAGCCCAGGGCCAGATGGCGTCCCAGGGGAATTCTACCAAACATTTAAAGAAGAATTAATACCTATTCTTCTGAAACTGTTCCAAAAAATAGAAATGGAAGGAAAACTTCCAAATTCGTTTTAGGAGGCCACCATTACCTTGATCCCCAAACCAGACAAAGACCCCATCAAAAAGAAGAATTACAGACCATTATCCTTGATGAATACAGATGCAACAATTCTCACCAAAATACTAGCCAATAGGATCCAACAGTACATTAAAAGGATTATTCACCATGACCAAGTGGGATTTATCCCGGGGCTGCAGGGTTGGTTCAACATCCACAAATCATCAATGTGATACATTAATAAAAGAAAGAACAAGAACCATATGATCCTCTCAATAGATGCAGAGAAAGCATTTGACAAAGTACAGCATCCTTTCTTGATCAAAACCCTTCAGAATATAGGGATAGAGGGTACAAACCTCAATATCATAAAAGCCATCTATGAAAAACCCACAGCAAATACCATTCTCAGTGGGGAAAGACTGAGAGCTTTCCCGCTAAGGTCAGGAACACGGCAGGGATGTCCACAATCACCACTGCTATTCAACATAGTATTAGAAGTCCTAGCCACAGCAATCAGACAACAAAAAAGAAATAAAAGGCATCCAAATTGGCAAAGAAGTCAAACTCTCACTGTTTGCAGATGATATGATACTTTACGTGGAAAACCCAAAAGACTCCACCCCAAAACTGCAAGAACTCATACAGGAATTCAGTACAGTGGCAGGATATAAAATCAATGCACAGAAATCAGTAGCATTCCTATACACCAACAACAAGACAGAAGAAAGAGAAAATGAGTCGATCCCATTTACAATTGCACCCAAAACCATAAGATACCTAGGAATAAATCTAACCAAAGAGACAAAGAATCTGTACTCAGAAAACTATAAAATACTCATGAAAAAATTTGAGGAAGACACAAAGAAATGGAAAAACGTTCCATGCTCATGGATTGGAAGAACAAATATTGTGAAGATGTCAATGCTACCTAGAGCAATCTACACATTCAGTGCAATCCCCATCAAAATACCATCCACTTTTTTCAAAGAAATGGAACAAATAATCCTAAAATTTGTATGGAACCAGAAAAGACCCCGAATAGCCAGAGGAATGTGGAAAAAGAAAAGCAAAGCTGGCGGCATCACAATTCCGGACTTCCAGCTCTATTACAAAGCTGTCATCATCAAGACAGTATGGTACTGGCACAAAAACAGACACATAGATCAATGGAACAGAATCGAGAGCCCAGAAATGGACCCTCAACTCTATGGTCAACTAATCTTCGACAAAGCAGGAAAGAATGTCCAATGGAAAAAAAGACAGTCTCTTCAACAAATGGTGTTGGGAAAATTGGACAGCCACATGCAGAAGAATGAAACTGGACCATTTCCTTACACCACACACAAAAATAGACTCCAAATGGTTGAAAGACCTAAATGTGAGACAGGAGTCCATCAACATCCTAAAGGAGAACACAGGCAGCAACCTCTTAGACCTCAGCTGCAGCAACTTCTTCCTAGAAACATCGCCAGAGGCAAGGGAAGCAAGGGCAAAAATGAACTATTGGGACCTCATCAAGATAAAAAGCTTTTGCACAGCAAAAGAAACAGTCCACAAAACCAAAAGACAACCGACAGAATGGGAGAAAATATTTGCAAATGACATATCAGATAAAGGGCTAGCATCCAAAATCTATAAAGAACTTCTTAAACTCAACACCCAAAGAACAAATGATCCAATCAAGAAATGGGCAGAAGACATGAACAGACATTTTTCCAAAGAAGACATCCAAACGGCCAACAGACACATGAAAAAGTGTTCAGCATCGCTTGGCATCAGAGAAATCCAAATCAAAACCTCAATGAGATATCACCTCACACCAGTCAGAATGGCTAAAATTAACAAGTCAGGAAACGACAGATGTTGGCGGGGATGCGGAGAAGGGGAACCCTCCTACACTGTTGGTGGGAATGCAAGCTGGTGCGACCACTCTGGAACACAGTATGGAGGTTCCTCAAAAAGTTGAAAATAGAGCTACCATACGATCCAGCAATAGCACTACTGGGTATTTATTCCAAAGATATAAATGTAGGGATCCGAAGGGGTACGTGCACCCCGATGTTTATAGCAGCAATGTCCACAATAGCCAAACTGTGGAAAGAGCCAAGATGTCCATCCACAGATGAATGGATAAAGAAGAAGTGGTAT
>NW_027397065.1:46353436-46417309 GCF_003265705.2 Callorhinus ursinus
GCAATGGAATATCATGCAGCCATCAAAAGGAATGAGATCTTGCCATTTGCAATGACGTGGTTGGAAGTGGAGAGTGTTATGCTGAGTGAAATAAGTCAATCAGAGAAAGACATGTATCATACGACCTCACTGATATGAGGAATTCTTAATCTCAGGAAACAAACTGAAGGTTGCTGGAGTGGTCGGGGGTGGGAGGGATGGGGCGGCTGGGTGATAGACATTGGGGAAGGTATGTGCTATGGTGAGCGCTGTGAAGTGTGCAAGACTGTTGAATCACAGATCTGTACCTCTGAAACAAATAATACATTATATGTTTAAAAAAAAAGAAGAAGAAGAAAAAGATAGCAGGAGGGGAAGAATGAAGGGGGGGAAATCGGAGGGGGAGATGAACCATGAGAGACTATGGGCTCTGAAAAACAAACTGAGGGTTCTAGAGGGGAGAGGGGTGGGAGGATGGGTTAGCCTGGTGATGGGTATTAAAGAGGGCATGTTCTGGGTGCCTGGGTGTCTCAGTTGGTTAAGCGACTGCCTTCGGCTCAGGTCATGATCCAGGAGTCCCTGGATCGAGTCCCGCATCGGGCTCCCTGCTCGGCAGAGAGTCTGCTTCTCCCTCTGACCCTCTCCCCTCTCATGTGCTCTCTCTCTCTCTCTCTCATTCTCTCTGTCTCAAATAAATAAATAAATAAATAAAATCTTTAAAGAGGCCACGTTCTGCATGGAGCACTGGGTGTTATATGCAAACAATGAATCATGGAACACTACATCAAAACCTAATGATGTAATGTATGGTGATTAACATAACATAATAAAGAAAAAATGGTATTTTAAAAAAGAAACAAAAACTAATGATGTAATGTATGGTGATTAACATAATAAAAAAAATGTTAAAAAAAAAAGACTTCAATGAACCTGAATTGAGGTTTGACTCAATTGACTCAGTTGAGATTTCTCAACTGAAAATCATGATGAAACCAAGATGCAACTTCTCTAAAATGATGAAATGTTACATTGTCAGTGAAAATCAGGAAATAACCATTTGAGTTCCCAGGGTAACCTTCTCAAATAACTTCTATTAGAAGTACTTAGAAGAAAATTGGTCCCAAAATTCACATTGTGTGACAAGGCTCCTTAGAAAAACGTCACATCTTTGTTTTCCTACTGATCGGTCTGGTCTTCCTCACATACCTCTACACACATAATACTACATAATATGTAATACTAAAAGACCTTTAGGTAAATATTCAGCACTTCAAGTAAACTGTTCTGTTCCTTTCTACTCATGTTCCTTTCCAAAGGGCATTATATATATGGAGAGAAGGGATGTACCTGGAGTGATCTCTCAATGGCCAGAGATGAGAATTTTGAAATTTTCAGAGAAATTTCTGGATTCTCAGAGCCCTGTGAATAGATGGCTTGACCAACTCCTTGTTCTGCAATGTGAATATCACCTGGACTTTTTGGGTTAGAGGCAAATGTGTACACCCACCACAAGAATCCATGTTTCCCACTTTTGGGCCCATTTTTAAGGTCATCACCATGGTAGACTCTGCAGCCACACAGGGTCCCATGGCTCTATCTGGGTTCCCCGAATACTAGGCTTAGGCCTGCCTCCTACCACCAATTCTAAGGTACATCCATACAATGGGATACTACTCAGCAATAAAAGGTACCAACTACTGATCCAACAGCAGGGATGAACCTCAAAAGCATATGCAAGTGAAAAAAACACAAAACACTCTAGACTAGGTAATTCCATGTGCAAGAAACTCTAGAAAATGCAAAACTCTAGTGGGAGAAAAGCAGATCAGTGATTGCAATGGCCAACGATTAAGGGGAGGGGATTGACTTCAAAGGGGAATGAGAACACTTTGTGAGGAAATGGAAATATTCTGTAACTTGATTGTGGAAATTGTGGACTGTATATACTTTTCAAAACTCACCGACTTGTACACATAAAGTTGGTGACCATTAATGAATGTAAAATATTCCTCATTAAGGCCTGATCTGAAAATAATAAAAATTATAACCTCAGAAAGTAGATCACTCCTTATTTAACTAATACTGGGAATTAAAGCCCTCCATTTCCATAAGAAAAAAAATGTATGACCTGATGGTCAGAACATTTTGAATTCTCAAAGCTAGTAGGTTATTCTCAAAAGCAATGCTTCTCAACTTTTCATGTGCATAGGAATCACCTATGCAATTAGGACTAGGGCCTGAGATTCTGCATTTCTAAAAAGTTACCAGGGGATACTGATGGTGCTGGTCCACAAGCAGACGCCCTGAACAAGGTCACATCTTGTTCTGATGTGAAAGCCCCGAAGAAAGCTCTGAAAGCCCCACAGCTTCTCCCGCTACCAGAAACTGCTTACCAGGCACTGTGTTTGTTCCTAGCACAGCGTATACTAATTTTGCTAGCATATCTTAAATTTTGCTTGCCATTTTTTTTTAAATTAACATATAATGTATTATTTGTTTCAGGAGTACAAGTCTGATTTATCAGTCTTATATAATACCCAGTGTTCATTACATCACACGCCCTCCCCAATGCCAATCACCCAATTACCCCATCCCCCTACCCCCTTCCCCTCCAGCAACCCTCAGTCTGTTTCCTAAGATTAAGAGTCTCTTATGGTTTGTCTCCCTCTCTGGTTTTGTCTTGTTTCATTTTTTCCTCTCTTCCCCTATGATCCTCTACCTTGTGTCTTAAATTCCACATATCAGTGAGATCATGTGATAATTGTCTTTCTCTGATTGACTCATTTCGCCTAGCATAATACCCTCTAGTTCCATCCATGTCATTTTGCTTGCCATCTTAATTAGATGACAATTAAATATTATATGAAACAGTGTGAAAAAGAGCTGATTTGCCAAAAACTGCATGTTCTGGAAAGACTCAGTAAAGGTGAGTTTATAAAACTAGTACTCTTGAATCAAGTGTGGACAACTGTACATGATTATATAAATTTAGAAGTGTGACTGATATCAAATAAAGTGCAGATATTTAAACAATTTGATGAGTTTGGCATGTGCAGATATGCATGAAACCATCACACAAACCTAATGAACCAATTCATATCATACACCAGTGTTTCCTTGTATCCCCTGGTGATCTCCTCCTGCCCCCACCTCCTAGGACCCTCCCCATCTCTTCCATTTCCCAGCAAAATCCAGTGGGTTGCTTTCAGTCACTATAGATCACATTTTCTAGTGTTGTTGTGTTCTTTTTTAAATAAATGGAATCATAAAATATATATTCTTTTTTTTTTTTCAGCTGGCTTCTTTCACATAATTATGTTGAGATTCACGTGTGTTTTCCAGTATACTGTTTTGTTCCTTTTCTTGCCGAATTGTATTCCACCTCATGGATATACCACACTTTATCTCTTCACCTGCTGATAGACCCTGAGTTGTTTCCCATTTTTTTCTGTAACAAATAAGCTGCCATGAACATTTCTGTACAACCATTTCCATTAACATATATTTTGATTCCCTCTGAGTAAACACTGAGGAGTTGCATAGCTGAGTCATAGAATGGATACATGTTTAACTTCCAAAACTGCCAAACTGTTTTTCAAAGTGGTTGCACCATTTTACATCTTACTGACAGTGTATGAAAAGTCTGTTGGTACATGTCCTTGACGAGAATTGGGACAGTCGTTCTTTTTTAAATTTTTGCCACTCTAATACATGTGTAGAGGTATCTCATGGCTTTAATTTGCATTTCTCTAAGGACTAAACTAATAATCTTTCATATCCTTATTTGCCTCCCTTATATGTTTTTTGGTGAAGTATCTGTTCAAATCTTTTGCCCATTTTCTTAACTGTTTTGTTTTCTTATTATTAAGTTTCTTTTCATATATTCTGGATATAGGTCTTTTATCACATATGCAATTTACAAATATTTTCTCCCATGCCAGCTTGTCTTTACACTCTCTTAACAGTGTCTTTCAAACAGGAGAAGTTCTTAATTTTGAGAAAGTCTATTTTTTTCTTCCTTTTTTGGGTTTTCTTCCTTTTGGGCTTTTTATTTAAAGTGGAAGAATAAATCTCATTCCTGTTACTCCACCCTGGCTGGTATTGGAAGTCTTTGTAAATGTCTTAATTTTTTGCTGCACTTTAAGACACTACAGCTTAACATCACAGATGATTCATTATGGATATGGTGTGTGCAAGAACAAAAAGCCCCTGTGCCCTGATAAACAGACATATCCTCAAAGAAAAGGCCTTGGTTGTGTATCTACACTTGATCTTGGCCAAAAGGCCGAGAAGGGATTTTGGTTGTGTATCTAAAGAATAGTAAGTATACATACGTTTATAGGCTTTAAGTTAAATTAAAATATTTAATGTATTAATATAGCACATTTGATTATTTACTTCACCAACTGTTGTTGATTATGCCAGATGAAAGATTTTAAACATATATCAAGATATTTTGCAAAGATTGTATCTAATTCCTATACAAAAGCCTAGCACAGTGACTAGATCAGTAGTTCACAGCTGTGTTTGCACATTAGCATACCCTGGAGAACCTTAACAAGACGTTTCAATGCCTAAGCCCTACCTCAAACCATTTGAATTAAAATCTCTGATGGCTAGCCCTTGCATTTGTGCTTTTTAAAGGTCCCCAGGTGATTTGGACACACTTTGAGAGTTGAGATTTATAGACCTAGATCTTAGTAGGTGCTCAGTGAATGAGAGTTATTCATACTGATATCATTTACACTGGAAAGTAGATTGTTATGTAGAGAAATTACTTGTTATTGGGCAAGAGTATTGGTGGGCTCTAATCCACCATCTGCAATCAATAAGTAGTATGGTATCAGCCAAATCACTTGATATTCTTGGGTCTGAGTGTGTCCAATAGCAAAATAATAATAATAATTTTTCTGCTTACAGCTCAAGATGGTTAGGAGAAATAAGAAAAAAAGTGTCAGAGCTGAGACTCCTAATTATACCTCTTTTTTTATAGATGAGAAAATTGAGGCCAGAGAGGTTAATGGCAATCATGGCTAGTTAAAAACAGGATTAGAACCACAACCCAAGTGCTATGGGTTGAACTACCTGCCCCAAAAGAAGATACGTTGAAGTCCTAACCCTCACTACTTCAAAATGTGCCCTTGTTCGACAAAGTGTTGCAGATGTAATGAGTTAAGATGAAGTTTATGGAGTACAGTGAGCCCCTGATACAATACAGCTAGTGTCCTTAAAAGAGGGCCATGTGAAGACAAGAACACAAAGAGAATGCCATGTGACAATAAAGGATTGGAGGGTGCATCTACAAGCCAACAATGCTGGCAAACCACCAGGAGCTAGGAAGAAACAAGAAAGGATCCTCCCCTAGAGCCTCCAGAGACAGCAGAGCCCTGCCAGTACTGTGAGTTTGGACCTCTAGACTCCAAAACTGTGAATAAATTATTGTGTTTTAAACCACCCAATTTGTGCTATTTTGTTATGGCATCCCTAGGAAACTAATATGCCAGGTTGCTGCCTAAGAGTCTTTCCATTACACAGTTGGCTTTTCTCACACTATATGTGCTTTGTAAATTATAAAACTTTGAAAATTTATGTTATTATTTATATTGTTCTTCAATTTGCTTAAGAGTACAAGTTTTGTTTCCTCTAATTGGTTGTAAGCTTTTCTTTTTTTTTTTAAGATTTTATGTATTTGAGAGAAAGAGGCAGAGACAGTGACAGAGATAGCATGAGTGGGGAGGAGAGGGAGAAGCAGGCTGAGCAGGGAGTCCAACTTGGGGTTCAATCCCAGGACCCTGGGATCATGACCTGAGCCGAAGGCAGATGCTTAAATGACTGAGCCACCCAGATGCCCCTGGTTGTGAGCTTCTTAAGAGTAAGAAGCCCACACCACACAGCATAGTCCTTGAATGAATTAGTTGAAAACATAGTATGTATCCAGATACTATGGCTTGAAATAGGATACAAATAAAGCTCATAAAAAAACGTCAAAGTCACCAAAGACCTTATGGAAGTTAAGAAACTGATTGTTAATGAGACCCAGTCTCCATATGGCATGTTATTTAGGCGAAACATATGGCTATACATTTTGGGAGATTAAATTTCAGTGTAATATACAAATATATTACAACATAAAAAACATATTGTGATACATTAGCTGAAAATATCTCAACTGCTGCTCTATCACTATATAAATGTAAAAGTTTTTATTCCATTAATGTTGAACTCTAGTGTGGGTTCAAAATTAATCACATATCATCTTCTCCAGCAAAGCAAATTTTTGGAAAGATAACTTAGTTTGGGTTTCCCCAGAAATCGACCTTGAGATAAAGGATCCCAGGGCAAGTAGTTTACTTGGGAAGTGAGGGGAGCAATATAGGAAAGGGAAGGTAGCTAAGAAAGGGTTCATTAGCCAGCAAATACACTATCATCATGGGCTTACTCCTCCTGGGAAACTGTGGAATCCAGCACTCATCTTAGGGTTGAGGGACCTAGGGTGTGTATACTAACACTCCCACCAGTCATTAATTGAGAGTTGCTGAAGGAGCATGGGTGTTAATTCTCTGAAACTTCTTGCTTCAAGTGTGGGTATGGCAGTCCCAGAAGGAGCAAGGCAGACCCTCAAGCCAAAATACAGATAGTGGCAGTCAGTGGGGGTCCATAGTGTTTTACAATGGTTAGCCTGAAGAGATACTACAGGGAAAAGAAAGGGGTGGGCAGAACAGCACAGACATTCAGAGCAGGATCTTTGAGAATCAGAAACCTTTGGTTCAAGTCCTAGTGCCAACCGTGACCAATAATTGACCTTGGGTAAGGAACCAAACTTTTCTAAAGTTTCTTTATTCTCTCTACATAAAATAATGACAGACAACAGTAATACTGGCCTCCGAGTACTCACAAGTATTTAATGACTCAATGTAAGTAAAGTTCTGTTACCATGCCCGGCACAATCAATGCTTGATGCATACCAGCCACCATTATAATAATTTCTATTATTACTATATTTAAAATCATGAATTTTGAATGAAGCATGATATTCACATTCAGAGACAAGGGTACATCAATATGGGAAGGTCCTCACTAGAGCATCTTTACTCTGGGTTTCGATTCGAATATTACCAAATGTACTACACAGAAGTTTTCACCATATAGGAATAATGTATTGTTTTCTTCCTAACAGCTAAAACATTCTTTCTAAAAACTTGAATATGTTTAATCTACCTGTAATCAAAACAGCTTAAATAAAACATAAGAGCTGTACCCCAAGGCGTTCTGCAGAGATTAAAACTAATTTTTTTTTTTTTTTTTTACCTAAGAAAGAATCGCTTCTTAGGGGAAATCTGTAAAAATCTTAACTCTCTATACAGAAACATACCAAAAGGGTAATAAAAATGGAATGAAATAATAAAATAAAATCTGGATAAAATTATAATTTTGAGCTGTGGTTCTCAATCTAGGGTGATTCTTTTCCTACCTCCCCAGAGGACATTTGGCCATGTCTGGTGACACATTTTACTGTCAGAAGTGGTGTGGGGGAGTATGCCACCAGCATCTAGTGACTGAAGACCAGAGATGCTGCCAAACATCCTACAATACAAGCAGCCCCCCACTACGGAGGCTGTGCCTAAATTGAGGAATCCTAATTTATAGTTTATATTATACTGCCATAAATCACTGGAGCCTGTAAACAATAAACACTCCTGATATGCAAGTGTTTTTTCAAATCATAAAATATACTATACTTTTTTAAACGTTAAAAAAGGGGGGCTTCCTATGACAAGAAGCACACATCAAGAAGCTTGAATCCTGAGTAGTTTTCCCTACAATAAATTTGTTGTTTCCACCTGCCAGATGAAAGCAATTTCAACAAGCCATCAACAAAGCCAGGTAATTAAAATGTTGGTATAGACATGACCTTGGTTAATTCACCCTGACTTGTAATAGCTAAAATGATGACAGAAAGTAACCCAGAAATTCTAAGGTCAAAGCTATGGCACATGGGGCTAAAATTTTCCATTTTCAAATTATTTTAAGTGAAATGATGGTTTATTGCAACAACATATATTGCCTTTTTGTTTTCATTTAGTAAACCCTCTGGGAACTTTTAACACAACAAGTACAAGCTAAACCTGATTACTTGGTTTATAGAACACAGAGAACATTATCAAAGAGCTAATGACAATGTCTATTCACTTAGAACTCTGAGCAACCTGCCGACTTTTAATCAAGTTTTAAAGGTATGAGAACAAAATAACTATTGGAAGGTAAAGAGGCCTGTCGACAATTGTTCAAATAACATCAGAACTGAGATTAGAACATGTAAGCAGAGAAGCAAACACATTTTCAGCAAGGCAATTTTTTTTCTAACCGACAAATTCCACCAAACTCAACAAGAAACTGATTCAAATCCATTTTTTCTACTAAAATTGCTTTGTTACAGCACAGTTGTAGCAAGACTAAAGAGCTCAAAACACATTTTCTTCTCTAAACAAGCTAAATAAGATGAGATTCAAGCATGTAAGCACACTGAGTTTTCAATTTACTAAATATATGATAATGCATGCTAATAATAAACTCTTAAATAACAGTACTAAAACTGTTTTCATTTCCCTGATGTTTCTATCCATTACACTATAACCGGAATTCTTCCAATCTTAAGGTTTGGACGTTTAGCATACCAAAACCCAAAATGAAATCAACTGACTCAAGTCAGAGAGGAATTACTAGAAGCATCTGTCAATTCATATAAAACATAAATACTTGTGAGAAGAAATCTGTCATTGTGAAATCAAGACTCAGACCCTATGAAATGGGACTTTTCCTCTATCACCCAGACAACTCTGCCTCAAGCACTTAAAAATGCACTGAGGTGTGATTTAGCATCTGGGATAGAAGACATCGGCACATTAAGGGCTATGAACAACAATGAAAAGAAGTGTGCAGAAAGTTTATTATCCTACCACAGTGAAGGGATGAATTATAATTTTTCTAAATTCCTCTCTCTTTCACTTTTCTTCTTCTCCAGAGACAACATTCATGCGTTTGACCAGGGCAGCTTTTGGTGAACTATATTTTAACAGGAAAAATTCACATCCAAATTTGGTCCATTCTCCTTTGTCTTTGACATCTATCTTTACCTGGGGGAGGGGAAAATGCTTCTTTAAAAAAAATCTTTTTGACGACAGAGTAATCGTGATAAAAGTTCTGCTAATACCTCCAAGAAGCCCCCATCACAAATACATAGGCGAAAAACATGAAGTGTATGAGTTCACAAGTCTTCAACTTGTCAAAAAGACCTATCTACACCAAACAAAAACATTAAATTAATATTAAGGCAACCATCAGCACAGATTCAAGCCCATTAACAATCTCCAAAGGGTTGGACGACCCGAAACAGTCTGCATTCATTCAAGGATCTGAATGCCAAGTTATAGCGCACGTTTGGGGAAAACATATTACCAGGAAAAAGCAGCCTGAGAAATAATGGGATTATTTGTAGGTGGAAGCAGACATGGTTCTTTAAACATCAAACTATGAAAATATTTTTTTCACTCAACTCTGAAGAGTCTAGACAGAGCATGAATGATGCTATGAACGTGCTCTGCTGCAAGTCATGTCATTATCCAGGACAGGGGCTCTTTCATTTAGTCCTCTGAGCTCCCCTCATGATCCCAGCTCTGGGGGAGCAGCTGAGGTTGCCCAAATGAAAATGACAACTCAAAGAGCACCCAAGATTCTCAGACAATTGAGAGTCAATACAGGCAGATCAGTAAGAACACATGAGCATGGTCACGATGGATGATGGGCATGTGAAGGGGTAGTGTTGATGGAGCTAGGATACAAACCCAAGAAGTCTGCCTCCAGACACCATCCAGTTCAACACTATGTGACCCTATTTCCCATAGATTCATGCTGAGGAAGGAAGAAGTGGCTCTCCAAAGGAAAATCAAAATGGTGGTACTAGAAGGAGGGCTAGATTCTAGGCAGGCAAAACCAGCAGAGGTCCATGTAGCCAGAATGATTTATTCATGTAGAATACATAGGGAAGAACCTTCTAGGCAAAGGGATAACACTTTATAATAAACAATAGCATTGGGGCCACTTTTCACTGACACGCAGGTAGGCTGCCAGCACCAGAACCTCAAAACTAGCAGAAGTCACCACTGACCCTTAGCATTGGTCATTAACATTGTATTCCTCCACTGGCTGAGGTTTCTGTCACATGAAAGACCAAAAGCACGGCTGGACCCTCTAATAATGAATTGCTCAAAGCAGCCAGGAAAAAAAAAGAAAAAGAAAAAGAAAAAAAAAATACCAGCTCACAGTTGAAACCTACCTTTGCTTTATCCCCACAACAAACTCCTTCCTCTTTCATCCAAGAACACAATCAACTCCCCAGGTACTTCTGTGTTCCTCTGGAAAGCTGAAAGATACAGTCTTTTCATAAGTTCAGATCATTCAGCTGATGTGGATCTTTATTACAGATCAATCCCAAAGAACACACTGTGTTTTGCCATATTCATGTCAGATTTGTAAGTCAAAGCCGTAAGTTGATATGTGTGACTAACACAGGCAACAAAAGACGGGATGGAAAATGAATTTCTCAGAAAGAGAAAGATACCAGCTGCTTGGAACTGTAATTAGTAAAGCTTCTAATTAACTGGCACTCTAAAAATAGAAGAAATCAGATACAATATATCTTCCTTTTTTTTTTTTAAAGATTTTATTTATTTATTTATTTGAGAGAGAGAGACAGAGGGAGAGCACATGAGAAGGGGGAGGGTCAGAGGGAGAAGCAGACTCCCCGCTGAGCAGGGAGCCCGATGCGGGACTCTATCCCGGGACTCCAGGATCATGACCTGAGCCGAAGGCAGTCGCCCAACCAACTGAGCCACCCAGGCACCCCTAGATACAATATATATCTTCTGACAATAATAAAAATCATAGCTCATTTATTAATGTAACAAGGCCTCCACACCCCATTGATTACCTGTGATTTTATCAGAATCTGCTTTCAAGCAAAACAAAAAAATACAGATAAATATTTCCAGTTCTACTTCCATCTCTTCCAACAGATCGAGACTTCCTTGAAGGCAGGAACTGTGTCTCATGCATCTTTGTATCCCCCAGAATGTGGTGACATCCACGCAAAGGGAAGGAGAAGGGCAAGGTCAAGGGCAAAGTTAAGAGAAAAGGCAAGAACAGCAAGGGAAAGATAGACCCAGCACATGTTATCTCTGCGCCTGCCACACCACCCACTATGGCTTCTCCGTAATCACTCAGCAAACGTTTGTGGAGCTGCTCCCCAGTGGACTTGAGTCCCATGACTGATCGGCAGTACAGTCTCCTTTGATATTTCTTAGTTGGCCTGCAATGTCATTTTTGATCATTTTATCAATTCACATCCTTTCATCAGCCAAAGCAGAACAGGACTACTCTCATCCTCTTATTTTGGCAAAGGTTGCTGCATGACTGAATTCTGTTTCTTTTCTTTTTTTTTTCTTGAGGTCATTGCAAAAAAAATTTTTTTTTCCTTGTTTCTTCTTCCCTGCAGGGTCTTAAGTCAAGGCAGGTTTCAGCAATATCACCAGCCCAGTAAGGGCTCTTGGATAAAAGAGCTGTCTGCCCAAGGTCCTCAGTTTATCAGAGCCTTCAGACATGAAAGAGTAAACCAACTCCTAGTCAGCAAAGTTGCACTACAGAAAAAAGCAAATAAAACCATCAAATGGATTACATACAAGCCTTGAATCCAAAATTAAAGAATATGGGGAAACAAGGTACTTAATCAATTAGAGTGAGCCCAATAGTCTTTTTACAGCCAGAAACCAGCCAATTAAACAAACAGCAAATAACAAGCATTCAATTCCTGATATTTACATAGCAAATGATACGGTCATTCATTCTAATGTCCCAGTTTAAAGTTTCTGGCTGAATTGTTCAAATGTATTGAATCAGAATCATTAATTTTTTTTTAACTCTGTCAACTCATTCAAGGTCATTTTCTTCCACTGAATCAGAGATTAGCTTTGCACCTTCACTGAATCTGTACTTCGGCCAGTTATAGTACTTAAAAGGGAGATGTGGCACTTGGGGTATCTATTAATATATCTAAACTAGTCTGTGCTGGAGGACATAGTGGACACAATGATACAAACAAAATCCATGTCCACTTTCATGCAAAAACATATCATGCTCTATCCCTCATGCTGTGTAATCCAAATAGCTACTCAAATAAGAATTACACAGTTAATGCCATTATGTTCTCCTGATTAATCAACAACTTTCTAGAAACTTAGGAGAGAAAGCAAAGTTTTAAGTACAACCATTACCTGTAAAGAAACCACAGGCACGTGTGATGAAAATGTATTTTTGAAATTCTTTCTTTGGATTGTATCTCAATACAATCAATAGATAAGATCTCTCACATAAGGCATCTCACTCCATCAGGTGTTTCCTAGATATAAACTGGGCACTTTCAGTATTAAAAATTAGCCTTTTCTATTCAGTAATATTTTAGTTAGTGGGCTTAAACAGTTGTAGGTTATGCCCTGATGGTGGATATGAGGACGGGTAGGGGGGAACAGACATGAGCTTCTCAAAATCCGTGTCACTTCCCAGGAGCAGCTTTCATACTGGAAAGATCTGATTTCCAATACCACATTAATTAAATTAAATGCACGAAACTTGAGGACATGATCTGGTGACCATCTTTTACATCACTGGGTGATCTGGTCTTTTTCATCCATTATAAAAATATTACTTGCAGTAATATGTTTGCCATTAGGAATTTAATAGGGGAGATCTTATGGCAAAAATGAACTTGTTCATGATTAAAAATACTGAAAATGGTGCTATGTTAGCCATGCACTAATTAATTCTTTCACACACTCATTCATTCATTCTTCAATTATGTATTGAATACATTCGATGACCAGATCTTACATAAATAAAGTTAAGGAGGCATGGCCTTTTCACTCCTTATTTCTTTCCTCTGTTTCTTGCTTTGAAAAGCATTTATTAAGCATCTTCTATGGCAAAACACTGCAGTAAATGCTACCGTGGAGATCATGGTAAGACATACATCCCTTACTCTCACTGATTTCTCAAACAGCTGGGGAAAATGCTACATAAACAGCTTTTATATTAGAAGGGATGAGCAAGCATTAGAGAAAGGTGCTGTCAAAGCAAAGATCTGTAAGGCAGTGGAGGAAGAGATTTATGCGTCTGAGAATGGAACACTGAACTTGACCAGAAAAAGATGAGAGGGCTTTCAGTAGCTAAGAACATTCCATGCAAAGGACTACATTTGCAAGGGCGTGGAAGTGTGAGGTTGCACGTGTTCAGGGAGCGATTTTGTTGAGCAATGTCCTAACCCATGCTTTTTCTACCCAGACTTCCTTTGTGCTCTGGCACCATCCCCTTTTCAGGCCCTGAGATGTGATACTGGCAGTGACCAAGGGGTGTATGGAAACAGAGAACAGAGATGCCGAATTCTTGGTTTTCAGCACTAAAGCCACCATCCAGGTGACACACAGGTACTGTATGACTCATTCAGTCTCTGCAGAACTGTCCTCTGACCCTTCATAGCACTCACTCCACCTCAGAGTATTTCTTTGCTTACTGACCATCTCCCCCCACACTATCTAGAACACAAGCTCCATGAGACTTGTCTTCCCTGTAGCTTCATTCCTTCCATTCATTGGCTCCTTTAATCAACTAAAATTAATTGAGCTGCAACTACATGAATGATACTGTACTAGGAACTGGAAGTAAAAAGATGAGTGAGACAGCATCCCTGCTTTTAAAGGCTGTATAATTCATAAAGGGGGGTGTCTGATTATCTATTCTTCTATTACAATCTACTCCAAAACTTAATGGCTTGATACAAATTCTTCTTACTATATTTCATGATTCTGCTAGTCAAGAATTCGGATGGAGGATAGCAGGAATAAGCTCATTCCTGCTCCATCAAGTCTGGGATCTGAGCTAAAATGGCTTATGCCAGGGTCAGGAACAATGGAGGACTGACTGTGCAGCTTCTCTGACCATATGGCCTTTCCACTGACATAGCCTGAGTTTCCTTACAGCAAGGATGCCTCAGGGTACTTGGATCTCTAATGCTGGCCCAGGGCTCCTGGAGGTCAAAGTAGAACCTGCCAATGCTTTTAAAGGTGAGGCCAGAACTACCCTAGCATCACTTCCATCACACTTGTCAATGAAATTACAGGTAAGTCCAAGTTGGAGGAAAGGGGAGAGACACCCATCCCTCAATAGGAAGAGTGTCAAAGAATTGACAGCATCTTTTAAACCATTACAGTGAACCAAGCCTATTCCTGAATTACTGGGCCATGAGGCAAAATACAAAGCATCAACCAGGCAGCGTGCTGTCACCAAACGTAAGACCTTGTTGTCTGACAAACATGATTCTGAGTCCTGATTCCACTGTGTATTAGGTATGTGACGTTGGGTAAACTACTTAACCACTCTGAATGTTGTTTCCTCGTCTGTCAAAAAGGGATAATAATTACACCCAGCTTCATAGATCTTTCCTAAGAATTAAATGAGATTTCATTCCCACACACATACACACACACACACACATGCGCTTGCAGACACATGCATACACACCCACAGAGGCACACACCTGGCCCAGACACTGGGACATGGGAAACACTCAAGAAAAGTTAGTTGCTGTTCTCATTAACAATGGTTCAAATAAAGTAAATATTTCATGGCTCCATAATTTTATACTTCATATTTTCAAACATGTGCTTTTGAAGCAATCACATCTACAAAGATGACTGAAAACAATGGACATTCTTTTTGAACAAAAAATAAAACTTACTTACCAGCAGCTCAAGAAGGAGAGGTTGAATGTTAAACAGAAAGGAAAACAAACAAACAAACAAAAAAACCAGAAGAGGTAAGAAAATAATTATTAGTCCACATAATGGGGTCCTAGAAGAAATAAAATGGAGTAGCATTATAAGCAAAATGTTATTTCCCATATCTCTTTACTCTGTATTGTGCAGAGATTCTGAGCCAATTTTCTCAGAGATTAAAAAAAATGGCACAATGAGATGGCAGTTGTAGGTTTGTGACCAAAGTGAGTATAAACTCTTAGAACCAGAGAGAAATCTCTTTGGTGAATCAAACGACTTTTAAAAATCACCTTCAAGTTTTACAGGGAATCAGAACACAACAACACGGATAAAAGTCCTTCACTAACCACAAGTGATGACAATGGGTGAAACACAGAGAAGTAGCTAGAAAAGGCTCCACCCAATTTCTAAGTGTATCTGTTAGCACAACAAACACATAAGGGACTCAAAGGGTGTTCAAGTGTATGCCCTTCATTTTAGAATTTTACTCACACTTAAAAATCTATATCATCAAAAATCTAAAGACAACCACTACAAAGTGGCTGATTTCAGATTTTGAGACTAAATGGTGTATCTGGGCAAGCAGATCAATGATCTAGTATACACTCTAATTGTGCTTGAAATTATAATAAAATTAACATCACCAAATTCTTATCTTTATGAAAAATACTCTGATCTCCTCAAGTCACTAAAAGTTATCATCAATAAAATTCTTAAGAGAGGTTGCAAAGTTCTAGTTATTACCTCCTGCTAGAGACGACGCTCAGAACGCTTGTTATATGCACAGGCATTATCTTCCACGGGAGACCACAAAGCTAATTGCTTTGCCAAACAGAACACTTGTTCCATTCTTCTCAGGTTTATATATGAAATAAAAATAAATAAATAAATAAATAAATAAGCTAACCTATACAGACCAAAGCATGTGGGCAAGAGGCCAAGAAAAGTGAGGAATCCAAAGAAATGGATAAATTCCTAGAAACATATAACCTCCCAAAACTGAATCAGGAAGAAATAGAAAATTTGAACAGACCAATTACCAGCAATGAAATTGAATCAGTAATAAAATAACTCACAACAAACAAAAGTCTAGGATGAGATGGCTTCACAGGTGAATTCTACCAAACATTGAACGAAGAGTTAATACCTATTTTTCTCAAACTATTCCAAAAAATAGAAAAGGAGGGAAAGCTTCCAAATTCACTCTATGACACCAGCATTGCTCTGATACCAAAACCAGATAAAGACACTACAAAAAAAGAGAACTATAGGCTATCATCTCTGATGAACATACATGCAAAAATCCTCAACAAAATATTGGCAAACTGGGGTGGCTGGTTTCAGTCAGTTAAGTGTCTGACTTTTGATTTCAACCCAAGTCATGATCTCTGGGTCATGGGATGGAACCCTGTGTTGGGCTCCATGCTCAGCCCAGAGTCTGCTTGAGATTCTCTTTCTCCTTCTCCCTCTGTCCCTCTCCCCAACTTGAAGTCTCGCTCTCTCTCAAATAAATAAATAAATAAATAAATAAATAAATAAATAAATAAATAAATAAATAAATAAAATATTAGCAAACCAAATCCAACAATACATTTAAAAAATCATTTACCATGATCAAGTTTAATTTATTCCCAGGATGCAAGGGTGGTTCAATATTCGCAAATCAATCAATTGTGATACATCACATCAACAAAAGAAAAGATTAAAACCCATATGATCATTTCAGTAGATGCAGAAAAAGCATTTGATGAAGTACAACATCCATTCATGATAGCAATCAGCAAAGTAGGTTTAGAGGGAATGTATCACAACATAATAAATTTCAGATATTAAAAACCCACAGCTTATATCAAACTTGATGGGGAAAAACTGAGAACTTTTCCCCTAAGGTCAGAAATAAGACAAAGATGTCCATTCTCACCATTTTTATTCAACTTAGTACTGGAAGTCCTTGCCACAGCAATCAGACAGCAACAAAATAATAAAAGACATCCATATTAGTAACAAAGAAGTAAAATTTTCACTATTTGCAAATGATGTGATACTACATATATAAAATACTAAAAACTCCACCAAAAAACTGCTAGAATTGATAAATGAATTCAGTAAGGTTGCAAGATACAATAATCAATGTACAGAAATCTTTTGCATTTCTACACACCAATAATGAAGTCAGAGAAAGAGAAATCAAGAAAACAATCCCATTTCCAACTACAACAAAAATAATAGGATACCTAGGAATAAATCTAACCAAAGAGGTGAAAAGACTTATGCTCTGAAAACTATAAAACACTGATGAAAAAACTTAAAGACCACACAAACAAATGGAATGATATCCATGCTCATGGATTGGAAGAATAAATATTGTTACAATGTCCATACTACCAAAAGCAATCTACAGATTTAATGTAATTCCTATCAAAATACCAATAGCACTTTTCACAGAACTAGAACAAATAATCCTAAAATATGTATGGAGCCACAAAAGATCCCAAATAGCCAAAGCAATCTTGAAAAAGAAAGACAAAACTGGAGACATCACAATCTCAGATTTCAAGATATACTACAAAGCTGTAGTCATCTAAACAGTATGATACTGGCACAAAAATAGATACATAGATCAATGCAACAGAACGGAAAGCCCAGAAATAAACCCATGATTATATGGTCAATTAATCTTCAAGAAAGGAGGAAAGACTATGCAATAGGAAAAAGTCTTTTCAACAAATGGTGTTGGGAAAACTGGACAGCTACATGCAAAGAATGAAACTGGACCACTTTCTCGATACACATGATACACAAAATAATACACATGATAGACATGATACACAAAAATAAACTCAAGATGGATTAAGGACCTAACTGTGAGACCTAAAACCATAAAAATCCTAGAAAGGAGCACAGACAGTAATTTCTCTGACAATGGCCATACCAACATTTTTCTAGATAGGTTTCCTGAGACAAGGGAAACAAAAGCAAAAATAAACTATTGGGACTACATCAAAATAAAAAGTTTCTGCACAGAAAAAAAAAAAACTCAAAGACAACCTACTGAATGGAGAAGATACTTGCAAATGACAAATCAGATAAAGGGTTAGTATCCAAAATATACAAAGAACATACAACTCAACACACAGAAAACCAAATAATCCCATTTAAAAATAGGCAGAAGACATAAATAGACACTTCTCCAAAGGAGACATATAGATGGACAACAGACACATGAAAAGATGCTCAACATCACTCATCACCAGGGAAATACAAATCAAAACTATAGTGAGATATCACCTCACACCTGTCAGAATGGCTAAAATCAAAAAACAGAAACAAGTGTTGGCAAGGATGTGAAGAAAAAGGAACTTTGTGCACTGCTGGTGAGGATGGAAACTGGTGCAGCCACTTTGGAGAACAGTATGGAAGTTCCTCAACAGTTAAAAATAGAACTACCCTATGCTCCAGCACTACTAGGTATTTACCCAAAGGATACAAAAATACTAATTCAAAGGGATACATGCACCTAGATGTTTACAGCAGCACTATCAACAATAGCCAAACTATGGAGAGAGCCCAAATGTCCATCGACTGATGAATGGATAAAGAAGATGTGGTGTATATGTACAGTGGAATATTACTAAGCCATCAAAAAGAATGAAGTCTTGGTGAAGCCACTGTGGAAAGCAGTATGGAGTTTCCTCAAAACATTAAAAACACAATTACCATACGATCCAGTAATTCCACTATTGGATATTTACCCAAAGAATACGAAAACACTAATTTGAAATGATACATGCACCCCTATGTTTAATGCAGCATTATTTACAATA
Source organism: Callorhinus ursinus (assembly GCF_003265705.2). NCBI lineage: Eukaryota > Metazoa > Chordata > Mammalia > Carnivora > Otariidae > Callorhinus > Callorhinus ursinus. The sequence continues at coordinate 46,372,119 of NW_027397065.1, forward strand.
GCCAAATTATAGAAGCAGCCCAAGTATCCAACGACAGATGCATGGATAAAGAAGTGGTGTGTATATATGCAATGGGATAATACTCAGCCATAAAAATGAATGAAATCTTGCCATTTGCAACAACATGGATAGAGCTGAAGAGTATAATGCTGAGTAAAACAAGTCAGAGAAAGACAAATACCATATGATTTCACTTAGATGTGTAATTTAAGAAGCAAAACAAATGAACAAAGAAAAAGAGAGAGAAACCAAAAAACAGACTCTTAACTATAGAGAACAAACTGATGGTTACCAGAGGGGAGGTGCGGAGGGGTGGGAGGATGGGTGAAATGGGTAGAGGGGATTAAGAATACACTTATGTTGAGCACTGAATACTGTACAGAATTGTTGAAATCACTATATTGTACACCTGAAACTAATATATAATGTATGTAAGCTATACTGGAATGAAAATAAGATAAAATATCACAAAGAAGAGGAAAGAAGAAAGAAGAAAGAAGAAAGAGGAGGAGGAGGAGGAGGAGAAAAAAAGAAAAAAGAAAAGTGAGGACTCCAGATAGGAGAACATCAAAGATAAGAAAGAGATAGCAATGCCCTGAAGAGTCAGCATAATTCCTATAGGAGTCTTCCCTGGTCCTCTATGAACCCTGGGTTTGCACAAAAAATGGGTTTCCTGATAAGGTATGAGCTTTGCCAGGGACTCTGGGCCTCCACTGCTTGGGAGTGTATGAAACACAAAAAGCTATTTGATGTCTTCCTAGAAGTCTCTCATCTCATCACTACAATGATTACATCCATGAAATATTTCTGAACTCTGCTTTTCAGTGGGAGGTTAAGTGGGGTGGAAAGGTTACATATTTATGGAGAAAGGGGTTATAATATTGTTATAGCCTCATTTGGGCAAATAAAATGGAAGGAAAGGTAATGTGTAAATCTAGGCTATCAACAATAGCCAAAACTATTGTTATAGCCTCATTTGGGCAAAATGAAATGGAAGGAAAGGTAATGTGTAAAACCAGGTATGGGCCTTACAACTTGACCCTTTAATTTTTCTTCAAAATCCATTGAGAAGAAGGCACATATCCCACACCTTTCTGCTATAATCATCAAACTGTTCAGTCACCAAGACACTGTGGAAGGCAGCAGGGATGTGCAGTTTGTGGATTAAAATTTGGTAACAGCTGTAAGACTGAAAACTGATCATGCCAAGTGTACATTTCAAAGTACATTTTAAAGATAAGATGATGGAAACATTCTGTGTCTGAAATAACTAATGTCACCCAGCCATCAAGTATCATGGATTGGATGACCCAGCTTTAACCATTCCTAAAATACACGATACAAAAACTCCTTATGATGCTGTTTTCAACTGGGCAGGTGAACTTAGGTAAGTCACTGCCCTTTACCTCCTTATGTTCTGTTAACAGTGAGGATGGCAGCACCAAGCTTCCCCAATTAAGTTTTGGTAAGAAGCAATTAAGAAGTGACTAGATGACAGTGCTATGAGGTTATTGCTTTTTTTCATTTACACCTACTGTATCATCTACTCTTTCCCTGGATCATTGTAAGAAGGCTTCTATTAATGAATTATGCCTCTTTCCAGGATTCCTGAGTCACAACTTTCTTCTAATATGTTATAAACAGCCTTGTTTATGAAAATAAAACTACACACTAAGTCTTAGCAACACTCTCTGGCAATTAACGAACTTGCTTAAGATCAGCTTTTATGCACTAAGTGTAGGAAGAACCTAATTAAGGAAAATGGAGAATTTACAATGAAGAAGGGAAATACAGGATAACACAATTTTTGTTTAAAAACATACAAGATTTTAGAAATCCAGAAAAGTGAGAAGCTGCCATAGCCAACTGAAGGGGCAGGGCTATGTGCAAAGAAGGAATGTAAAGTCAAGGGAAATACAAACTCAAGATCAACACATAAGGCCTTCATGAGCTGACTCTGGTTTTTGATTCATAATATTGCCACTTATTCAAAATTGCAGAGGAAATTAATGTTAAGTTTCAAAATATCAGTCCTACTAGAAGGTACCTATACCACTCCAAGAATAATTGGTTGTGTTTGTTCCAAGTGTGGCACTCCATAAATCAAGGACTTTTGGACACAACAGAAACTCACTTCAAGATAGCTTGAGCCAATATATGTATGTGGGAGGAGAGATGAGGGTGCAAGATTTATTAGAAGGATATATAGGTGTCCAGGAGAACTAAGTCAAGGGAAGCAATGTTTTTGTGTTTTGTGAGAGACTGGGACAAAGGACTAGGAAGCCACTGAGAGTCAAAGGTACAGGCGAACCTTAGGGCCACATCACGTCCTAGCTGTAGCACCCCTGGTCAGTGCCCACCTTCTAAATTCCCAGGTCTACATTTATAGGCAAGAAAATCAGACTGTCTTGCCAGAAGTCATCTCTTCTGTTCGATTTTGGTCTTGCCCTGGGTAGAAGGAAAGAGTCACATAGTTCAAGTAACTCATATCACTTGTCTTAGCTTGGACTGTCAGGAAAAAAAATACTACAGACTGGGGGGCTTAAACAACAGTAATGTATTTTTCACAGTTCTGCGGCATGGAAGTCTGAGATCAGGGTGGAAACATCCTTGGGTTCTGGCAAGAGCTTTCTTCCTGCCTTGCAGGCACTGTGTGCTCACATGGCCCTTCCTCAGTGTAGGTGTAGGGATCTCACTCTCTTCCTCTAAAGCCACTCACCCCATCACGAGGCCCCCACCCTCATGAACTCATCGAACTCCAATTACTTTTAAAAGGGCCCAACTCCAAATATCAGGGCATTGGGGATTAGGGCTTCAGCACTGGGGATTAGGGCTTCAGCACTGGGGATTAGGGCTTTATGATTTGGGGTGTGGGGGAACTCACAACCATTTATTCCATAAGACTTATGCATATAAATTTGAGACTTCAAATGCACACACTTGAGAGAGAGAAAGATGACAATTTTAAAATGGAAGATTCTGTCTGCTGACGGACTCAAGGGGCATATACCCCCAGTGTATGCATGATTTGGAAAACACAAATCTGCTGTTACCTCAGTGTGAGCACCTTGCTGTGTAAGTGCTAGTCTAGTATTTAAAGATATGAATTTTTCCTAAAACATATCCTTAGGGCAGTGCCAAGTATTTTATCTAATCAGAGAAATAGCCACCTGGTGCAAAACTGAAGGAAAAATTGGCTGTGCCCAACTCATTGAGGGGTTATTTGTTTTTCAAGGTCAATTCTGAGTGTTAAGTGTTTTTACCTTATGTGTAGACTTTCTAACATAATCCTCACAGAAGACATGCTATCTTTGTACAAACATCTCTCTTTAACCAGACCTGTTCTCAAGGATATAAGTTGATTATTTGAAAATTGGAACAAGTGATAAAGACACAGCTTTCAAGGTGACTACAAAGAATATGGACTCTGGGAAACTGGAAGATTTTACAGGGAGTTTATAAATTTGGCATCAGTTTGGAGAAAAGATTCATATAACAATTGATCAGACATCATTACAATCAAAGTGTTAGCAGAAGTAGAAGAAGATAAATGATGCCCTGATATTCATAATTACTCATTTTTACAGAGGAACAGGCAAGTGGTTTGGAGATTTCTATTTTGTTTTTGTTTTACTTTCATAGTTACCAAAAAGCTGAATTAATGACAAATATAATTAGACACTTTTACCAATTAGAAGACTTTATGTGATGCTGTGCTAATTTTATTAAAATTCTACATGTCAGTTAGTTTCCATGATTATACACTTGCTTATCTGAACTGATATTACCCAGCACCACTAGATAGCAAAAAGCATCCTTTGAAAACAAGCAACTTTGTCTTAGTTAGCCATATTTTGGTTAGTAAGAAAAAAAACAAACTCAAACTAGTTTAAACAAAAATAAGTAATTCTCTGGCTCATATGGTAAACTGGTCAAAATGGAGGTACAGCCAGATCCAAAGGTTCAAAAGTTATCTTTGGGCATTTTTCTCTCTTCACCCGTCTCTCTTCTCTTCTTTCCTCTATTTTGGCTTCATTTTTAAGCTGACTCTTTCAAAAAGACAGAAGACATTTCTCTCAGCAGCCCAGGCTCATGATGATAAAAGTCAGGGAGGCCCTTCCAAAAGCATTTCACTTACCCCAAAAGGATTCCTGACGGTCTCAGTGGGACCATGCCCCACTCCACTGCCAGAAAAACCGTTGTGTCTAGAAGGATGTGCCACCTGATTGGCCAGATCTGAGTGAAGGAAGTAGGACAGAAGTCATGTCACCACCTCTGGGCTTCCTTTCTTCCCCCGACCTTGGTGGAAAATAGGGGTAGTCACATACTAAACCACATGGACTAAACATGACTATTATAAAATGACAAAGGGATAGTTCTCCCACAGGATTTATGGAATGAAAAAAAGAACTGTGTTTGCTATAAGCTTCAAGATAAACTTTCAGAAGGGACATGTTGTGAAAAAATATTTGCAATACGCCTGACTGACAAATGGTTGACATGCCTAATAAACAGCTTCTAAAATAAAAAAGAACAAGGCCATCAACATAGAAAAATGAAGAGATATGAATATAGAATTCAAAAAAATAAAGTGCAAATGGCTTTTAAACATTTGAAAAGATGTTCAATCTTGCTCATAAGAGATGTGAATTACAACTACACTGAAATGCTGTTTCTCACCTATCAAATTGGAAAAAATCCATAAGTTTGAAAAGGGTATTGGCAAAGAGGAAATAGACACTGGTATGTACACACACACACACACACACACACACACACGTATATATGCAATATATGTACATACATACACGTGTGTGTGTATTTACATACATCTACTAGGGCAAGGAGCAAAAAGAATGGAGGGGACAAAAATGGGTGTTTTCTAGATTTGACTTTTGAATCACATGAATGTTTTACAGTTTTTTATATTATAAAACATAATCTTGAAATAGAAAGTTATTTTGATTCTAAAGTTTCATGGAAAGGCAAAACAGCCAGAATATCTAACACAATACTGAAGAAGAACAAAGTTGGAAGACTGACAACACCCAATTTCAAGACTTACTACTAAGCTATCATAATCAAGACAGCACAGTATTGACACACAGATCAATGGAACATAATAGAAAGCCCAGAAATAGACACACACAAATATAGCCAACTGATATTTGACAAAAGAGCAAAGGACAAAGATAATCTTTTCAACAAAAGATGCTAGAACTGGACGTGCATATACAAAAATCTGAATCTACACTCAGCCCTCCCGCCTTTTACAAAAAGTTAACTCAAAATGGATCACAGACCTAAACATAAAATGCAGTACCATAAAACTTTTGGACGAAACGAGAGAAATTCAATGTGATCTTAGGTTTGGCAATGAGTTTTTAGATACAACACCAAAATCATAATCCATGAAAGAGAAGACTGATACCTTAGACTTTATTACAGTTAAAATTTCTACTCTGTGAAAGACATTGTTTAAAAAAAAAAAATCAAAAGACAGTCCACAAGCTTGGAGAAAATATTTGCCAAACTATCTATGTGATAAACAAAAGGTGGCAAAGGTTGAAGAGCTGAAGCACAGAGGATTTTTACGGTGGTGAAACTATTTTGTAGGACACTGTGATGGTGGATAGATGCCATCTATTTATCAAAACCCACAGAACTTTATAGCATAGAGAGTGAACCTTAATGTACGTAAATTTCCAAAAATCATTTAGGAAGTTGGGGGATCCCAGGAAACAATACGTTCTGTGACAAGAGAATCTAATTGTATTACAAATATATGAAACCTCACTAAAGGGAACTGGGGGGAAAGGTGTTGTCTATAAGACTAAGCATCAAAGGAACTGCACATAAAGGACTATACTCTAGTTGATAAAGTTGTCTCCCAAGAGACTGTGGGTTAATTCTGATACAACTACACATGTATACAGAACAGAACAATTAGGTAAGTGGATGGTGGATGTTAGGAGGCAAGTTGCTCACTGTTAGAGTGAGATAAGCAAGGGGTGAGGACTAGAATCAACCATGTGAAAACAGAATTGGAGAGACCAGTATAAACTCATGTTCAGATTAATATAGGTGCAGATGGTTACATGAAGAAATATTCAGTTACATGTATATATACAGCAAATATATATATATATATATATAAATATATATAAATATATATATTTGCTCCGTTAGCTAAGGGATCTAGAAGAAACACTACCAGAATAGCAAAGAGCACACCTAGCACCCAGACTGTGGTTTTTAATACCACTCTCCAATAAAAGGAACCAGAACTCTTTGGAGAAATGGCTGAACCCAGAATTGGGACAGGAAATACATGAGCCTAAAGAATTGTGTAGTAAGGAAGTGCTAAAAAAAAAAAAATAAAAACTTGATGGAGGTGCGTCAAAGGGACATAGGAGCCAACAGAAATAACTCCCAATAGCCAAAGCTAAAAAAATTTGAGCAAGAAATATATAAAATAATAGTATTGGATTATAATCCTAAGTATAAAATAAATATTCATGAATCTATATAGATATAAAAAAATTAACTGAAAAATTAGTAAATGGGGGAGAAGAGACAAATATGTTAAAATATTTATTTACTAATTTTAAAATAGCAATGACTCCATCATGTTAACATAACTAGCGTATTTTTACGAAAAATAACTATTTTTCAAAAACAAAAACAATTGAGAAGATTGGATTGTTTTACATTCTTGCAAGTCTCCTTAATATCTGGCTCTGTAGAAAATAACTTGATTCTCCCACCTGTTTCTGCATCCAATCTGTTGTGATACCCCCTGTCAAACAGATTCTGGAAAACTCCACCGTCCACTTGTGAGGGAATGAGAATTTAAAAGGCAACTTACATCTTCGTATTATTGTAAAAACAGTCTAGATCCCATATGTCCCTTGAAAGTGTCTCAGAGACACCCTGCCATGTGTCCCCAGACCACACTTTGAGAACTGCTGCTCTAGAACTATCAGTTTACAAGATATACAGAGGAATATATTAAATGACACCACAGAGAAAGTGTCAGCAAAGTACAGAATATGGGCACCTATAGGACAAAACAATTATGGATAAAATGATGCAACACTCAGGACTTGCTTCAAAATAATCCAATGCAAAGGAGGACAGAAAGGGAGGGGGAGCCAAGGTTGGGTCATGAGGTCACAAATCTCACTGCACTATTTTCCCTAATTTTCCATGTTTCAATTTTTTTCATAATAAAAAAAGAAAGAAACGAGATGTTGCCTCCAGATATGCCCACTGAAACTTGGTGCTCAGGGGGCCAGATGCTTTCTTGAAGTCTCCAAATGCAATTCGACATGAGAGCTGAGGCAGTTCAACAGCCCACAAAACAGCCACTAACTCAGAAATAACAATTCAAGGAGACATAAGAGAGCTTTTGCCAATTTCTGCATACAGAAAGCAGGCTGAATTATGTTCAATGAGCTTTTTTTCAGATTGTGTTTATGACAATAGGCACTCTAAGCATTTCTGCTCTGGGCTACAGTCCAGGAGGTGGGACCTGTGTGGGGCCGTATGAATGTAGGTGCATGGAGAGAAGTGGGCTACGGATGCCATGACGGGGTCCCTCCTTGTGTAAATTCTGGGAAGCACTGGATTATCAGAACATTTTGTGATGCCCCTGCCAAATCAAAAATTATAGATTTAAAAATTTTATATGATGAAAACTACCACAATCTTTTACTCAAGTGACAGACTTGAAAACGGTATTAAAACATGTGTAACAAATGGTTAATGTTCAACCTATAGAAGGTATTTATCATGGTCCACATTAAGTGCTGTGGACTGAACTGTGTCTCCCCAAAATTCATATATTGAAGGGCTAATACACAATGTGACTGTATTTGGAGATAGGGCCTATAAGGAGGTAATGAAAGTTACATGAGGTCGTAAAGGTGGGGTCCTGATCCAGTAGACTAAGTGTCCTTATAAGAAGAGACACCAAAGAGCTCCCTCTCTGTGTGCACTCAAGAAAGGCTAAGTGACAGTGTGCAATCCAGGAAGAGGGCTCTCACCAGAAATCAAACCCTCCTGTGCCTCAGTCTGGGCTTCCCGCCTCCAGAACTGTGAGAGGTATATTCCTGTGGTTTGAACCACAGGAAATATAGGATTCTGTATGGCCGTCTGAGCAAGCTAATACACTAAGAAATACTATGCAGCAATTAAAATACGTTCATGACATATCATTAAAGCAAAAAAACACCTCACAGACAATATGCTAAGTATGATCCCATATATGTAAAGAGCCAACAGAAACTAAACAATAAAAACACTATATATGTGTGCATATGTATCTTACATGGGTCTGGATGATTCTGTGAGCAATGAGTACACTTTCCCCCAAACTCCTTTTTGCGCCATCACCCCACCCCACTGCATATGTATCTTACATGGGTCTGGATGATTCTGTGAGCAATGAGTACACTTTCCCCCAAACTCCTTTTTGCGCCATCACCCCACTCCATTGCTATCAAAGTAAAGATATCACTACAGACCTGCAGATAGAAAAAGACATCGAATTCCTGACATGACAGTTTTTTTTAAAGTTGAGATCCATGTGTGCAATACTTGCAAAACCATTTTTTGTTGGCTTTCGATCCCAGAAAACGTGGGTGGGCAGGACACCTCTCCCTGGGTAGAAGAACAAGGAAGGAAAACAAGAGTACAACAAACCAGTCACACCTCCGAGGGCCCTGTACTCTGCTCTCTCCCCCAAGGTTAACTTCAAGGGTATGGGAGAAATCGAACCCTCTGATAAGTACAGGGTTTGAGAACAGAAATGCCTGCTTCCTGCTTTTCCTCTGTATTGGGGTGAGCACTTCCAAAGGAGGTTCTCACTTGATCAAGGAAAGAGGGAGCTTGAACAGGGATGACTGTATGGGGAGGGGGTGTGTGAGAGGGAAATGCAGCCCCACCTAGTTCCCCATACCTTGAAGAACTGTTCCTCATCAGCACAGAAGGAAGAAAGTCTATATACCTGAAGGGCTCTTGTATAGACCAGCAGATAGTGACATAAACAGTACAGCCAAGGACCAAATGGGACTGCCAGCACCTTACTGCATGCCCAGGGAGCCAGGAACCAGGGAGGATGATCCATGCATGCCCTAGAAAATTCTATGGTGAACATACCCCTTGGAGTCCAGCTGTTTTTTCACTCTAGAAACCATGACTCTCCTTCAATTCCTAGCATTTAGACATAAGGAACTTGAACTATCAGGACTTAAACTTGGAAGAAGAGTTTTGCTAGGATTGACTATAATCATGTTTTCTGTCATTAAATAAAATGGGAGATGTGTGTGTGTGTGTGTGTGTGTGTGTGTAAACATTGCTAAACAACTAGAAACGGTAGTTCTTTGGGGGTCAGAGTAGGATTTGGAGAACACATGAAAGAAAAGAATCTCACTTTTCACCCCATTTGTACTTCTATAAATTGTTCCTGTTTTTCATATTGAGCCCGGTTACTTTTGTGGTAAAGGTTTTTGGCTTGTAAGAAATAACGATGAGGGCGCCTGGGTGGCTCAGTCGGTTAAGCGACTGCCTTCGGCTCAGGTCATGATCCTGGAGTCCCGGGATCGAGTCCCACATCGGGCTCCCTGCTTAGTGGGGAGTCTGCTTCTCCCTCTGACCCTCCCCCCTCTCATTCTCTCTCTCTCTGTCATTCTCTCTCTCTCAAAAAATAAATTAAAAAAAAAAAAAGAAATAACGATGAAAGCCAAAGGTTCCCCCAAACACTTCTAGGGATGACCGGTGGGGCATCTGCCATCGTGCATTTACCGTGGGACACTATGGCTTCATTGTAAACATGGTGTCAGGGAAGAGTAACAGGGAGGCTCGGATGACTTGTCATGTCACAAAGAATAAAAGGTGTAACTGCGACAAAACATTAAAGAACTGTCAAAAGTAGCTGGCAAGAGCTATAGAGGGTGTAAAGCATGTCACAGCACTGCCTTTTCTGCCACCCTCCAAAGACAACTTTTTCATGAAAACAGAAAACATACTAATAAGTATGGCTGCAGAGTACCACTGAAGTCTACAAAGACATTCTCCTAAATTCAAGTTCCACCTCTATCCCCTCCAAAAATTAGTCCTATTTCAACCACCATATGCTTTTTATCCTTTTTATATTTATCAATACATGTAGACAACTATGTTTCTAAAAATTCCATAGAGCTGGGGCGATTTCATTACCCTGAATTCAACGTTTGCCTATGGCACAGCCCTCAGAAACATGCATCTCAAATCGGCAAATGTTTATTGGGCACCTGTGAGATCCAGTCTTGGTGCCAGAGGTGCAGAGATGAATAAGACCCAGCTCCTGTCATGGGGTATTTACAGTCTTAGAGGAAAGACAGATAGGTAAGCAGCTAATAATGATATAAGGCAAGATAAAGGGCCACTAATAATTACAAGAAAGTGGCTGGGGGGGAGTACATGGGATTGAGCATTTAATTCTACATGGGTGTTCGGGCTGGCCATCAGAGACCAGTGAGGATGGAGCAGGTAGAGAAGGGGCAAGGGCAGTCAAGACTAAGGGAACAGCATGAACAAAAGTGAGGAAGCATGAAAGGAAGGCTGAGGTCCTTCCACGTCCCAGTGCCAGATCTCTAAGAAAAAGCATTCACTAGACTATCCACTGAGACTATTCATCATGTACATTCCATATTCACTTTCCTCCTATAGCCAGAGGCCAAGTAGACAGAACTAGGCTAAAATGACTAGAAAGAGAAAGCAAAGGAGAAATGTGCTCAGCAAATGTGGGTTCCTTGAAAGGGAAAGGTACTCATACATCATGCAGGGGCAACGTGGGAGGCTCTTACACAAGGCTTTGTGAAACTGAATGTGGTTTCCCCAGTTCACCTGAAAAGTGCTACAACAGAGCATGTAACAAGACTGGAGCTTGCAAAGTGAGCAGGTAGACATTTTCCTGTTTGCTTAAAAATTCTTCAAATTGGGCTCCAGCTGAACATAAATCATAATTTCAAGTAGCCAGCTGTGATGCATTTAGACCAATTCTTTTGATGTCTTCATCTGTTGTGAGCCATCATAGCTTGTGGAGTAGCAGCGCCCTCTATTGGAAAGGAGGTCTCTTGAATGCCCATGACTACCAGGAAAACCTTCCCAATTTGCAAATAAAAGGGGTAGCAGCTCTCTATGATTCGTCCAACGATTCACCAGTGACGAGATTTTCTTATCCACTGTATCTGGTATTATAAATACAAAGTCCGTTTTTTTCTACAGAAATAAGTATTGCACAATGGTTATTTCTTTATATTAACTATTAAATTTTAGTTCATTACCTTCTGACTTTCTTTTCTTTTTTTAATTTTATTTTATTATGTTATGTTAATCACCATACAGTACCTCATTAGTTTTTGATGTAGTGTTCCATGATTCACCGTTTGCATATAACACCCAGTGCTCCATGCCTTCTACTTTCTTAAAAACTAATATACATGATCATTGACAATACTCCATGAGATGAAGGTAGGATTCCTCAAAGTACATAAAAGAGAAAACTAGGTGCTGTAAAGCATAAAAAATTGTCTTACTGAAATTTTCAAAGCTCATCAAAATAATGTCTTTTAAAACTCTACAGTTCCATATACACAAAAAAATTAAGTTGCTACTTTGTTTCATTCACCTGTTCAACAACATTTTTCACAAGTCTATTTTGTCATCGACACAAAATTTACAAAATAAATAGGGCATTGTCATGGATCTCACACAAGGGGAAAAGAATAAGCCAGCCAACCCTTACAAGACAATGTGACAGGTACTGCAGTAGAGATACGCACAGTAGAAAAGTAGAGCTCCTAACTCAGTCCTCAAGATAGGTGTTCATATACAGAAAGGTGGTAATGCTTGTGTTATAACCTTAAGACTAGCTAGGGAAAAAAAAAAAAAAAGACTAGCTAGGAATCAACCACGCAGAAGACCAGAGAAAACAGTTTCCCAGAAATACCTAAGAGGGGGTACGAAGGCATAGAGACATAAAAGAGACTAGGGTCTTAAGGGACCACTGGGTTCATAAATATTACAGAGGTCCAGGTTGCTACCATACAGGCAATGCTGAGAGGTAAGGCTGGGAGTGGGGGGTGACCCTGAATCACAGGAACTGAAAGGATATTACAGGTCATCTAGCTTTAGATTCCATAACACTTCCAGTAACCTAACACCGACCCCCCCGTATGGCTATACTGGCTCTCATTTTGCACCCTGTGGTCTCAGTATAAGAGTAATCCCCCTCTCATTTGTGGAACTAAAATCAATTCACCTCTTTTTGGGATGAAACACGAAGTACTGAAGAATTGACTAAATACTATGTTTTCACCAATAAATATAATCAGCACTAAGCTCAGGTTGAGTGAGAATATCCAGGGTTAAGATGGTCCCTTTGTAGCATCTGTGAGCCATAATAAATAACCAAGTCTCTGAATTTATCCTGACTCTAAAGAAGACACTTCCAACAGCAGGGCCCTTCATGGCTTTTGTAAACGCCAGAAGACTTCTGAGTGCAAGTGAAAAGGAACAGCTCTCTTTAATCCCCAAGATCATTGCCTAAAGCTCCCTGTGTACCTCCCTGGAGAACCTCCATTCTCATCAGGCGGAGCACTGCTGATATCCATTCTCCCTACAGACTGTGGAAGCAATTACTAAGTGCAGTTGTGATTCTACTGATAGGATAGTTTGCAGTACAAGGAAACAAAATCAACCATGTTAATTTCAGCTGAGCAAGTTGGTGGGGGGTGGAGCTGTGGTACTTGCCAAACAGAGAAATTGGAGCTCCTTGGAGAAAGCAATTTAATTTGCAACTCTAATTGCAAGCTGAAATTAAAAATAATGGAAGGCACAAAGCAATTGCATACAAAAGTCCAGGTAATGTCAGTGAAAAAAAAGAAAGCATCCTTCAAAAGGCAACTGCACCTCTCAACCTGCTTTCTCCTATAAATCTGACAATAGTTTCTACATTTGCCACTATTTAATCGGCAAGAGGTTAAAGCAGGCAATGCAATTAAACCTGGGAGTGAAACAGAGGCAGAACTCCCTCTTTCATATTGTGTACATGGTACAAGATGAAATGAACTAGGAGGGGGAAGTAAGGGAAAAAGAAGAGGTACAGACATCCAGAAGAAGCAGTCAATAGGAACAAAAAACAAAGCCACGAGAGCAAGTGAAGGCATGAGAGTCTTTACAAGAGCACAAGAGGCAGTTCATCTCAGGGGCTTAAGAGCTAAAGACCCAGGCTTGCGAATCAGACCTGAAGTCAAATACTAGCTCTACCCTTTCGAGCTGACTGACCTGAGGCCAATTATTTAAGCACCAAAAAGTTCAATTTCCCCACATGCACAATGGTACAGGCTTATTAAAAACACCAAATCAGATACAATGAACATATGGCCTTCAAAGAGTGTCTCACACATAACAAGCATTCGGTGAGTTTAAGCTTGAAGAAAGAATGCCTGGCATACATCAAATAAGCAATAATTGTTTGCTGGGTCAAGGCATAAAGAAGAAAAATTGAATTCTTTTGTGTTTGAAAAACAGAGCGGCCAATAACACCATGGGTTGTTGGTAATTACAGAGTGAAGTTATGACATGGCCCTAAAGGAGGTCACAGAATTCCCCACCTTCATAAGAGTTACCATTACAATGGACCCATCTTATTTTACTTATTTTTTTTAAGTAAGCCCCACGCCCAGCATGGAGCCCAACATGGGGCTCAAACTCACGACCCTGAGATCAAGACCTGAGTTGAGATCAAGAGTCAGATGCTTAACTGACTGAGCCACCCAGGGGAACCCCACAGAATAGCCCCATTTTAATTTTATACCACTAATGCCTGAATTTATTGATGAATTATACAGTATCTTTCTTTTTTTTTAAGATTTTATTTATTTATGAGAGATAGAGAGCACGAGAGGGAAGAGGGTCAGAGGGAGAAGCAGACTCCCTGCTGAGCAGAGAGCCCGATGCGGGACTCGATCCCAAGACTCCAGGATCATGACCTGAGCTGAAGACAGTCGCTTAACCAACTGAGCCACCCAGGCACCCCAGTATTTCTTTCTTAATCGTAAGTTTTTTAGAGTGGGAGAAGTCTTTAAAAACTGAAAAATCAGTGCAATTTTATAGTATATCAATAATACCTCAATAAAGTTATTTAAAAAAAAAAAACAGGACATGACAGACTTGGGGCCAGAGAAGCTATAATGATTTTGATCAAAATCCTATTATCAGAATAGCTGGGGACACTGGTTAAGTTCATTGACTCTAGTTATAGACTGAATTGGGTCCACACCCCCCCCCAATTCATCCATTGAAGCCCTAATCCCCATTGTGACTGTATTTGGAAATCGGGCCCTTAAGAAGGGAATTCAGATTAAATGAGGTCATAACTGTGGACACCAGCCCTTATGGGAAGAGAAAGATCGCACACACACAGAGAAGACCACATGAGGACATAGTGAGAAGGTGGTCATGTGCAAATCAAGGACAGAGGCCACGGAAGAAATGTACCCTTACACCTTGATCCTGATTCCTCCAGCAATGTAAGAAAATAAATCTCTGTTGTTTCAGTGACCCACTCTACGGTATTGTGTGTTAATGCATCCTTGGCAAGCTAATACACTACAATGCCCCCAGACAAAAGTGGGTCTAAATCCAGTCTCAACCACTTGCTAATGGAGTGACTCGGGGCAAAGTATGAAGCCACTTTGGGCCTCCATCCCCTCATTGATGAATAAGAGATGATGTCACTGTCTACTACACATCATTATTTTGGCTATTAAGGGAGAGGATGCATTTAAAGATCTTAGCACGATGCCAGGCTTGTAGGAAGCCCCTGATAAGTATTAACTTTAATGATGATTTTCATGATTCTGAATCACTAACACAACTTAAGATTCCATTTCAGGGCTTTTCTCACTCAAGCATCTAATACTTTTGTATGAAATTTTACCCCTAGGGTTATGTGTCACCCACAGTTTTTTCCTAAACCAATAATTTTTTTTTAAAGGAAGATGATGATAAATGACAAGGTAGAGAAATTGCTACTCTGGCTTCTAAATCTTCCATTCAGTTTCCTCCAAAGTGGACTCCTGAACAGGTTATGAGTCAGCTTACCAAAACCAGGTGTCTTTAATTCACCTGTTAGCAGCTCCTTTGAGGCCCGAGAAGGTGTATATTCTCCCTGCTTTCTTCTTATTTATTATTCCCTGGAAATACCTATGGCCATCACTCTCTGAAAAGGACTTCAATGTGTCTGGGGGAAAATCCCTAGTAAAGGCTTTGGGATGAGAAAAGTCTGGTGCAATTTAGGGGTATCAAACATCAGGTACCTACAAAACAGTATTAGAGAGAATAATACCTATAGCAGGTTTCAGGAAAAAAAAAAAAAAAAAGCTCTTCTAAAAGTTCATGCATTTTCAAAAACTCAACCTCCTTGAACATGGAACAACGGGGTGGGGGGGCAGTGTTTGCTAGGCTACAGGCTCAAAGGTCCATGAATGCCAAAGGAATCCATTGCATTACCTAGATATTTATTGCCAGTGCTAAGGGAAGGATATGGTTCACCCACCCCCAGGACCAGGGGATTTTCATCTCCTTTGAACAGTTCAGAGACTTCCTTCACCCCTAAATTACTTTGAAAGAGGAGAATGAGAAATGACTTGATCATTCCCTTCAAGTGGCACTTCAAAAATAGTGGCCAGGTCTTCCAGCTTTCCATTGTGGACAGAACTAAAAAACATAAAAAAATAAATAAATAAAACAGTTCACATCAACTCCCTTCCTGGTAGGGAGAGTTCTTTTATACCAGAAGAGGCTGGGGTGGGGAAAGGAGGGGTTGTTCATCAGACTCATTTAGTTGAGAGATGACATCAAAACATTTTCTATATGCATCTACCATGGACTTTTTTTTTTTTAAGATTTTACGTATTTTAGAGGGGGAGAAGAGCAGAAAGGGGAAGGAGAGGAAGAGAGAGAGTCTCGAGCAGACTCAGCGCTTAGCACAGAGCCCACGGGGGGGCTCAATCTCACAACCCTGAAATCATGACCTGAGCTGAAACCAAGAGTCAGATGCTCAACTGACTGAGCCACCCAGATGCCCCAACCATGGACATTTTCTTGTAGAAAACTCAAAAGTATCTTCTTTACACAGATATTGCTTTGGTTTATTTCAGAAACATACATGTCAAGGAGTTCAGTTCACATTCAATTTCTCATTTCATCTCTATAGCCAATGGGGTAGAATGTGAAGGGTAACAGAAAGAATGGGTGTTGAGTCAAACCACTCTGGGTCTAAATTTCAGATTTACCTCCACCTGCTAACCCCCCTCTACTCATCTAAATGAGGATAAGAACACACCCCTTGCAAAATTACTGTACATAAGATGCCCGACAAGTAATGGAACCCAACATATGGGAAGCTAGACCTTGCTATTACTGTTGTTTGCATGACCACGGTGCCTAGAAATAGGCACAGAGAAACGAAGGAAGCTTCATGAGGTTGCAACATCAATAAAGTGATGAATCCAGATATGGCAGAGGCTGCTAAGTGTCTATTACTGCTTAACCAGTCTCTCCCTCTCAGTAACACGTTACTAAGATTATTCAGAGAGGCAATCTGCCCAACTAAAAGATCATCTCATATTATCCAGCCTCTCTTTTAGCTACAGAGAGCCAGTGAAATGCAAACATGAGATTTTAGACACAGGAAATCTCCTTAAGAGAACAGATAGTTGGCACAGTACCTGTCTGGACCGTAGACATGATGGCTGAAGGCTTGAAGCAGGCACAATAGAACAGGAGGTTGCTTGGAGAATGAACGTCATGTACCAGGGATAGTGAAGTTCCCAGATACAGGACTCTGGGTCACTGATGACCTTGAAGATGCCACACAGCCTTGGTGTGCCCACATTTGAATGCATTTTTTTATTTAGATTCAATTAGCCAAGGTACAGTACATCATTAGTTTTAGATATAATGTTCATTTGAATGCATTTTATGTGAAAGAATAATCTCTTAGTGTTTAAAATAATGTTATTTCTGTTTTCTGTTATTAGCAGCTAAATACAATTCCTAAATGATATATATTAGGTCTTTCTGACTCGAAAGCCAGGGAAAGCATGTAAGGTAACCTGCTAACCCTGCATCTTGGAAATCAACTGCAGGCAAACGGGGATGGTTAGTTACCTAAGAAGCATGTTTCCTCCCCGAAGAGCATATCAAAACATATTTTGAAATCTCCTCTTACACTTTTTCTCACTGAACAGGAAAATAAATTTCTTGGTTGAGTCCAAATCAACAGATACTATCTGAGCACCTGTATGCAAAATAGTACAGGGGAAACAGACAAGGCCCAGGTCCTGCACTGAGGCTCCTACAGTCTGATTATGATCATTCATTCATTCATGGGTCCCTGTGGTCTAGTTCATTCATTCAGCCAGTGAGCATAGATATTTAAGAAGGCCTTCTAAATACCAGGCATGGCAACAGCAAGACATAAACGTCATTCTCTCTCTCATGGAGTCTGCATTGTGGTTGAAGGAGAGAGATAAGAAATAAGTGAATAAATGAACAACAGAACTTCACTTAGGGGTCTTCAGATAAAGTTCCTGACATGGAGCAGAAAGGGAGATCTATCTGAACAGGTGATATGTAGACTGAGAGCTGCATGCCAAGAAAGACCCAGTCATTCAAACGGAGTACAGCAAATGTAAAGACGTGAGCCAGAGGGAAATCTGGCTGATTAGGATCAGAAAGAAAGCCCAAGGAGGGAGGAATGTATGGAGCAAGGCTGGGAATAGTAAGAGAGAAGTCAGAGAGATAGAAGGGTTGGAGTCTGTCAGATCTTATAGACCATGACAGCAGATTTAGATTTTATTGTAAGTGCAATAAGAAAAATAGGAAGTCATTGGAAGATTCTAAAGCAGAGAAGATTTATGTTAATAAAAGATCACTCCAACTGCTGGATGGAAAATGAATAATGAGGGCTGAAAGAGTAGTCCCAGGGAGTCCATCCAGTTGGCAGCCCAATGCCGTAATCCAGTGAAGAAACAAAGATGGTGGGCATGGTGGAGCAGCACCCAACCCGGAGAGCGACAGGCAGGTCTGGGGTACATTTTAGAGCTAGAGTCACTTGACTGGCTAATGCATGGCATTTTACACGAGCAGCAAGATTCACCTTTTCAGTGGAGCTTCCCTTATCCCTTTTTTTTTTTTTTTTGAAGTACAGTTGACACATAACACTACATTAGTTTCAGGTGTACGACATACTGATTCAACTTCTCTGTACGTGATGCTGTCTCACCACAAGTGTAGCTACCATCTGTCACCCTACAACGTTATTACAGTATCACCGACTACATTCCCTATGCTGTACCTCTCAGCTCTGTGACTTTTTCATTCCATAACTGGAAGCCTGTACCTCCCACTCTCCTTCCCCCATTCTGCCCATCTCCCTGCCCCCCCTCCCCTCTGGTAATCACCAGTTTGTTCTCTGTATTTATAGATCTGTTCACTGGAGCTTCCCTCAACATTTACTGTTATTTTAAAAAATCAAGTATCTGAGCAATAATTTACTTGCTTTCCTTGATCCAGTAAGACCCCCCCCAAAAATCAAT
The DNA here is from genome assembly GCF_003265705.2 of Callorhinus ursinus. Lineage (NCBI taxonomy): Eukaryota > Metazoa > Chordata > Mammalia > Carnivora > Otariidae > Callorhinus > Callorhinus ursinus. The sequence goes on from NW_027397065.1 coordinate 46,390,772, forward strand.
GTACAAAATAATATCCACTGTATGAACAGCCAACACCTTGCACCTCTCTGACATGTTTCTAGCAACTTCAACATTCTTCTGCTTTTTATATCATTTCACCTTAAAATCCTAGCACCCTATGTTAATGAAGAATCAGGAGCACACATCTAATCCAAAGACCCCTTAGACCAAGCAATTGTTTCACAGTCAAATGTTAATTCTGAATAAATTAGAAAACACCACCAGGTTAGTGTAGCACAGTGCACCATTTACCCACTGAGCACATGTTCTCGCCTTGCCTCTATTTTTAGGTCTGGAACAACTAGTTCACAGGAGCAAAGAGATGAAGTCACTGTTTAGGAAACTCTCCTTGCTGCTTAGCTGCTAATGCATTTTACAAGTTCCCTAAGACTAGAGGAGCTTGGCTTTTCTTTCTCTGCGCTTTCTTAGCTTCCTGCCCCTTCTGTCTCTTCTCCTTCTTCACAGAAGTTCATTAAGCATCATGAGTGGCTGGGAATGGAATCATAGAGATCATAGGATGTCATGGTGCAACTGGATACAAACTCTGACATAGGCTCTCATTGATGAAATACTCATGTGGGAAAGAAAGAAAGAAAGAGAGAGAGAGAAGAGGAAGGGAAGGAGGGAGGGAGGGAGGAAGGGGGAAAGAAAGAAGGAAAAAGAGTTCGGCACTATGCCTAGTACATTATCAGTGCTAAAGAAATGAAGGCAGAAATTATCTTTTTTTTTTTTTTCCAAAAACTGTCTTTAACCCTGTAATGGCCATGGGCCACGGGCCTGGAGCTGTGCTACCACCTTTCCTACATGTGATTGGTTTTTAATCTACACAGCAAATCTAGAGTAGGTACAGTCCTCTAATTTATACAGATAAGGAAGCCGAGGCTCAATGACACCAGGCAATTTGTTGACCGCAACCTATATTAGTAAGTAGCAGCCCTGCAACTCAAAGCAAGATCCTAACAACTCCAAAGCCTATGCACTTTCGCTCTCTCAGGCTCCCCTCCACTCAACATAACAGAGAGATGAACGTGGGCCTGAAGATGTGGGTGCAAGTCTTAACAGCTCACCACTTAAGAGACTGTGGATTAAATAACCCAATTTCCCAGGGCCTCAGCTTCAGTGTCCTTATGGGGCTTAGGGAAAGAGACTAATGCATGTGAAGGTATTTTATAAACTATAAATTTTATGACAAATCATTATAAATCTTAAAAACAAAAGTCAAACAAGCAAAGATGGTGCATATAAAATAAACTGAACTTATTTTCCCTACAAGCAACTTGCCTCTTAAGAATAAGTATTTTCCCATGGGGCGCCTGGGTGGCTCAGTCGTTAAGCCTCTGCCTTCTGCTCAGGTCATGATCCCAGGACCCTGGGATGGAGCCCCGCATCAGGCTCCCTGCTCCACGGGAAGCCTGCTTCTCCCTCTCCCACTCCCCCTGCTTGTGTTCCCTCTCTCTCTGTGTCTCTCTCTGTCAAATAAATAAAATCTTTAAAAAAAAATAATTAAGTATTTTTCCAAGTAAAAATTTTACTAATGGGAGATTTGATACTGATTAAATCCACTGGTATTGGAAAGCTTTCAACCTATCATAATAAAGATAATAACAATAATGTCACATTTATTGAGTGCTTGGCCTTTGCAAGATTCTAAGTGTTAGCTCATTAATTCTCCAAAATCTCTGTTTCTATAGTTCCCATTTTACAAAGAAGCAAACAGGGACACAGACTTGAAGTAACTGGTCAAGTGAAACGTTAGGCTGTGAATCCAGACAGCCTCGCTCCCCTGGCCACATTTAGTTACAATGCAGGACTATAGTGCACACTGAAAATCCAGTGCACTAAATCTTCAAAAAATCTGAGTGGGTTTTTTTGTTTGTTTTGTTTTGTTTTTTCTTTTCTTTTTTACAGAAGTTATCAATTCTTGAACAGGAGACACCACACCAGTGTCTCTGGTGACTGTTAAAATACTTCCAGGCAAGTTTAGCAAGAATGGAAATATTCAAGATTAATACTTCGACGGCCTATCACCGGCTTCCCTTGGCAGCTTAAACCATTCCTAATCGGACTTTTCATCAGTCCCGGTGACTCTCGACAGGCTAATGATTTCCTCCCCCCGGAGAGTTTCAGTCCGTTCCACCTGTCCTGGTGTGGTAATCTGGGATTAGAAAAGGAAGATCAACTATGAATTCTCAGCTGAGGAGTTCCGAACTCCCAGGTGGAAAGGGTCAGATACAGGCAAACTGGTAATAATGATGCCCTAAGGAACGAGGACCAGGTACTGCTTTCTCTAGTGGACAAGGCCAGTGTTTCCAGCCACTGCTCACGTTTGTTAATTTAGAGCAAAAAATGTGCAGCTCGCTACCAGAAAAGATCCTGCCTCTCCACTGGGCACCTTACTTTCGTCCAGAACCCTGTGCTAACATCCATTGTATCGCAAGGGAGCCACATCATATGCCATTTAGCTCGTGGGTTGATTCCCTAACTTTGGAGAAAGAGGAGACAGATGGCCAAGCGCTTGCCCATGACTGCTACTCAGAGTTATTTAGCAGGACGACAACGAGAGACAGGAAGCAGGGGGCAATCTCTCCTCTGTAAGTTTTCAAAGGACAGTGTGTTTTTGAATGCGATCAAGCAAGTTTGATATTTAGATCAATTAATATTTAGTAAACATCTACTATGTGCCAGTCCCTGAGCTAGAGGCTTTCCTATGTATTATTTTATGCAATGCCCAGAAGAACCAATAAAAATATCAATGTGCATTCAAGTTACAGAAACTGAATATTAAAACATAATGGATCAAATCATGCAGTTGAGCAGAAACACTTTAGAATTCTGCATCCATCTCTCACTCAGTGCTAGGGATTATCCAGACAACTGCCTATAGATTTTTTTCTTTGTTCCATTATTTAATCTAGTTTAGTATTTCTCAAACCTCAGTGTGCAAAATAATCATTGTCCAGGGTTATAGACACCATATCTTATTTACTGTGCTTCATGGTCAATTTCAGGACATTTCAAGGTTATTTTCAGGGCCTCTGCATAAACTCCAGCAGGTTGAAACCTGTGAGGGCATGGTAAGGGGGGCTGAAGCCCAGCCTGTTTCCTACTGATTCAGCTGGGAGCAAGAGGTACTTTTTTTGCAATTCAGGTATTCAGGGGCCACTTTAGAAGTTGACTTTATAAATTTAAATAGTTAGATCTAAGTCCACTGCTCCTTTATTTTTATTTTTATTTTATATTTTTAGTTTTTATTTTATTTTATTTTACTGTCTCACTGCTCCTTTATTTTTATACCTCTCCCCCCTCACTGGAATGTGAGCTTCAAGGCCCAGGGGCCCTATTTAATCATTTCTGCATTTCTAGCATCTTATTCAGTGTCTGGAACATAATAGATTCTTCCTAAAGAATGGTTAAGATATGAGACACTTAAATAAAATTAACTTAATTATTATTTCCTTAAATAATCATTGAGGGAAAATAATTTAAACTTAGCCAGCATCCAATGATAGAACATTATAATATGTATTATATGTCAGGCATGTGGTAATCATCATACAGTCCTCACAAAAACCCTATGATATAGGCATTATCATTACTATTTTAGCCCATTTCTAGCTGAAGAACAAAAATATATTTAAATATGTTTATTTTACATATTTAACAATATTAATATATTTAACAGTATTAAAATTATAGTAAGATCTTGCCTTTTTTCCTGAAATATTTAATAAATACTGTTCCTTGTCATTACATAGCCTTTTGAATTATAACTTTTTTATTATTCTACAAAATAAATATCCTATCACATCAGAGTTGTATTCTAATGCATTAAAGCATTCTCCTATGGCTGGACATTTCGACTCTATCTAATTGTCACTGTTAAAAATAACTTTCAATGACTATTTTAGTGTATAAGCCTTTGCCTTAATCCCTGATTATTAACTTAGAACAGAGTCTTCGGTGTGGGGGGTGGGGGGTGAAAAGAACTGGGTCTTTGAAATGAGTTTCTAGAGACTCAGGACACAGCTTTGTTTTCTTAAAATTTACCTTGTATGTTTTTTCTGCTTAAAAGTGATAGATTTAGTTTCAGCTTTGTGCCGGGTCATATACTCAATTGTTCTATTGCCTTTTCTGGCTTTTGCTTTAGACGGATATTTCTATTACTATCACCACCACTACCATGAAAAGCTAAGATTTACGGAGTCCTCACGTGGGGCTGGGCTCAGCAATTTGCATGCACTATCCTATTTAAGTTTTACAAGCCTCTGGGGCCAGTGTGGATGTTAATCCCATTTTGTCCATGACGTACAAATGTTAAGAATAAAGCTAGGAACTGAAGCTTTGGTCTGTTTGTTGTCAAAGCTGTGATCTTGACCACTCAACCTTTTAACAGAGGAAATTCACAAGTAGTGGTCACTTGAAGTATAACTACTAAGGCAGCTATAATTACAACCCTTTTATCTTTATGGCAGTTTATAGGACACAAAGCACATCCACATGAAATTATTTTAACTGATGACCAAAATCACCTCTCAATGTTGAGGACGAGACCTTTCTTTCCATTCTGGCCTATCTGTGATAGGCTGAAGAGCCAAATGCAGAGAAAACTAAAGCAAAGTTGTATTTCCCAGAGATTCTAGGCCAAAACTGTTACCCGGAGGGAACTGGCAAAAGATTAGGACTTTGATTACAGCTTGACCTTTCAAAGAGCAGTGCTGGGAGATGCAGGAAGGAGCCATGGCCCCTGACTAGGACCCAGAAACTGCAAAAACAACAACCCATGATGCTCATTCCCACAGCCGAAATGCTTGGCCATTCTGGCCTTGTTCAAAATGACAACCAAGTCCAGGCCATTGCAGATCGAAGTGAAGTCAATGCAGGCTACAGTTGTAAAACTATGATTCCACATTGTAAAATACAGTTCAGGTAAGGGAAAGACTGATGTTGTCTTGATCAGTTGTAATTATACTCCTGACGGCGACATTCCTGAGCAAAATGCTCAAGTCACAAGAGCATCCTTTGCACATCTGTTTCTGCCCTTTTGAAACTCTTTTCCCCATTTCCCGCGGAGACTGCAATCTCTGTGCTTTCCATGGACAGAAGCCAGTTCCACAGATGTTTCTCTCCACAGACCCTCAAGAAGTACCGTGTGGTGGATAAAAATGGGGACTCTCAATCAGGATTCCTGGGTTCAAATCCCAGCTCTGCCCCTAATGAGCTGTGTGCCTTTAAGGAAATAATTAGGTCTCTATGCCTCAGCATCCTCATCTTAAAATGAGGATTATAATAGTACAGATGTTGTAGGATTGTGGTGATTAAGCAATTTAATACATGGGAATGCACATAATAAGTGCCATGCAAGGGTTTCATTGTTTATTATTCCCTCCTGTCAAGAGTTCCTTCTCACATGACTCATCCCTACTCCTACGGCTGTCAGTTGAGAGAGTGGTTAATGGAATTAAATCCTTCTCAACTCATAATAGCCAAATGCTTTGGCATATCACCCCTGAGTTGTTTTTATATGCAGAGAAAACTCGCAAATATTGAAAAGCCGAAATACAATGAAATTAATCTCTCGAGATAAAATTTCAGGTGTGTATACATATAAATGAAGATACATGTGATAGACAGAAAGGTATTTTAAGGTTTCTCAAAGCACATTTGGGATTTTAGAACATTCAAGTGACAAGGAACTTTGAAAAATATACAGTCCATTCTTCCCTTTTACATGTGGAAAAGCTGGGGGCACCTTGCTGGCTCAGTCGATAGAGCATGCAACTCTTGATCTCTGGATCATGAGTTCAAGCCCCACTTTGGGCGTGGAGCTTACTTTAAACAAATAAACAAAATGTACAATACATGTGGAAAAGCTGAACTCCAGAGAGACGGAGTTACTGACCCCCAAAGACCTAGTGTGTTGTGATTATAATCCAGCTTCATGACGCTCAGTCCGATTCTCTTTTCACTACGTCATGTTATTCTTTCCCATGTCTCTAACAATTCACAGAACATTCTTGAAAAACTGTAAATATGGAAGCTGCAAAAGGAAAATCCACTATCTCCAAAAAAATATGCTTGAAGTGGTGTAAAGATAGCACTGATCTTGCTACCCTCCTCCTCAAAATCTTCATTTCCAGAGCAAGGAATGAAAATTAACATTCCTAAACTATACCTCTCCCTCTGCCTTCCTATGACTGTTCCTGTCTCATCCCTCTCCCCTGAGGGATGTCCAGCGTAATTTGAACTCTGTCTATCCCTTCCATCTTCCCTGCTCACACCCATTGCCACAACCTGCATCTTGCTTCTTCTTTTCCTCTTGGAACACCCTCCTCCCAACTCTGAATCCTGCCTATGGAAATCTTGTTAACACTTTGAGATAACCTCAGCTCCGCCCCCCAACCTCAATAAAATAATTATCTTGCTCTTGTATATGTAAATAAAATGTACTTGCTCTCTAGTTAAGAGAATTTTCTCATAATCCCATATGTTGCTGTGTACATATCTTATTTCCACCACGATACAGAAAGCTTTCTCAGGGTTTAATCATAACCTAGTTCATTTTTGTATCCTTCCCAGCAATCAACATGTTCTCTTTATAAAAGTGCTCACTGAACTGAATAAAGAAAAATATATTCTGCATGCCTGATTCTTCAGAAAATCTACAGGGAAACTTTCTTTATAGTGTCTCTATTCTAAAACATCTTTACTTTAACTTATGATCTGAATGTCAGTCGTAGGCTATTTTTTCAAGTACATGCAGCTCCTACTATAAAATAATATTAATGCTCATTCTTCTGAGGTGCTTCTGCAGCCAAGAAAGTGAGAAGTCCAAAAAAGTAGACCCACTACCGGCCATTTCAACCAGACATGGCATTAGCTTATTTGTTTGCTTGTTTGCTTATTTATTTATTATGTATTAAGATATGCTCAGGCTTCATATGGGAAGAACAAAAAAGTTTTCCTGTTCTGACCTTGAGCTAATAATTTCCCTTGGCCCTACACAAAGTCTTCTGGCCTTTAAATAATTCTCATATCTGGGAAAGAAAAGAGTTCATTAGCCAAAAAGCCAAATGATAGGAATACATAATTTACATGAATGAGAAAACAAATAATAAGCAAACAAATTAAGAAAATTACCATCTTCACAAGGAAGAAAGAAACCATAATTAAATGAAACTTAAAGTGTAATTTTAAGCCTATAAAATTAACAAAAACATTTCTAGTGATTAAACCTACTGTTGACACAGATAGGAGAATAATCATCTCCTATATACACTGTTAGCAGGAGAGTAAAACTGGCAGAATCCTTCCAAAATCAGAACAGCAGGCAGCAAGTACTATAAAAATGTTCTAACCTTCAGATCCAATAAATCTATTTTTGTGAGTATGTACTCTAAAAATAATTGAATGGAAGGAAAAATAGTATATGTACAGCAGTATTTATTGCAGCATTACGAAAAATAAAATGAAACCAGGAGGCAATCTAAATATGCAACAATAAGGCAATGATTTAGTAAATTGCAATAGATCAACATGATGAAATTTTATGCTGTTAAATTATCGTAACTATAAGGGAATGTAGAAAATGTTTATGAGGTACAGTTAAATGAGAAATGCAAACTACAAAATGCTACATACCCTACAATAGCAACAACGTAAAATATACATATCTAATGGAAATTTGGAGAGCAATACATAAAAACGGAAGCAGGTACACAATAGCTGTGTTCAGGCATCACATGACTGAGGGACTTACTCTTTACATGTATAAATCCTCAAAACCTCTTAAAAATCAGTAATTTTTATTATCCAACCTACTTTTACATCAACCATTTGCTCAGCCAACCCACATAATCTCTCAGTGTTTTTCCATTGTCAACTTATTAGCTAAGCTAATATGCTTACTGAGAGACCTGTATATGAATTACTCATCCCATGAAAGGCAAGTTCAAGTAAGTCATGGCCCTGCCTTTTCCCTATAAGCTCTTACATAATCTGTAAGCTCTTACGTTTTCAACATTTTGCTCAAAACTCATCTCTAGGAAACTTTCCTTAGTGATTTCTCACAGAATCATTTACCCTTATCTTCGTGATAATGATTTCCACTAATTAATACATCATTTTCTAAGCATCCAGCAATTGTTAGATGATGTGTGTTTTTACCTTTTTAAACAAATTTCAGATTCTCAAAAGAAAAGATCAGTCCTCTTCCTTTATTTTTTCCCCCCTTTCACTATTTCCAATTAAGCCCAGTACAAAGGTTTTTACACAGGGAATGCTCAATAAATTTACTCAATGAATGGAACTCTAAATCTTCAACCTCAAAATATCTAGTTAGTTTGCTTATAAAAACAACCATCAATATATGTTTTCCAATGTGCTAAGTCTGTCTACATTTGGCTTGTCTCGTTGCCTCTCAGTCTTTACTTACTGCCAATTTTTATTAATTACTGACATGTCTGTGATAACCTGGAGGAATGGTTCAAATGACTTTGTTTTTACTACACGTCAGTTTTATGGCTTCATACATTGCCCAACTAATATTCTAGATAGATCCTTTGGATTCTAACTTATGTTGAGAACAGCAAATATGTCTCAACTTCATGAATTTGGATTATAATTTTCTCTATGAACTGCATGACAGATATGTAACCAACAGGCAAAAATTAGTGAAGAACAAAAATGACAAAGACCGTTGTCGATTTAAAGAATAAGAAAACAGAGAAGCTTGAAATTTACAGTCTGGTCAGAATATGATTTGAGTTGGTGGACAATAACACAGATATGTTTAAAATTTCAAAATAAGTGAGATAAGTTACAGCAGGTATACTAATAGAAAATTAAGATTAAATGAAGCAAATAATAACACTAGTCTCTAAGAATTGTGTTAGAGTCATTAAATTGGGTAGTAAAAGGTTCACTTAATATCTGGAAGGATTATTTGTAAATTCATGAGCCGTAAGAAATAATCATTGATTATTTTGTTTCCTCTCTAGGAAATGTCCACTGATTAAAAATGTTTTGTTATTTTATTTTCTTATAACTAAAATTTACATGCAAAACCATTTGATGTTAACTTTCATGGCTATTCTAAAATAGTAGTAGCTTTTACCATCTTAGTAAATAGAGTCAACAGGGTTTAGTTTGTGGTTGATGATTTAAGATCTTGAAGAGATACAGGGCATTATTTTGCATGGTAAGTAGATACTAAGTTTAAAGTATTGGCATCAAGGTCTTCACTGATCCTTCCAAAATTGAGTTTGGTATGCTCCTTCTATGTTCCATGCATATGTAGTGACTGCCCTTACCACCTTATATTCATTCATTCATTTAACTATCAAAACAGTGCTTACTGAGTGCCATTTATGGACCAGGCAGTATGATGAGGTTACTGCAATGAATGACAGCCTCCATCCCTTCTCGCATGAAGCTTAGAGTCTAGAATAAGAAATAGAAATTTAGCAACAATCACGAAAATAATTATGATATTGCTGATACGTGCTATGAAAAGAAAACACAGGGAGTGATGAGAATATATAGCAAGAGGTGAACATCTAGTCTTGGAGAACAAGGAAGGGAATCTTGGAGAAGTAACAGTTTAAGGCGAATACTGAAGGATGAGCGGAGTCTGGCCAGACAAATGGGAGAGGGAAGGACACTCCTGGAAGCAGAACGGGCAAAGAGGAAAGCTCCGAAGTGGAGAGGATCTTGGCACGGATGAGGGGCTGGTGGAAACAAGAGCAGTGTGGCTGGCATATCTAACATGAAGAGACTAGAGCAAGATGAAGCTGGAAACTACAGAGGGAACAGAAGCCTTGGGGCCCAAGAGGCCAGATGAAAAATGTGTGATGTTACCCTAAGAACTAATAACTAGTAACTAATAACTAGCCAGGTAAATGCCTGTCCCTCCACATTTGACAGCGAATGCTCTTATTTCATAATCCCATAGTCCCAACATCTCAGGGAGCACCTGACACACAGTGGGTGTTCAAGGTTTGCTGGATGACTGAAAGAATGAATGAATTATCCTTTGTCTCTCATCAAAGAATTACGAGATTCTGAGTTCCTGAGGACTGATCTAATGGGGATAGGAGAGGGAAGATTCCAGCCACTACCATTTCACTACCTATCCTTTTCCAATGGCATTTAAAAATACATTCATTGCAACTGATATCCAAAGCAATGTGCTAAGAGGTTACCAGACAAGTGAACTGCTCCATAATCAAAGCAAAAGTCTGGCCGGGGCAGGATCCCAACAAAGTCTCCCTGGAAAACTATCAAATCACAAGCAAATGTTCTGAGGTTACAGAGTCAACCAACAGGCCTTCGGAAAAATCCCAAAGAGGACGCCAGCTCAACAACACAGAAAATGTCTAGAGGAAAACTGCTGTCCTCCAACAGTAACCCCGGAGTGTGATGAGAAGTGATGAAACTGAAGGCTTTGATTAGGACCTGCTCACAGGGTGTTCTTCTGACCTGGGGATGTTTTGTTTTTATCCTCCAGCCAGCCCTTTGCTCTCAGTTGAATTCAGGCATGCACAGGCCTTTGCTTTTCAAGCATGCCAACAAAAGTCTCTTGCAGTTTCAAACGTATTGTCCTCTCCCTGGTAGTCCACTTGATAGTTTGCCTTTCTTTCTTGGCTTTTTGAAGACAAGCTTTGATCATCTCACTTGCCTGCTCTACCTTCAGTGGCTCACCATGGCCTGAAGAATAAAATAAAAACTTCGAAGCTTGCCATATAACATCCTGTACCTCCTACCTGCCAAACATGTTTCTCTAACCCCTTCTTACTTGCCTTCCACATATTCACTGTGATCGAGCCATTGTTTTGCTTATTAGATGCAATGACAAAGACAACCAGTCTCAAGCATCCCAATGTCCTTCCTTTGTTTTTCCCTTTCATTTTTTATAATCCCACCAGCAGTTACCTCTACAACTAAAATCACAGGATTTTACCAAAGACACAGGAGTCATGGGAGTCTAAAACAAACTTTCCAGTTCTCCCATTTGAAAACATGACTTTCTTATACAAAGTATAGTAGTGATGATGTCTAGTTTGTTCCCAGGATGGCTGCACAACTAAAGCCACAGTAATGGTACTCCTTGGGGATGATTATTTAATTTAAGCAATTGAAGATGTCCTGGGAGAACCAGTTAAATATGCAGATTTCTGAATGTGCTTCCAAATGCTATGTTGACATAGTCTGGTGGATCCTAAGAATCCACCTTATAATTAGCATCATACCTGGTTCCGATTTCAATGGTCCAAAGGTGATACTTTGAGAAATACTTCAGTGTTTCTACAGCATTGAAGTGGACTTCCTATGCTTCAAACAGACTGCTCTTCTAATTAATTATATTTCTCTACTGACATGCTAAAGGCAGAATTCAGCAGAATACCTGTTTCTGGTGATGGAAATTTTTTAAGAAAATTAAGAACTGAAAATAACTTTAGAGTATAAATATATGGTGGCTTATTTGGTTTTTCATGGTCTGAGGATGTTCGTCCCCAGCTTACTGCCTTCAATAAGAAATTACATGGTGAGGTCAGACTGACATTGGAGCAGCTTTCTGAACAATAGACCATGGATTAGCACTTCTTTCTTGGCCCAATTTATTCTGTAAGGAACATGTCTCTTCGTAAGAATCCAGGTTTATTCCACAAATACCTTTCAAATGTCTGCCAATTTGCAGGCATGGAACCGGGTGCTAGTTTTAAAATCCTGACATTATTTCTGGTTCTGTGAAATAGACATCGTATGCCATACCTTCACAGATGATTATTATATCTAGCATTTGCTAAATGACAAACAGAAAAGAGCATTTTTGGAAAACACAGTGATTTATTGTTAGTTCCTTGGGACCTGCAATCTAGCATTGAATGGAATTTATCAGGAAAAAGCAGACTTTAAAGGGAAATTACTCAGAGAAAAACCTCTTTGCCCCACAAAAACACATGATTGATATTGTTAAGGCTAATTTTTTTATCCATGCTTTACTGAAAAAGTTTTCATATATTTAATTTTCATGGAGCTATTGTTTTCCCATTCCCAAGATTTTTTATGGATTTTATCAACATTTAATTCTTCATTTTATCTTTACTGAAGTTAGGAAGGTTAACTGTAATTGTATGAAAGCAAACTAACATAACTGATTCAACCAATCAAAGGAAGATACCTATGCTATTGGGAGAGAGAGAGGTAGAGAGAGAAAGAGAGAGACAGGCATCTGTAACCCTTTAAAAATGCTCTCAAAAACTGGCTTGCCATTTGGGAGAAGAGGAAAAACAACACTGAAATAACATATACAACCTTCTAAAAGCAAGATATCTTGCGAAGTTTCTGTTTTATTTTTAAAGAGCAAGACAAAAGCCCAAATTATTAAAAGGTGTGTTGCTTCTGCATAGAAATAAGAGCATAAGGAAAGAGCATCTGACAAGAAAAAAAAATTAAGTACAGGAACACATGGTTTAGTTAGTTGGAAGCATTGACATTAAAATTTATAATGGCTTATTTTATTGGAGATTGTACAATCTTAAATTAATATCCCCATTATCTTTAGTGAAAATAAAAATATCAAAGCATCTGCATTCTTTGTTAATTACATCTAATGAAAGTAATAAGCCTGGATAAATTAACTGTTACGGCAATAAATGACCAACCTTTAAGCCAACAGGAAGGAAAGAGAGAAGAGAATATTAGCACTGAAAAGGGAGGTTTATTTCATTGTACGCTTTCATTTTACACAAGAGACAACTGAGGCCCAAAGACAGCTATTCACTTGCCAGGATCACACATTCCAGAAAGTCTTCCATCAAATGACTATTGCAGAGTTATGTTTTCATTTATAAAGTCTTTGGGAAAGAAAGATAATGCTTTCATGAAGTAATCACAAATAATCTGTTGCCATGTTTATGCATACTTGATGTTCATTCGGGGCCCAAGATGTTCACTCATTTCTTTTACCACATGTGTATTCTCCACAAGATGCTCATCTTTCCTGAAGATGCTGGGCCCTTTTCTCCACCTTCCTCCTTCCTCTCTATCTTTACTTTTCTTCTCCCTGCCTCTATTCCACCGTTCCCTCCCACTCCTCATTATTTCTGTCCGTCAGTTGAGAATGCACAATCATACACTCAGGCATAGGGAATGGAAGCAAGTCCGCAAGATTGTCCACCTACTCCAGGAAGCAGTGATACGAAGACCCTTGTAGAAAAAGGGTGGTGACATTAACCTCAAAGTTTAGCCGACAATACATTAGTTTCCTTATCAACCTACTACATACATCATCTCTTGGTTCTTCTCAATAATTTTAAACGCACCACCAGAATAAGTTCTTTTCTTGCCCTTTACAGTTAACAGTGTACTACAGACTGAATGTTCATGTCCCCCCGCAATTCCTATGTTGAAACCTAATGCCCCGGTGTGATCGTATTAGGAGGTGGGTCCTTCAGAAGGTAATTTGGTCATGAGGGTAGAGCCCTCATGAACGGATTTAGTGCCCTTACTAAAGGGACCCCAGAGAGCTCCCCTGTTCCTTCCCCCAAGTGAAGACGCAGGGAGAAGACAGCCATCTACGAACCAGGAAGCAGGCTCTCACCTGACACCAACTCTGCGGGCACCGTGATCTTGAACTCCCCAGCCTCCAAAATTGAGAAATGAATGTTTGTTGTTAATAAGCTACCCATCTGTGATACTTTGATATTGCAGCCTGAACAGACTAAAACACAATGATATGGACAAACATTCTTCTACATATTCTCTGTCTTACTTCCTAGTATAACGACTCTAATCAAAATGTATCACATCATCCCTGGCACCAGTCTGTGAGTTTCCTGAGATTGGCAGAGAAATACCTCAGCTCTTAGCACTGCGCCTGGCTGGCTCTCAGAGACTTGCAGGTAACTGGCCAATTATCAGCTCTACATTTATGAGTCCACAACTGGATAGCCAAGTTCTCTTAAAATACACCTAAGATACCTGAGTGGCAACAGCTAATGCAGTAAAAACGTGTAATTAACCTAGTGATAAAGTAAAGAAGCCTACAGGTGGAGAGTTTCAGGGTTGGTGAAGGCAGCTCTATGACAGCAAGGACCCAGATCTGGCCCTCAGTAACTATGTGACTTGAGCACATCCATTATTTTTCATACCCCCAGTTTCTTAAGGAAACAACTATGGCACTGGACAGCACTCAGTAAATTTTTCTATCATTATCATTATTGTCTCAAACATCACTATTTTATGAAAGATTTTACCTGCTCAAGAGTCCCACTACAATCAAAATGATAACCCATGAGCTAGATAATCTTGATGCTTCTTTCACTTTCAAGTAAATGGCTCTGTGTTTTATCTAGTTCTCATAGATGAGACAGATTGCCCAGGGTCCAATCTCCATTGGACTTTCCTGAGCAGGAAGAAAATATGGGATAGAAAAGTTATTCGGTAGCTACTGCATGAAGAGAACACATTTTTCATGACAGCAGAGTGTCAGTGCTTCCGTCTGCCTCACATGAGCCTTCCCCACTCTACCTACCAACAGGGGTGAGTGCAAAGGTTTAATGAAAACAAAATGCAACCAGATTGATTTATTATCCAGCAACTGTTTACGCTACACACGCGCCTTTTAAAATAGCACTCTGGTGGGTGTTGCTATTTGGTGGCCAGAAAGAAGAACTGGAATAAATGAAAAATTTTTAAATGCCAAAAACAAGGCCAAAAAAAAAAAAAAAGAAAAGAAAACCACAATGTGGCAAGATATCAACTGTAAGTTCTCACTGTGAGTAAAAAGAATGAAGCCCAGGGGAGTATGTGGCCTAACTGTAAACAAGTCTGGGAGATGAAATTATAAAAGCAGAACAGAACCCTCAGAACTCCTAGAGGGGTCTTCAAGTGCCAGTAACAGGTTCATTCACCCAAATCTGAATTTTTATTCAACCAAATTTTTATGACATAGCAATTTCAATTAAATACATCCAAAGAGGCAACATATTACTAACACAGGTGCTATTTCTGTCTCTCATAATAAATCCATCTTTCTTTCCTAATTATCTATCTTTGGCCCAATGAGACCCTACCTACCCAACCCCTAGATAAGCCTAAGAGGTAAAAAAAGAAAACTATCCTCTCTCAATAAAAGGGATCTTTTTGGAGTAGCATCTTGTATCCCAAAGATTCTGAAACAACATTTTCCACTATAAACAAACAAACATACAGTTAACTACCAGTTTCCCATAAGAACACACCAAATGCTTTATATTATAAAGCAAGGAAAACTTTCTTTTGAGCAAAATTACTTGAAATGACCAAGAAATATTTTATGGGCTGCACTTAAAAAAATAATCTAAGAAAACTTGGAATGCTTCATGGGATTTATGGACTTATCTTAAGCAATGGATCATAGTTCTACCATAAAAAACACAATTCACTGACAGTTTGGCATTTGGCTTTGTTTTAATTTCTATACACACAACCTACTGGCTGGACCAACGCCAAAGTATATTAACCACAAGCTGCAGCATTAGAGTAATTATAACACAAATGAATCCAAATTTGTTTTCTAGAAGATTCACATAAGAACATAGTAGAGATGGTCTCTGCCTTCGAGGAGCTTACTCTCTTATTGTAGAACCAAAATCCAACTAAAGGAAAGAATGATCCCACACACAGTTTCTTGTATGCTAATATATACAGTTCATGGTTCACCTTCACAAGGATTTAAATGTACAAGATAGAATAAATTAAGAACTAAACCACTGAACTAATGGGAAAGGAATGGGAATCCAGTCAGGGAAGGCTGCACTTCATGCCATTAAGCATCTAAATCTCGGAAAAGAGAAACATCTCTGGAGACATTTCTTTCCTGCACTTAGCCTAAGAAAATCAAGCAGACATTTTTGTTTGTATATATAATGCATCTATCTATATACTGTGCACGTTATTATTTATCCATTCACTTGCTCATTCGCTGCCACAGTCTCAATGCTGACATAGTATGTTCCCTAGAGATCATTCTAGCCCTGACTATTCAGAACCTTAACTTATAAGCCCTTCTGTGCTAATTACGCTATGTTCTAAATTACAGTAGATTGTTTAAATGAACTAATCACATGATTTACAAGTGAAATTAACACAGTAGCAAAATGTTTTCTAAAAGCAGCAGTGACCTTAAAACCACAGGATTCCTATTCTTTCATTGCTGTCTTCTCGGATTTAAGACATTTATATCAAGTAATTATAAGCATCACTCCCCAATAATCAAACTGTTTGTGAAAATAGCTAACATTTATCTTACTAGACCCACATATCACAATATATACATATATATATTACGTATACATTCAAATTCATCAGAATTTCTTATAAATGAAGATGAAAAATCATACTCTTACCTTCCCTGTCTCAATATAGCAATAAACAGGAAAGTAGGAAAAATAATATTTTCTGACACTTAATTCAACAAATCTACACATAAAATCACTCTGGAAAAGAGTTCCATTTCTAATGAAAATATAAACTGCAGAACACAGAGTTTAAAAAAAAAATCACATAAATGTCTTCAAAGTCTGTGATTCCAAGGATTGTGTTTGTCACTTGGGATGTAATCAAGACACCACTGAAAGACCTGACTTATTTAAATGTTGTTGAGTAGCTACGCCAGCCTCCTCCCCGTTTCAGCTATCACAGCCTTTGGTCAAGCCCTCACTGCGTGCTGGCACAAACCATGACATCAGCCCTGATACAGCCTGCTTCCATTTGCTCCCCAGCCCAGCTTGTTTCCCACTTGGCAGCATGTGCTGGAGAACACCCCACTTCAGGTTTGCCTTCCAAAACAACGAAATCCATTCTCCCGTAAAAGGTTCCACGGCTCCAAGCAACTATGTTGCTTACAACATAGCTTGCACTCCACGGATGTTGTCGGAGGCTCTTCCATACTTGGCCCCACACCCAGCAGTGTGCTCATTCTCATTAGCACCCTCCTCTCCACCCATGCTCCCATCTTACATGACTCACTCCCCTACTTAACATCTGTGATTTTCACAGAGCATTTCCTCTACACTAGAGGTTCTCAACCAGAGCTTATTCTGTCCTTCAAGAGACTATTTCACAAGGACTAGAGACATTTTGGGGTGTCACAAATGAGGGTTTTGGTGCTCTTGGTATCTGATGAGTAGAGGTCAGGGTTGCTGCAATATATTCTACAACGCATAGCACAGCCACCCATGGAAAAGAATTACCCAGCCCAAAATATCGACCACTAAAATATCACCTAGCGCAAAGTAGTACCCGGATTGAGAAGACCTCCCCTACCAGAAACATTGTCCCTCCATCCAGCCAACTCCTCCATTTCTCAAGGTCCAACTCAGAATTCCCCTTGTCCTTGAAACAGCCCCTGGTTTTCCAGGCTGCCAGACACTCCCTTTCTCCGGACCCCGTTTGCTTTAAACTATGTTTCAACCTACATATATGACAGCTAGCTATTTAAGTGTCTGTATCCTCCCCATCTGTGGACTCCAATCTGCCAAGTCTTCTTCTTTCCACCCCTTGATTTGCCTATTGCGGATACTGCATAAACATTAAATGAGTATGTATATCCTTTTTCATAATATTCTATTTTCCCCTCTAGACCTGCACTGTCCAAATACAGTACTTACATTTAAATCTTAAATGTAACAAAAATGAAAATTCTGTTCTTCAGTTCCACTAGCCACATCGCAATAGCTCAATAGACACATGTGGCTAACGCACTGGACAGTGTAGAAGGTTTGACTGGGCAGCACAGCATCTAGACCATTAACTTCAGGAGACTGAGGGGCTATATCTATGTTCATAGACATGCCTGGTACACAGCTGGTACACCATAAATATTTACATGAGTGAATGAAGGTACAGGGATCCTGAATGTACTAATTTCCATGAAGAGCAAAAGCACAGCCAAGATAGAAACTTTCTGAAAATCACAGTTTGCTAGTGGTCAGCACAGAGGGCTCTCAGCCATGAGGGGCCACATATGGTCCGGGTGAGTAATGAATAAACTCCAGGGCATCAGGTAAAACAGCAGGGTAATAGGTCAGGAAATTAACATTCCAGAAGCCAAATGATAGTTGACCAAACTGAGTCTCTCCTGAATGGCTTCCTGAACAGCTGAGCCCTGAGCACCAGGAATCACAGCTAGAAAAGGCACACAGATGATACAATTATAATGCAGAACACAAATCCCAAGGGGAAACATCAAAACCTAGAGAGACAAGGGCGACATAGGGACTAGAACAGGGAAGCCTCAGAGCATACTGACTGGCTAAGGACACCAGATTTTAGAGACAGAGCTGGGTCCCTGTTCCTCCTCTGTCACTTTCTAAGAGGGCAATTTGGGCAATTCAGTTGACTCCTTTGAATTTCACTTTCCTTATCTATAAAACGTGAGTCACAGTATTATTTATCTTCCTCACTGTTTTATTGAAGGGATTATGAGATAATGTATGATGCATTCAACACAAAGGCTGATACACAACAGGCAATGAATAAATATTGCTATTTTTTGTAATTATCAAAAGTAATCTCTAAAGATAGGAGAAACCTAGAGGTCAAGTCCAACTCCAACTCCAACCCCATCTTCTAGCGTCACTATCTGAGCTCTTTATCCTCCTTAGAATATTCTTGCCAAGGGTTATTCAGCCTTTAATTGACATCCTTTAATGACCATGCACTTACTGCTTCTTGAGGCAGCTCTTTCTATTTCAGATGACTGGAACACAAAATCACCACGTTTCTCCATGGGGCACTACTGGCCTGTGGATGTCACAATCTTTATATGGCATTGGGCTGTCCCATGCATAATAGCCCTCTAGATACCAGTAGCCTACACACACACACACACACACAATCACTGTAGAAACAACAACAAATGTCCTTATATATTTCCCATGTTCCCTATAAAGGTAGTACCATCACCTGCTAAAAACTATTTCCAAAGCTAAAATCTACCTCCTGGATTTAAGCTTGAAAGAAATGTAAATAGGAAGAGTCAAAGATGACTGATATTTTAGTCATGCCATGAACTAGACGGTAAAGACTTTGCCTGCTAGCTCTCAGATCCATTTCCTGTCCTTCCCCTGCTCTGCATCTCAAGGAATTACATCTCATGGGCTCTTTGGCCAACTGCCTTGTGGTTAGGTTCATCCATTGAGAGGTACTGGAGTGTGAGAAAAGGAGAGAAGTCAGAGTATTTATTTTTCTCTTACTCTGTGTTGTGTAGTGTCTCTTCTCTGGAAGGCACCTGTCCTATCTGGATCCAAGAGCCCTCTCTCCATAGTCCAAACTCCTACAAGGGTAGCCTTGCCCATGTTCCTGCTCCTATGGACTCTAGCCTCAGGGTTTGATAATACTCCTTCCTCTTGTCTCTTCAAGCTTCCTACTAATCCCTGGATGGCCTCATGCCCCTGATTGCTCTTTCAACTTTTCTGTCACCCATGTAATGAATTTTATGCCCCATTAAATCCCTTCTGTTGAAATACACTGAGCAATTTCTGTTTTCCTGATTGGACACTGACATACATGAAGTTAGGGATGATGTTTCTTACTGTTTCCATCTTGGATGAATGACTGAAAAGAGAGAAAAAGGGATTATTTCCAGATTTTTTTTTTCATGGCTTGTAGGGCACTAATGTAGTGACTCTTAAGGAAATACGTATTTTATGATGTTTTCTTTCCTAGGGATATAAATTTAGGAGAAACTGTCAAAGTTGAAACTACTTTTCTGTCCATGAACATGCTTTTCCTTTATGGAAAAATATAGCATTTCCCCCAAAGGAGACTGATTCCTCAGACAGGAAATAGCTATGAGTAGTAGATTGAGGCTTGACTTCAGAGAGACAGCATTTTGGCTTATTTCTTTCACCCACTTTCACTGTAACTCTGGAAATACTGGAGAAAGGAAAAGGAGACTGATTCCAAAATGTGACCAAAGTTCATCTCAATTAGTTGCTAAAAAATGCTCCAACTTCTGACTGGAATACCTTCAATACAAGATGAACGGCCCCAATTTAAAGTGGAGATGCTGCCAAAATATACACAAATGAAAATAAACGAATAAAAATACACACAAATTATCTAAATTACAGATAGATAAGCATATGTATTTGGCCAGGAGAGCAAGGGAAGTTTTGTCTTTATGATTTTGATTATTTTCCAACACATTTTTTCATTACCACTTTCTATGTGTACTCACTTGGCCAATTATAACGAGTGTCTTCAGAATCCTCTAGCTCTTAGCAACAGAAACTCACCCAAACTAATTTAATGCTACAGAAAATCAGTAGAAGTAAATCTAATCTAGAAGCAAACTCATGAATTCCAAGAACAGAAAATTCAGTCAAGCCAATCGAGGAAGAATTAAGCCAAGAACTAGAAAACCTTCAAGAACCAAGGAAATATTCTTCCTATGTCATTCTCTCTCAATCTGGGATTTATCTGGTCTCATCTGTGTGCCAGTGGACTCCCTGGCTTCTCTTTACATATGGGTGAAATGGCTGGCCACCCCACAATAGTATCCTTAGCATCTATGTTAGCCTGCCCTTGGTTCAGGTGGCCTGCTGGGACTAATAGAATCTCTAAATCCCCAATTCTGGGCAAATTACTTTCATCTAACTCAGCATGGGTCAGTTGTCTACTCTTGACCCCACCAGCTGTTTCTGGGGAAACACGGTCCTATAGTACAAGCAGAACTGCTGGACTAGCCCTGTTGACAAAGTAATTCTAAGACACAAGGTTGATGGAAGAAGAGAGTAATGGGCTAGGGAGCTACCCTTGAAGTAGATCAACTTCAAATGGGCATTATTATAATTATTCTAATTTTTCAGGCAAGAAACAGGCACAGAGGGGTTAAATCACCTGTTGAATAACTCACAGTTGATTAATGTCAGAGGCACTACTTGAATCCAAGTCTCCAGAATTCTTTCTCCTCGATTCTAAGTTAACATCTATATAATGGAATCTGTGGCAGGCAGAATATGGAAACTTGTAGCCTACTACTACTAGTACTTACTATAATACTAGGTATTTTTTTAATTTTAATAAAATTATAAATTTAGCAACTTTTCTTATTATAAAAGAACCGAGCAAGTGTTCTAAAAACATGACCTATCTTATTTGTCCACCACCATCAGCTCAGCCATCTGCCTCTCTAAAGTCAGCAGCTGCTATCAGATGTTTAGTAGGACTCAGAATCTAGGGAAATCCCTGGAGAGAACTTGAAACAAATTCAGTGCAAATGCCAGAGAGCTTCAGAGCCCTATATACAGCATGGTGATTTCAGATCTTTAGAGCTCAGCAGAGTAGGGTGAGGCAAGTTCATCTTCATCCATTTTGAGAATGCTAAGTCTCCCTGAGCACTCATTGTCCAGGAGGGACTAAATGGACATAATACATCTTCCCTACTCTCATGGTTTGGAGTGTGGAGGGAGATCAGATTTGTAAAGTGGCTTCCTATTATTGTAGTAAAAGGAGTTTAACAGTCCTAAGCTCCTTATCCACAAGGCAAGAAACCTCTCCCCACCCACCCCCCACCAAATACAGGTTAGGTACAATTAAAAATATTCTCACAACTAAATTTGAGTCCCAATGAGTCAAGAGAGAAAAATACCTTCCCTTCTTGGAAGTCCAAGCAAAACAAGAGTAGAGGGCCAGGTAAACATGCCCTCCTAGGATAGAGGAGTGTACCTCAATGCAAAATAATACAGGTTCTAGAGAGATTCGAGTGCAAATATCAAAAGATTTCCTGGAACTTAAAAACAAAACAAAATTTTGAACTATGAAATTCAGTAAAAGAATTAAAAATGGAAAATTAAGTTGACTACTGAGATAGTAATTAGTGGCCCAGGAGATACCTCAAGGCACAAAACAAAACAAAAGAATAAAATGTGAAAATCACAAAGGAAAATACCAAGAAACTAAGATTACAGATGCAACATAATAAAAATGGGGGAAAAAAAAGAACAGATGACAGAAAGGTTATAATAGTGGTTAATGCCTAGGAACCAATACTAGGGAAAACAAAACAGAGACAAAAACAAAAATACTTTCCTGAACTGGGCGAAGATCTGAACCTGAAATTGAAAGTGCTTGTGAGTTCCAGGCAGCACTGATGAAACACACACATGCGCACACACAGTCCCAGGCTTATTCTGGTAAAATGTATGAAGTTTTAAGATTTAAAAAAATATTATAAACTGTCAGGCAAAAAAAAAATGTGTTCACTTAAAGACAAAACAAAACTCAGACAGGCATCAGACTTTTCATCTGTATTACTGGAAGCCACAGCATCAACAGACTACATTCATAAAAGGTCTGCAACTCAAGGACTTTCTACCCGCCAAGGTATAATTCACCAATCAAAGGGGAAGAAAGAACATCTAGGACTTGCAGTAAACTGAGACAGTATATTCATACGCATACCTAATCTGGAATACCTGAAAAAAAATACTCTAAACAAACAACAAAGGAGCCCAAGCTGAGTTTTAAAAAAAATATAGAAGGGAAGATGAACTAAAGAGGATGCAGCACTGAGCACTGAAATGTAATGCAAAGGCTCTCAGGCCACGTGTAATATGAGTGCTAAGCAGGGACTTAGGAAACACAACAGGCACCCATTTCTTCAACTATTCCAGAAAAAAAATTAAAAGAAGTAGGAGGTAGAAATAAGGAGAAGATAAAAGCATCTGGAAAGAGTTATGTTGCAGGTATGGAAGGCAGAAGAAGACAGGGAAATAAAAGTTATTGCCCTTTGTGGAAAGCAACAGGGAGGTAGAAAGGGAGCAATGGTATGGTTATAATGAAGAAAAGAATGCATTTTGTTTGGGACTGTATTTTGCTACCATAGAAAAGCAGTCATCTATATTTGAAATAGCAGAAAGGGCATCAGTAATTATTCCTGGGATAAAAGCAGAACCTCCATGTCAATAAGACAATTCTTTAGACTTCAGTTTTAATCCTTTTAGTATAAAATGTATATCAGATATGTGAACTGTGGACTGCTTATTAAATATGTTTTTAAAAGGTACACTGACAGATGTCTGGCCAGAGAAAGAGGCCTTTGTCCCTTGAACAGTGATGAGGTACAGACTACCATGATGACTTGGCCACCAAATGAATATAAGAAGTACCTTAATTATTGTAGGTAAAATAACAACATCTAAAAATCACTCAGGAATTACCTAGAAAAGAAAGAAGACGACAAACTAATGTTTACATACATGCATGAATTTCCACCCCAGGTTTCCTCTACAGATCATTTAATAGGCATCTGGAACGAACATAGGTATCACACGTGTCTCATCACAATGGTTTATGAACCACGGTGAAACTGTTTTGCCCTAGAAATCCCCAAGGCAAGGTTGCAGGATGCAGGAAAAGAGCATAGACAAAATCATCTCATTTCCTTAGCTTTAAATGTACTCCTCTGAAAGCAGCCCTCACACAGCTGTTTTTGGCATCCCCATGTCTATCGCCTCCCACAGACAGAGGCTGAGATCCTTAATGAAAACAGTGCGAACATGGCATGTGTCATTAGAAAAGAAAATTTGTCTAAGGAAGGCAATTTAGTCATGTGTATTCTGATTATGGAAGAGTCTCTAGTGTAAGCTGGTAAAATGAGTTAAAATACACACCATACAATTACTATTACTACTTAAAAAGACTGATATTAAGGTTTTTGCAGTTTCTTCCAGAGAAAGAGTGTGATACATGGTATTGGTTGGAGGTAAATCTACTGTACTGAAGTTGGAAAAAGGATTAAGTTAAAGAGTCAATCAAATATTTTTAGAGGTATCATTAAGGAAAATGTATAACCACATGGTCCTGATATGTTTGGAAATACTTTGTGTCACTTAGTTCAAAATAAAATATCTGAAATCAGTGAACATTAGTCAGTTATAACAGGTGGCTGTCAGCAAGTTACCTGAAGACACTGGCATAATAAAAATGAAGAGACTCCATAGTTTTGACATCTTATGACAACAAAAGAAAAAGAACCGTGTATGGAAGTATGGGAGGATCATGGGAAGAGAAAAATGTTTTAGAACATCCAGAGAAGGGTTTAAGTCAAAGTAGGTGCCTTGAGATTGTCACCTAGAGAATGTGTTGCCTTCAGTGCCTGCCCATTTTCCCACCAGCTTAGTAACAACTGGGTTAATAAACCATGAGTTTGTGAACTCATACTGTCTCTCAAGGCCCACTTCTCAGCATCGCTGTACAAAGGAAATCAGTAATATCATTCATAGGATAGCTTTCATGGGGTGCTAATTATTGTGGCAACTCAGTGCCTAGAAAAATCTCTCTACATCTTGCTACTTGCCTCTCTCAATAAGGTAGAATGGAAAGACAACTTGAATTTCATCAAATTTTCCAGGAGTCTTAAATATTTTTAAGCCCAATGCCCTCACTGGACAGATGAAGAAACACTGGCTCTAAGAAATTAGCTTATTTGTCTAAGGTCACAGGAAGTTTGCACCAAAATTTTCACCTGGTTCTTAAATCCCAAACCAGTGTACTTTGCACTCTTAGATATTTATCATCAAAAGATCTCTAACTCTCACATTGAGGTCTTTCATCCATTTTGAGTTTATCTTTGTGTATGGTGTTAGAGAATGGTCCCATTTCATTCTTCTGTATATAGCTGTCCAATTTTCCCAGCACCATTTATTGAAGAGACTGTCTTTTTTCCACTGCATATTTTTTCCTGCTTTGTCGAAGATTATCTGACCATAGAGTTGAGGGTCCATATCCGGGCTCTCTACTCTGTTCCATTGGTCTATATGTCTGTTTTTGTGCCAGTACCATGCTGTCTTGGTGATCACAGCTTTGTAATATAGCTTGAAATCGGGCAACGTGATGCCCCCAGCTTTGTTTTTCTTTTTCAACATTTCCTTGGTGATTTGGGGTCTTTTCTGATTCCTTAGAAATTTTATGATTGTTTGTTCCAGCACTTGGAAAAATGTCATTGGAATTTAGATCAGGATGGCGTTGAAGGTACCGATTGCTCTGGGCAGCACAGACATTTTAACAATGTTTATTCTTCCAATCCATGAGCATGGAACGTTTTTCCATCTTTTTGTGTCTTCTTCAATTTCTTTCATGAGTGTTCTGTAGTTCCTAGAGTATAGATCCTTTACCTCTTTGGTTAGGTTTATTCTGAAGTATCTTATGGTTTTTGGTGCTACTATAAATGGAATTGTTTCTCTAATTTCTCTTTCTACAGTTGCATTGTTAGTGTACAAGAAAGCAACTGATTTCTGTGCATTGATTTTGTATCCTGCCATATTACTGAATTGCTGTATGAGTTCTAGTAATTTGGGGGTGGAGTCTTTTGGGTTTTCCCAAAAATAAAGTATCATATTATCTGCAAAAAGAGAGAGTTTGACTTCTTTGCCAATTTGAATACCTTTATTTCTTTTTGTTGTCTGATTGCTGTTGCTAGGACTTCTAGTACTATGTTGAACAATAGTGGTGAGAGTGGGCATCCTTGACGTGCTCCTGATCTTAAGGGAAAGGCTCTCAGCTTTCCCCCATTGAGGATGATATTCGCTGTGGGTTTTTCATAGATGGGTTTTATGAACTTGAGGAATGTTCCCTCTATCCCTATACTCTGAAGAGTTTTAATCAGGAAAGGATGCTATATTTTGTCAAATGCTTTTTCTGCATCAACTGAGAGGACCCTATGGTTCTTCTCTCTCCTCTTATTAATGTATTTTGTCACACTGATTGATTTGCGAATGTTGAACCATGCTTGCATCGCAGGGATAACAGGAATCCATCAAAATCTGAGAGGAGAACATAGGCAGTAACCTCTCTGACAGAGGCCACAGCAACTTCTTTCAAGATACATCTACAAAGGCTAGTGAAACAAAAGCAAAAATAAACTTCTGGGACTTCATCAAGATAGAAAGCTTCTGCACAGCAAAGGAAACAGTCAACAAAACAAAGAGGTAACCCACAGAATGGGAGAAGATATTTGCAAATGACACTACAGACAAAGGGCTGGTATCTATGATCTATAAAGAACTTCTCAAGCTCAACACCCAAAAAACAAATAATCAAGTCAAAAAATGGGCAGAAGACATGAAACACACTTCTCTGAAGAAGACATACAAATGGCTAACAGACACATGAAAAAATGTTCATCATCATTAGCCATCATGGAAATTCAAATCAAAACCACATTGAGATACCACCTTACACCAGTTAGAATGGCAAAAATTGACAAGGCAAGAAACAACAAATGTTGGAGAGGTTGTGGAGAAAGGGGAACCCTCTTACACTGTTGGTGGGAATGCAAGGTGGTACAGTCACTTTGGAAAACAGTGTGGAGATTCCTCAAAAAATTAAAAATAGAGCTACCCTATGACCCAGCAATTGCACTACTGGGTATTTACCCCAAAGACACAGATGTCGTGAAAAGAAGGGCCATATGCACCCCAATGTTCACAGCAGCAGTGTCCGCAATAGCCAAACTGTGGAAAGAGCCGAGATGCCCTTCAACAGATGAAT